>NC_136486.1:90571136-90696136 GCF_053919585.1 Euprymna scolopes | reverse complement strand
CTGTTAACTATTCTGGACTTTTCTCGAAAAACTTATTACGCTATTCAATATACAAAGCAAAACTGATATTCTAAATTTATTTTTCTTCAAATTAAATTAAAAATTTTTTTCATTGCACAGTGCTATATTCTATTTTTGTATTCATTTTTATTCAATGAATTATTTTATTTTATTACAAAAATATTCGATTTTCCTTTGTTCATTGACCTACTTTAAAGTTATTTAAAAAAAAAATACTATTAAATTGCTGCTAATGGCCCTTTAAGATTACGCCTAATTTAAAATCTACCTTTTACTCGTAATGCCATCTTTCTTTTTCATAAATGTGCAGATAAATTATTTCTATAATACTTAATGGGCTCAAAGAAATAATATTATAAATCAGCGTTTTTGAATGAAGACTTTTAAATATCACCTTTAGAAATGAAGCTTGCAAGAAAGCACGTCCTTTATTAATAAAATGTCAATGATTTAAAACGTCCTAAATATACGCCAATTAAAACTTTAATTGCATACTTTTGCATTGTTGAAGAAAGAAGAATTTACCTCCATTTTGAAATAATGACCATTCGGTTAACATAATGATCTTGCATGTAAGATTCTTTTCCTGCTTTGTCTAGTTAGAAAAAATATGCATATGTTACAAATACATACACATCTATGTGTCTCTACTATTATATAAAATAACCCTTGTCTGTGTCTAAGAGTTCGTTCCCTATGGACTCGAAAATGGCTGGGCCGATTTTTATTAAATTCCACACGAAGGTACTTTATGTGACTGGCCGTATTCTTATATTTTGTACCGGAATGTTTTCGATTAGTATCGATAATCGATAATCCAAATAATTCGATGAAAGAAGCAATAGGCGATTTTGACCAAAGTTAACACCTTATACAGCCGTACATCACAAGTGCATTTGAAAAGTTTTATTATCACACAATCCGGAAGGCCCAACATATAATATCAACAATAGCTTCTTTGATGTGACAGGGGCGCATTTCAAATGCAAGTTTCTGTTTAGAGCGCAACTGAAACATGATACTTGACTTTTGCATTTTAAACTTTATATCGGAGAATCCGAAAATAAGTTCGAGTTTGAATAAGTCACGTTTGAATAGTGTGAGATCAACTATTTTTCTTTTTTGTTGTACTGCGGTTGTAGACAACTTTCATACAAACGTCCCAAAGAAGTTATAGGAATTTCCCTCAACGAACGCTTAGCATTAATCAAAATGTACGTCATATGTAGAATTCTAAGATTTTAAAAGCCATTAGAAAAATATATTAAGAAAATACATTTCTATAAGATATAATTTGTACATGGCTTGAATATTTGAATTAGAATTATATTAATTGAATGAAAATGCTGAAATAAAATATTTTGTTTCTGATTGTTTAAAAAAAAGACTGATAATTTGTATTATTAGGAAGATTGAAATTATTATTACGTTTTGTACTCCCGAATTAATTTTTCTACATTGTCATCAGCATTCTAATGACACTTTTGCCAGCAATTAACGAAAGACGTCCGGATCACACTTCGTCATACGAGGGTCGTTCCAAAGCCTCTCATATATTAATTCAGAAAGTTAAAGAGCTACGGAGACTGCAGTTGTGCCATTAAAACTAGTGACCTTTTGTGCACTAGTATTTATTTTTCTACATAGACACCACCATTGTCAATGCACTCTTGTCAGGAATTCAATGACACATCTTTGCGCCCAGGAGAAGTGTTGCTTTCTTAGAGTCTTACACCGTCAATATCTGCAACAGAGATATGAAACATTCAGGTCATGAAAGCAATTTGAAATCCCCTTATTAAAAATAAAAAGGCGTTACAATTTAAAATCCCCTTATTAAAAATAAAAAGGCGAAATTAAAAATAAAAGGCGTTACTTTTGAAACGATATATATATATATATATATATATATATATATATATATATTATTTTCAATTATATATATATATATATTTATGTATCGCTTGAAAAAACAACGATAACAAATCTAAATTTATAAGCGATAAAAATAAACAGCATAATTAATCTAGGATTTGTGGCCTAACGGTTAAGGCATCGGACTGTGGTAAACATGGTCTGAGGTTCGATCCCTAGAAACAGTTGAACTACGCTGACGAGAGGTAACGACCTCGAAACACGCGTGTACGTAGATTACTGTTTTAAAAAATAATAAATAAATAAAAAATGTTATATACGTCCAAACAAATTAAAGGGGCGACTTTCTAATTAAATAATAAAAAAATGAGCTTCGAGGCGGAGCGAATATTAACCGTGTGTATCGCTTGAAAAACAACAATAACAAATCTCTCTCTATATATAGTAAGTTATAAAATATATATGTCAATATTGCCATATATATTTTTATAACTTATTACCTAGCACAATACATATGTAGAGCTACCTATGTATTGAGCACTGTTTCGTATATTAATTTATGTGAATAAATGATGTAGTGTAGTCATATATATATATATATATATATATATATATATATATATATAAAAGTGAACGTGTCTTTTTGTGTGTGTGTCTGTGTACATTTCCCTAAGCAATAACTCGAAATTTGATATACAGGGTACTGAGATTTGGGGAAATCGATGTGATTGGTTTTTTGCCAGACATTTGGCAATTAAGGGGTCAAAGTTCAACGATTTGACCTTTGAGAACTCTACCAAACTCCTCCGACAATTTTGGGTCTACACATTTGAAATTTTAGATATAGATTCCTTGGACATGGATCTAACTTAATAACTTGATTTGAGCCTAAAACAATAAATCTTAAGGGGTCATAATAGGGGTCAAAATTAAAAAAAATTGACCGTTTGTTTGTTTTTTGTTTTTTTGCTAAGCATACACCTCCAAGCACCCGGGCAACGCCGGACCGAAATGCTAGTATATATATATATATATATATATATATATATATATATATATATATATATATATATATATAGAGAGAGAGAGAGAGAGAGAGAGAGAGAGAGGGAGAGAAATATATACATTTTATTACGAGTATGGGTTAACTTTTTTCTATATGTTTTACATATAAGAAAAAGAAAAGAACACATATAACAATTTTTGTTTCTTATGGATAATTATATCTTTTGCCTCTTTTAGAATTACATTTGAAAAGGCGTTTTTTTAAGATCGATATTTAATTTATTAACGAATTGGATAATAGAACATCAATTTAGAATGCAATTCGTTCAGATAATTATATGTAACTGTATCCACATTTCAATCAGACTGTACACGTAGTAATGCTTTCTTGCGTTTAATATAATCCACTTGTAAAGTGAAGACGCACACATATATATACATTAATTATATAATTTCACACACAGCCACACATACTAAAGTGTAATGCAGTTATGCACGCAAATGACTAATTTCATAGTTATGTTTACGTAGAATTAACTGCAGAATTCAGTGGCATTTTATTTGCCTGGGCATTTTAGTAATTAAATAATAAACGGAGAGTTAAACATAATTTCAAAAGGATTCTTTTTTTTGTAGTTATTGTTAATTTAACATTATCTTTTTTCAAAAGACGAATAAAATCATTTAAAATCTTCACCGAGATGAAAATGTCAATTTTAATAACTTTAAACTCCTTTATTACATAATTATTTAACTGAAAAGATTGAATGTAACAATATTTATTCACACTCAGTGCATTCATCAAACCTTCTCACACACACCAGGTATTAAGTCATGCACATGAACACGTACGTATTCATGCGTTATTGTGTAATTGCATACGTTTTATGCATATGTGTATAAATACATCGACATATGTCCACACGCATATTTGCACACATGCATGCTTATATTGACTAGAAGTATCCGTGGAAAGTTGTAATATCTCTGCGAGAGTTTTTACATATTTCCATTATGTAGACGTGTGATGCAACAGTATACCCTCCACAAATATTATTGCAGTACCTTTGTCTAAAATACTCGTGTTTTTTTTTTACAAACCAATCACCACTTATCAAGGCCTAGAGGCCACTCGAGGATAAGTGTTAAAGAATTTACAGTGGTCAAAAGGACAATATAGTAATCGTTAGAAGTGTAAATTTGGTAAATTGGATTACCTAAGGAGAACGGCTCATCAAGAACTTGTTTACATTGGACTTGAAGACGGCCACATTGTAGTCAGCTGGAAAGCAGGTAAACGGAAGAGAGGTCCACATGTGTCCAGTTCTAGGAAAGAATCTTTGTTCATGGAATTTACGTTTATGTTTGGGCACAGATAAAGGGTGAGGAAATTATTGATATTGTTTTCAGCCAGACGAGTGTTTCACGTGAATGTTTGGCGACATGGACCATAGATTGGAGCTCAGGCGAGGACTTGCAATGAAAATAACAATAAAACAGAGTTTCACGTCTTCACGTTCGACAAGTGATATCAGTTATTTTTTTATTGCATCTTCGGCGATCGACCTATCTCATTTTTAATAAAATGGGTATAGAGTGATTACATCCGTACAAACATACCATTATCTTAGCATATTATTATTATGACACTATCGCTTTCCAGGGATAAATACTTGGTTGAAAAACGTCCTGGGAACGCAACCAGCTCACCGAGGGAATAAATGATATCAAACAATAGGCACATGGAAACATCAAGGCAACGGGTCGATATGTCGTCGGCTATACCCGGATGACATGGGTCGCTTCTTAAGCCTTCATTGCGTCGTTACGGCAACATTTCCACCGTCGGCATTACTGGCTGGGACCTTATGATGAAATCGAACACTTGTACAAAAATAGCAACAAATGCATTTTTTTAAATTAAAAATATATAATTTATTTAACATTTAACACTGGCTGAGAGTATTTTTATAAAGACCAGTTGAAATCGGACGCATGCAGCTAAAACTGCTATGTCGCGTCTGTCGACCCCAGAATGTAAGTCTCAACTGTTTTTAAAACAATAGAATTATATTTAATTCTCTCTTTCTTTCATTGAAGAAAGAGAATGGGGAGTGAAAGAGAAATAGAGAAAGAGATAGCTAGCTAGCTAGCTAGATAGAGAGAGAGAGAGAGAGAGAGAGAGAGAGAGAGAGAGAGAGAGAGAGAGAGAGAGAGAGAGAACGACATAAAAAGAGAGAAAGATATATTTATACAGTTTGAACATTGTTTTGTTTTCGTATGCCTCGATGATGAGTTCTCCGGGTTTGACTTTTTGTTTTCTAGGATCTCAAATCGTTTGGATTTGGTTGAATATTATAAACGGCTGTCATTTAAACCCAGTCGACATGCTCTAACCACCCGAACCCACAAAACACCTGCTTAACACATCAGCACCTCACAAGTAGAGACAAGTTAGGCCCAAGGTTCATTAATGTAGAAGTCCCCAGCTCCCCCAAAAGGGGCGCTCTCCATTGTGCCACATTATATGTGCGTAGGTTTAATTATGTTCTTCACGTAAGTTTTTGAATTTGGTTGGGTATTTAGTTTCACAGCATATCAGTATTTTGGATTATTTAATGCTTTTGGTAAAAGTTTTTATACTTAAAGTAAAATATTTATTCGTGGTGTTTGATTTTGGTAGTTTTATTTTACGGCATATCGACAGTTTTCGGACGATTTCATTTCAAATACAGTCATATTGGCAAATGTTTTATGCTTCAAGTTCTTTATATATTCAATCATTTATTCGTAACCTTCGGTTTAGTTGTTTTAAATAGGAAAAGATTTGTTCTTTTTTTCTTTTACTTTGCAGGATATGATAGAATTTTGCAAAGGGAAAAGAAAAAAACAAACGAAAAAAAACATCAATGTTTGCTGCATTGTAGATCAGGAAGCCGAGATCTTCAGACAGCCTGATTTGGTAGCATCAGAAACATTTTGGAGAATCAGATTTCAGCATTAGATACCATATTTTAGTCGTCCTTCTCTCTCTCTCTCTCTCTCTCTCTCTCTCTCTCTCTCTCTCTCTCTCTCTTTTATCTAATTGGTACATTTTTCTGGTGTGTAGTGCTTCGCGAGTTAATTCCACAAATTGACAGAGTTCGTTTCCAAGGTCTGTCCAAGATAACGGCAACTCGAATTGCTGCTGGGGAATCCCCATATCAGAATGTGTCAGGTCACATGACAGATTTTTTTTTATTCTAAAAGAGTGTTAGAGTTTATCTTGCCCAGGGCGCCATATATTTGGTTGTGCCGCATTCTGATTTTTTTTTTAAAGATTTCCCAATAATTCTAAAGATGTCAAAGTTCTGTTTGTCTATCATGCCAATAAACCTAGATTTGTTCCTTCTTAATAAGGGTTCCATTAATGTTATCTTTTGCCAAAATATTTTTACCCAAGAATTATAAATATATATATATTTGTATTTATCATTTTGTAAAAGATATATTTTATATAAAAAAAGAAATAGAAATACATATATATTTTTTTTACCTTGTCCGGTTATATTTTTACCTTGTCATATTCTTGGTTGTGTTTGCGCGCATCTTTACAATCACACCGCTACAAAAAATATGTTATTTGGCTATCTTTATAAAGTTAGGAATGTCTACGTGGTTATATGTTCATATATATATATATATATATATATATATATATATATATATATATATATATATATATATATATATATATATATAATTGATTCCGAAACTAGTTATTTTGGAAACCATCTGCTACACGTAACAATTAAATGTCAGTTATATTTGGTATAATTTAATTTTATGCAAAAGCGGTAAAAAGGATTTTGAAATCCTTCGTGAGAATTCAGGTATTTCCAATCATTGTGAATTTTTTACAGTACGTATTAGGCATTGATTACTAAATATTCACCAATTTGTAACATTTAAAAGAGTTTCTTGAAGAAATAATATAGGTACAAAATCCAATTTAAATATGCAAATATATAAGATTTGCATTAATTTTGAACCATAATCATCAACATCAATTAAGCAGGATTCCCTGAATTTAATTTCTTCTTGATACCCCTTAATCTTAAGCCTCTTATCTGAGACATTCACTAGAATAAAAATCATGTAAGGGAGTCATTTACAATTTTGTAGATACTTTTGTAGCGAGAAGTTCTTTTTTGGGGTGAGGGTTCTGCCCCCCCCCCCCCAACTTCCTTAAAGGTACATACAACGCATAGCCTTTCCAAATGGTTACTCATCTGGTACTAACCAAGCTCAACGTTGCTTAACTTCGGTGATCTGACGAGAACCGGTGTGTCAACGCGATTGTGCCGTACATATTTTAAGGTAAAATCGTTGAACTTTGACCCCTTAACAGCCAAATTTCTGGTCGAAAACCAACCCCAAAGATTTTCCCAAATCTCAGTACCCTGTATATCAAATTTCGAGTCTGTAGACTAAAAATTGACAGAGTTATCGCGTAGGGAAATGTACACAGATACACAGGCAGACAGACACAGACACACACACATACACACACAGACACACAGACACGTTCACTTTTATAGATATATAGATTTATAAAACATTCTTATTTACAGTATTTTCACATATTTCGAATTATTAACAAAAACTGTAACATTTTAATGTCGTTGACGTCAATTCATGTAATAGTATGACTAATATATGGGTCAGATTGAACATAAAATATGTAAAACCTGTAAAGCGATTCAACTCACATCCTTTAACTTCTTCTACTACTATTCCTCTCAGTACTTTTTCTCCTACCTTCTATATTTAGTTTGCCATCAAACAAGGAAGCAATATGAGAAATTGTTACTATTATACCCATATCCTTATAATCTACAAAAATAAATCCGTAATTATAAGTGTAAAATATTACTAGCTGTTCTTAATGGATCTATTAAGTTCGAATTTGTTTTTTTTAAATGTTTGTGTGTTCATTAATTGGTAAAAAACCCCAAAAATATTTACAAAACAAATTTGATTATAATGGATCGCGGGCAACGCCGGATGAGAACAGCTAGTATCCTTCTATATAATGTTCAGTCTCTAAGCTAAAAAGTAATTAATGAAGTCAAAATTTTACCTAACGAAAAGACATTGCCATTAGTTGATTTTTCCAGTATTTATTTTTACTAAATTGTCTCGAAGAACGTTAGTTTATTGCCAATAACATGAAACTACTATAACAACTGAAAATTGTCTGGTCGGAATCCAAATTTGATTTGTCTACTAAAATATTTTTTAGGTCTAAATATTAAAATCCAGCCGACTTAATTTTAAACGTTTGATATATGCACTTCAGCTCATTGGCTATTTTCTCATTTCGATAATTTTATTCAACAGAAATGTATTGAATTTTAAGGGCAACGCAAGCAAAACATGTTTCTATAGCAACCGAATGTTTTGTGAGAAACCGTTTTCAATCCTAATCCCTTGTCTTCCTAAAGTAGCGAAAACTCATTACTGATATGGTTTATAAAATCTGCAGAAATATTGATATATCAACCTCTTTGATCTCCCCTCCACTTTCCAACACCCTTCCATATCTCTAATCTGAACATCTATACAGATAGATTTGTATCCTCTTCTGCTTCCTACGCTCGTGTGAAACACCTGGTTTTTCTGCATTTCTTTTCGGTTTTCTCAAATGACACTCAGATATCGAGTTTTCTTTAACTGCTAGACGTTTTCTAGAAATTTTACAAATGCAATATTTTGTGACACTCAGAACATGTGACAAACCAAATTTGTTGAGCACACTTTAAAAAATTGTAAAAATACGAAATATTTAATGCTTGACAAGCTGTAAAATGTATAACGCATAGTTTATATAAAACTAATTAGACTAAAATTCTTTATCGAATCCGCATAATTTTAATGCATGGAAAGGATTTGAGAAATTTTAAAGGTATTTCCATTTTAATGACTTTTTTACAAAGGGTTATTAGAAATCAATTATTAAATATTCCTAATAATTCGGTTTCTTTAGAGCATATTACAGGGTTTTAATAGAACTCATATGGGTACAACATTGAAAATTCAAATATATAATATATATATTTGAATTAAATTTAAAGCATAATCATTAATGTAAATTAAACCAGATTTCCATTCCTTATAATTCGCACTCGCTTTATTATTTGAATATTCTAGGAACCATTCACACTAAATCTTTGATACCTTCGCTTGGTAAACAAAAAGAAAGCCTTACTGGACTTAATGTGGTTTCTATTCGATTCTTTCATTCTCTTTCCATGTCTATAATCTCTTAATCGTTATCCTAACCTCGATTTAACTCTGTTGCGTAAGATTCGAAAATTGTTAGGTAGCCGTCTTTTTATTTTTCGATTTATTATGTTTAAAGCTAAACACGATCCGTATATAGCCATATTAGAACATTTAAGACTTGAGAAATCTTAAAAAGAATAAAATACATAATTCATATGAAACTAGAATGAAATTCTCTACCAAAATCCGCCTAGTTTTTATGTGTGGAAACGAAGTGAGAGATTTTTTAATATTTGATACATATTACCATAAAATGTAACTTGTAGAAGAGGAAATTGTCTGCCACGTTTTGAATTACGACTGCTCAGTATTAGTGTTTACTATTCCGTATCATTACGTTAAAAACCGCCAGAGAACTTCATTTGAATGCATGTGATAGAAATTATAAGCTGTTCTTTTGGTTAAAGAATTCTAGAATGTTAACTAATCTGTACTCTTACCGAATAGAGAAAAATTATTCAGCATTTGTCTGCCTGTCTGTTAGCTATTTAGATACTTTAAAACTTATTCATAAAATTACACTTTGCCATGAAATATTTGCGAGATAGGAAATATTTCATAAAAGTAGTAATACGGACAAACTCTAGTTAAACGAATGCTCGTAGAAACACTTGGAACAGTCGTGAAAAATATAGAAAAATTCAAAACAAAAGGAGGATTGACGCACAAAAAGAAGATAGGTCAAAAACAGCAAAACTTCTCGTGATAATATCAACTAAGCACATTATAAATAAATTATATATATAAATAACTTCCAAATTTTAAACTTTCGACTACATATTATTAATGAACTTATGCAATTGCCAACAATGTTTTCATTTAACTAATAACTTGCCATTTTATTCAGGTACCGTCATCAAGTAATATAAGTTAGACTGGCGCATATCTTGCTCTTACTGTATAAATCTTTTGGTGGAATAGTGAATCTGTAACTGCAACATAGAGAACTTTCCGAGTTTATTACAAGTTAGGATGACATAATGCTGTTCCAGAAAGAACACCAATACAGCTATGGGTTGTGAATTTAAGAGCTACAGGTTAAACTTAAAAGTTTTAAGCACTTAAAAGAAAGGCACACATGGAAGGCCTTGAAGCGTTCAAACGCCAAACAGTGAGCTATAAGACTTTCTGTTATTCAGTCTGCTACACGTTCAACTCGCAAACATACTTTTGTCTGGGAATTGTTTGATCGAACAGTTAGAACAATTCTACACACTGATATGCAGTTCCATCCATCCATACAAATTAATGATTGCCCAGAAACTGCACGAGAGCGACTGGGAATACCGCATGTCAAAATGTGTGAGATATTTCTGCCACACCCAGTATTTCACTTAAATTTTCTTGAACCTAACTAATGAAACAGCTCACGTTACTTAAATTTATGACCGGCTAAAATGAGTTAGTAAACTGTTTTCTATGTTTCCATAACCACTGACGGAACCTTCAACACAATTTGTGTATGCATGACCGTATTAAAAGTCAATATATCAACTCTTAAGCTTTTATTTTGGTTGTCGATGGAGAACTTATCAAAATATTTCTTACCTTGAACAGTATTTTTCCCATCAGAAAGCAATGATTTATCCACACACAATTTTTTAGATTGTTACATTGTTTAAAAAATGTTCAACAGTAATCTCACGTAAATAACTAATTTGTAATGTAATAGTTCGACTTAGTTAAGCATCTGACACGTGTCATTTGAAGGTTAGTACTTTTAAAAAGTGCACAGCATTGTTTTCCATGAAAAAGGACGATATCTTATTTTAATCGTAACTTTTTCAACCTTCATTTTCAAAGTGAAATGCACATTTATGTACGATAGTGTTCTTTCACATTTAACTGAGGTTAAAAAAGTAATCATTATGTTTTCTTTAGAATCCAGTAGAAAACTTCTGGTCATTTGGGATAATTCATTTATTTGCACGTGAAACCCAATATAAAAGCAAACCATGGTATGAAATCAAATCATTCTATCATTATCGAGTAATTATGTTGCTAATTGAACTTTAATAAAACAAAGAAAAACAACAAACGATTATGCATAATAAATTGCAAGCTGTTATTAAAAAGAAATATAACTTATATTAAGACTATGGATTGAGCAAATAATGTCTTATTGAGTTTAATCCTGTTAAAGCTCAGCTTGTGTCTTTCACTCGTAGCAGTGACCCTTTTCTTCTTGAGCTTTTCATAGATGGCTCTGTTTTTTTTTTTTTTTTAGGAGAAATGAAATCTAAACATTCTATGGCTTTCTTTCCCATCGAATCTGTCTGTGATTTCATGCATTCGATAGACTTTTTTTTTCTGCTTCCCGTAAACACCGTTTCTCTCTATCGCCCCAAACACTCACTCACATCTGAAGCTATTCTCTATTACTACAAATCCACCGTCAGACCTTCTATGGGGTACTATTGTCATATTTGTAGCGGTGAATTTGATAATGTTCTTGATAATGTTTAGCAGCGTATCTCTTAGCCCAATCTTTCTTTTTCTTTGCACCATTCTGTCTCACAGACGTTATCTTGCTAGTCTCAGTCTCTTTTGTAAGTAATATTATGACATGTACTTTAGAATCGCCTGATTTATTTTCTGTTTACTTTTTTAGAGCTCGTTTGATTCGTTGTTCTTATGGTCTTCATTAATTGACTGCTCAGGCATATGTTTGTATTACGTTTTTCCTAATCTACCAGCTTATTTTCAAGAAATGCAACTTTGTGGAAATCTCATCGTGTTGATGGTTTTTATTCTACTTAGAAGCTTCGTATTTTGAAGACGAGTATGCAGTTCCTACTTATAGTGTTTATCATCCATTTATTTTACCTGTGTCAATTAAGTGACTTCTATGCCTTATCTGAAAATATTTTTTATAGAAATTACATCGCTACGGAAATTGAATCAGCTGAAAAAAAGAAAAGAATAACAACTATTATATATAATAGCTGATGACCTTGTTTTTGAATTATTGAGATGAAGTGTCATAATTTGTATCATTTAAATTATTCGAATCTTGAGTGTTTTTCCCACAAAGTTTCAGCCAATGTAACCTCCGATTTTCTTCAGGAGTATCGTGTCGAACTCGGGAATCTTTCTGTCGAGCTCGGAAATTTCAATCAAGACCCTTTAATTAATCCACAGGGCTAGCGAGCTCTCATTACGTAAGCCATGTCTTTAGTAATTCGCAACTGTATTCTTAATATCACCTGTATTGAGAATTGAACCTTCAACCTCAAGAAGCATGTCACTTACAACTGAGTTGTGACTCTTATTTTTTTCATTATACCATGAAAGACAGCAGATGCCTATTGATCGTAGTCTTGAAGAGACCAAGGTTATAAGTAGATGGAAAACAGACACCAGGAAGAGAGTTCAACAAGCTTGTCGTTCTAAAAAAAATGAGCTACTGGAATAAGAAGCTTTTTATGAAAATAAGGTATCAAAACAGTGAATTAATGATCAGCGAGTCAAACGAGCCGGAACTAAAAAGCAGGGAATAAGACAGACAATAATAATATTTTTTGATAAACTACATATATTAAGATGTAAATAATTTTTATTACTTATAATATGTATCCGTAACTTTTATGTGCATTCATCATTTGTTGATATTCTAATTACATGGTTATTAATATACAAAATGATTGTATAGTTTTCCACCACAATCACAAGCGGCAGCGTTTCATAAAAAATCGAAGAAAATCAATAACACATGTTGAAACTGTCCACAAATTTTATCCAAGCTTTGTGTTGGCGGCTATATTCATTTTACATTTGGAAAACATCATTCAAAGCAGATTCGAGTTACTCAAATTTATGTAAATGCATAATAATTTTCGACGGACTATATCTATATATCTATAAAAGTGAAAGTGTCTGTCTGTCTGTGTAATAACTCTGTCAATTTTAGTCTACAGACTCGAAATTTGATATACAGGGTACTGAGATTCGGGAAAATCGGTGTGATCTGTTTTCGGTCAGAAATTTACCGATTAAGGGGTCAAAGTTCAACGATTTAACATTTGAGAACTCTACCAAACTCCTCCGACAATTATAGGGCTAATCACTTGAAATTTTAGATATAGATTCCTTGGACATGGATCTAACTTAATAACTTGATTTGAGCCCAAAACAATAAATTTTAAGGAGTCATAATAGGGGTCAAAGTTAAAAAAATTTACCGTTTTTTTTCTTTTTTGCTCAACATACACCTCCAAATACCCGAATGACACCGAGCACCTTTGCTAGTAATAAAATATTTCAATAATTAGACGAGACTGTTTGTCTTCACATTTATTTTCGTCGGTAGCACACTGTCTACAAACTTAATATTTTATACGGATTATTAGATTATTCCGTTACCTTTGTATAAACTTAGTCTATGTTCTTAAAAAGGGGTAGTCCTCTATTTAGTTGTCATACCTGCCTATGATGGCAAAAGTAGACACAAGGTCTGAGTTGATGTGAGATAAACCCTGCTTCATTTAAAAGGAACACCCTGGACAAAGAAACAAAGAAGACAGAAATTGTCTCGATTTATAAGGATTTATCTTTCCTTGATCTCGAACAGAACAGATGCTACACTTTTATCCAAGCTCGCAAACCAAAACGTACATTTCAATTTTTGTTGATTAAAATTATATCTCACTCGGAATTATTTTACACTGGTTACATTTAAATAATGGCTACGGCTATGACAACAGCATATTCTTATTGTATTGACTCACGAGTATATAATCAACACATTTAGGCACAGTTAATCATTGGGCATCTTAAAGTACCGTGTTCGACCTCGGTCTCGTGATTTGCTCTTTATTGTTTTCCTTCGTTTAAAAAATCATTACTAAATCTGATTACTTTTAGATACACCTTCCCTCCAAATGGCAGAAAATTTATATTTCGTCAATGTTCGTATTCGCTATTTATTTAGATACAAGCAAAGATACGGGACTTTGCTGTACGAAATATATATCATGAGCAAAAAAAAAAAGGGCCAAAAGTGAAAGAAGGAAGAAATCCATTTTTCAATATTTTCCCATGAATTTTTGTTAATTTTAACTGAAAATTTCTATTTTGCAGATCATTGTTATTATAGCATATAATAATAAGTGGAAAAACCAATCCTAAAAATAGTAAGACCGCATCTTGGTGAGGATACAACAAACCGAATTGCAGGAGTAAGCCAGTCCAAAATGACTTACAAGCAGATTTTTGATATTTTAAGAAAAGAAAAAGTGAAAAAATTTCTTTCTGTAGTGAAGCGAATTGGTCAAAGGTTCGAAGTCGAATGCTTGGTTAAAGAGAAATCTGGATCTGGTCGCTCTAGCGCATTCACTTTGAAGGACGGCCACAGGCTTAAATGAACTGTTTTGAAGGATTGAAAGAAAACTTATGTTGACCATAGCAAAGAATTCAAAACGGGCTGGAAATGATTTTTCTAGATATACAATATCTAGACAAATGAAAGAAATGGGATTTTCTTCTAAAAGGTGTGCAAAGAAGACATTTTTATATAAGAAGAACATCAATGATAGAAGGAGATTTTTCTCGTATTATGGCAAGAAAGATACAGACTGGTTCAGGAATGTTTTCTGGTCAGATAAATCAAGATTTTGTCTTATTAATGCTCCCGATGCTCCCGAATGGTGCAATTGAAGAACTAGAGAAAGATTTTTGCCAAGTTGCATAAAAACGACAGTTAAACACAGAAATGGAGGGATAATGATATGGGGAACTTTTACTGCAGCAGGAGTTGGGGAACTTATTAGATGTGAGAAGTCAATCAATGCAAGGGAATACATTCAAATATTAGAAACAGGACTGCTACTATGTATCCAGAAGCTGGGAATGTCTCAGAAAATTATTTTTCAACATGGTAATGCTCCTGCACACACTGCTAAAGTCACAAAAATGTTTTTCTGATAATTCAATTAATGTGATATTTAGGCCAGGTCAAAGTCCCGATTTAAACCTAATCGAGAATATTTGGTCCATAATATCTCGTGCATTGGCTGGAAAAAACTTTTCGAACAATGACAAACTGTGAGAAGCTGTGCAAAGCGAATGGAATAGCATCTCCTCTTCACAGTGTTCCACTTTGGTTGAGAGCATGTCTAAAAGTATTGATCTTTTAAAGAAATCAAAAGGGAATGTGATTCCATCCTAAGCATTTATTAAAGTAATTGTCTTGTTCTGTGTTATTAGTCTCGTTTAAGTTTCCTTGTTCAATTGTTCTTTGTTCAATATAGCTTTTAGTGCGATAAAATGTATAAAATTTGTTTATTTATCAATTTATTTATTTATTAATTAATAATTTAATTTATTTATTAATTTATTTATTAATTTATTTATTAATTTATTAATAAATTTATTTATTGATTAATTAATTAATTAATTTATTAATTTATTTATTAATTTATTGATTGATTTATTTATTAATTTATTTATTAATTTATTTATTATTTTATTTATTGATTTACTTATTAATTTATTTATTAATTTATTAATTTATTTATTTATTAATTTATTTATTTATTAATTTATTTATTTATTAATTTATTTATTGATTTATTTATTAATTTATTTATTAATTTATTTATTAATTTATTTATTTATTTATTAATTTATTGATTGATTTATTAATTTATTGATTTATTTATTAATTTATTAATTTATTAATTTATTTATTAATTTATTTATTAATTTATTTATTAATTTATTGATTGATTTATTTATTAATTTATTTATTAATTTATTTATTATTTTATTTATTGATTTACTTATTAATTTATTTATTAATTTATTAATTTATTTATTTATTAATTTATTTATTTATTAATTTATTTATTTATTAATTTATTTATTGATTTATTTATTAATTTATTTATTAATTTATTTATTAATTTATTTATTTATTTATTTATTAATTTATTTATTGCGGATTATCATCCTCATCTTTTTTAGTTGGCTAAAACGCAGTGAGACGACAACAACTACAGAAGCTGTGGATGCAGTTAGGAGATTCGCAGTTTGTATCCCGTCGCGATTAACAACCTGACGAAGGCCAAAGGAATAGTTGGCCGAAACGTCGTGAAACAAACAACTAAGAAAAGATAAGGATAATAGTCCGCAATAAATAAATTAATACGTACGCGATGGGTGTCTAATTTGTTATTTATATTTATCACAACTTGAAATAATTTCATTTATGGACCGTAAAACAGACAGAGAACGCAACCTGCATTTCATTGAAACGAAAGTGACGATATTCTGTGAACGACGACGGAGACCGAGATGTGTTGCCATGACTTTTCTCTAAAGGTACATTTACATTCTAGTTGATGATGCTGCTTGCCAGAATCAGGTCCTCTGATATGCTTCGCTGCTCAAGTGAGAACAAATTAAATGTTTGGTATTTTATATCTTGATTTATATTCGTAATGTGGAAAAAAAAGTGGTGCAAAACTGTTCTGCTGCGTAAATTAATTTTACCTTTCTACGGACGGATGTGAAAAATAATTTTTAGTATTTATCTAAAATATATTATAGTTATAAAGCTACTTTAAGAAATTAAAGTTGATTCTTTCTTAGGGAAGTAAGAAAAAAGCGGTCGACTTCAGGACAAACATACCGATGTCGAATACTCTCTGTCAGTTTACTTTGCATGCCCCCTCCGACTTAGAATTTATAAGTACTATTCCTAGGTGGGGGACTATCACCATGCCAGGTTTGGTCATGATCGGTCCAGTAGTTTGGGCTGTAGAAGAGTTACACACACACACACACACACACACACACACACACACACACACACACACACACACACACACACACACACACACACACACACACACACACGAACTATACTGCTTGATATTACAGATAAAATTTTAATAGTATAGCCAGGATAATATCACTGCCGCATGCTTTTGAAATGTCCAGTTTTTTTATGACATCATTTACTTGAGGGATGATTTTCAGATCCTCTAGTGTGGTTTCTGTCTGTAGGGAAAAACCTGGGAGGGAGTGGTTTGCGTGTCCAAAGTAGACTTGGAGGCAAACCGATTGGTAAGCAGATTAGCCTTTTTAGTTACCGTGCACACAACTTCAAAATTGTAGATAGTTTGGAAATTGTTGATTGCCCAATATTTACTACTCTGGTACAGAGTTTCCGGAAGCGGTAAAAATGTTCTTCAAATGCATCGCCCAGTTTCTTCAATTCGTGTATTAACTGTCGGTGACTTTGAGGTAAGATGCTAGCTTATGGAGTCAAGAGTAACTTTGTGACTGGGTTCGATTCTCTAGACTAGCAGTGATTATCATTTTTTACACTGATGATTGCGTAAGCATGAAACACTAGTTTTTTTTAGACATAACATTAATTGTTAACACACACACACACACACATATATATATATATAGGTGTGTGTGTGTGCGTGGTTGTGTGTGTATGTGTGTGTGTGTACTAGCATTATTTTAGAAGCCCTCTCTATATAAATATATAAATAAATAGACACCGACTTTTGTTATACAGTGGAGGATGAAAGCATAACATAAGCCAGTGAATAGTTATTGCGAATCCGGCAGCAATAACACACGATTAAGCAAAAAAAAAAAAAAAAAAAAAAACGAAAATTATAGAAATGAAGAAAAAAGAAGAAACGGAAGATTATGAAAATTTCATGAGATATAATTGTTTCACATTATATTCACCATTCATTTTATATTTGTTTTTCTTCTCGTTCCTTTCATCCAGTGGTCGTTGGACATCCACAAATCACCTGTTGCGGTTGTTGGTGGTGATGTCGTCGTTCCAGTTGATCAATGACGGACATTTGACAAAACCCGGCAGCAGCAGTCAATGCGGTTGGCCATTGTGACGATTACTTACGAGTCATTGGATCGCCGACGACAAGAAAGATGAGAGCGATGCCAACGAAAAGAAAGAAAGAGAAACAAAAAAAAAAAAAAGAAAAAGAAAGGAAAGTATGAAATAACATCGAATGACGTTTAAAAAAAGTGAAGTAACTGGACGATAAAGGCACGATTAAAAGTCGAGTGTGATAAACACCTGCTTGTACAGCTCGATGGTGAGGTTTAATCATTTACGCCATGACGTGAAACGCTAGTTGGCATAAATCCACACGAATTTAAATGGAAATAAATAAAACTCTCTCTCGTCCCAGCAACTCTATCGAACAAAAGGAATCAAATGACTGATTTGCATAATGATATACGCTCATTAACGTACAGGTGCTTCAATTTATCTAACAACAGCAAAATGCAATATTTCACAGGTATATAGTAGAGAAACTTACATCCACGGCATGTCTATTTCAAATGTAGATTTGGTATCTGTCTGAAGCAGAAAGTATACTATTTAGTATGTTTTTATACCCAATCTAATTTTCTATACTATTTTAAACTAATGTATTATCTTTCAATTATCAATTAAGGATGGGGAGTGTAATATCTGTTATGATGTCATATACAATCTTCTCAGGCATAACGTCCCCAGTTTTTGAGAGGAGGTAGTGCAGCATACTGTTTTGTATTCATATGCATATCGTCAAAGAGAAAATTTGACCCCTCTTTTCTGAAACCGAAATTATGCTATACATTTTTTTTGAATTCTCACTTATACCATTCAAAGCTTATGAAGTACTGTGGTATACTGCTAATATATTGGATCAAGTATACGTATATATATATATATATATATATATATATATATATATATATATACGTAGATCATCATATAATGACTAGATCCCTCTGACTGACGATAAAAGCATTAAAAAATTAATGTTTAATTACAACTGTATCTCTTGCGGTTGTCGGTAGCCGAATAGTTCGGGTTCTTGCTAATGAAGCCAGACATAGATTCTGTTGCCAGCGTTCGAATCTCTCGACTGGCGTTAATCGTGACACCCTGCACGGGTGATTGCCGAAAGGATGAAACACTAGTGTTTTTAGGTATTTTGTTATTATAGTAAATAATTATGTCAGACCCTTTAAGAAACTTGTTTCTTATCGTTGAGCCATAATAATAGTAATAAGTCAGTCAACTTAGCTCATATGCGTAGATCATCATATAATGACTAGATCACTGTGACTGACGATAAAAGCATTTAAAAAGCATAAATGTTTAATTTCAAGTGTATCTCTCGCTGTTGTCGGTAGGCGAATGGTTCCGGTCCTTGCTAATGAAGCCAGACATGACTTCGGTTGCCAAGGTTCGATATCGAATCTCTCGACTGGTGTGACACTTTGCACTGATGATTCCCGAAGGGATAAAACACTAGTGTCTGTAGGTATTTGATTATATATATATATATATATATATATATATATATATATATATATATATATATATATATCAGACGAATCTCACAGATAAAAAAGACATTTTTATAACAATTTAGAAATTAAATTAATCAAGAGTAGGAAACTAGATCTAATATATGTGTAAAAAAATTGTTAAGGATGTGGTGTTTGATCAACACTGCTTGGGAGCCATGATTTAATATACAGTTTTGTTTTTAAATCTCCAAAACAGTGTTTTGTGGTAAACAATTAATGATCCCTTAAATTAACATCAGGACTATAGTGAATTCAAGAGAGAAAATTGATGCATTGATTGCAGGTGATTAAATGACTTACTGACGAAATACTTTTCTAACGAATGATAAAAATATAAACATTAAATAATTTTTTTTTTGTATAGTTTTTAAGGTTAAAAAACTTCCAAGACTATATATATATATATATATATATATATATATATATATATATATATATATATATATATATATGTGTGTGTGTGTGTGTGTGTGTGTGTGTGTGTGCGTGTGTGTGTGTCTGTGGTATATACGTTCAGAGATTGCAGGTAGGATGTCTGCAGTAGAATGGGCTTGCCTAAACCCATACTGTTTGTTGGACTAAAATTTAACAGCTGTGAGACGGTGGACTAGAGCTTGACTAATTATGGACTAAAATATTTTGGCGAAAAGAGAGAGCAGGCTAATAGGGTGATAATTTAATTGAACAGTACTTTCGCCAGAATTCTTGTAAACTTGTACCACAGAAGAAGCAGTTTTCCAGCAGTCAGGAAAACAAGTTGCGTAAAGGCATTTGTTGAAAATGTTGGAGAGAACTAGTGCAATCTCATCTGGACATTTTTAAATAGTACATCAGGTCGACATGCTTTTAAAATGTCTATCTGTTTTTATGATATCATGTACTTGAGAAGGTATGATTTTTAGATCATCTAGTATGGTTTCTGTCCGCAGAGGTAAATCTGTGAGGGAGTGGTTTGGTGGGTCATAAGTAGAGTTGGAGACAAACCGATTGGTAAGCGGATTAGTCTTTTCAGTTGTACAAACAACTTCAAGATTGTAGATAGTGGTTGATTGCCCATTATTTACTACACTGCTATAGATTTTCCAGAAGTAGTATAAAATGTTTTTCTAATTAACGTGTCTGTACAGAGTGTATACACGTTCGTATTTACGTGTCACTACTATCTATACGACGACGTGTGTATATATGTGTGTTCATCTATCTAGTTTTACTATTGTTCGTTGAATTGATGCGTGTATAATACGTGTGACAGTATTGAGGTATAAATGAGTACATTTTAACAACCGATATATAGCATTTACAACAGAAAGGGAGGAATAACAGTTCTTTGGAATTTGGGCATCATACCTGGTCCGTCTTTGGGAAACATACCTGGTCCGTCTTTGGTCTTATCTGACGGATCCTCGCACAACTTGAAGTACCGGTGGTATTGACAGCAGCTTTATTTTGGATGTTTGCCTCATTGGAAAGCTGCTACGCTGGTCCTAGACTATCGCAATTTCTGATCACCTCTACTGAGAGCCACCACGATTTAAAGGCCGTCTCTGTTCCTCTCTCGACTCCGACTGTCTTTACTCACAAAATGATACGTGCCTTTCAATCTCTACCGTAAGTATACGTCACTTTAAGCGATCTATATGTCTGACTTAAGAGATCAACCTATTTAAAATTAATTTATCGGTAAATATTTATTTCGCTGTGATAACATTCTTTTTGTTATTCCAAATTTATTAACTACAAGATCACAGTGTAGTATCTGTTCTGATGCTACACTTCACCTTTTCTGACCTTGATCAGTGGAGGAAAAATCCTTCTAAACTGAGGCAATTTTTATTTTTGTTCCTATTCAGAGTTCCCTTTTGTGGGGAACTGGATGTCTCCCCACATTAAAAACCAACCTTGTGCCTAACTCTGCCCTCGTGGGGAGGCAAGTAAATAGGAATACTCAGAATACAATTGTGAATTGCTTATGACGTCTACACAGTCATGGCCGAGTGAATTTTTTTATTTTTTTATTTTTTACACAGTGATCACCACTTTTCAAGGTCCGGAAGCCACTCAGGGATAAGGATTATTGTAAGTACATTACGTTAGTGTGGAAATTTGATGAAGTGTTTAATTAAGGGAGCGGTTCATTAGGAATTTGTTAACATTGGACTTGAAGACATCCATGTTGTAGTCCGGAGGGAAGCAGGCAGACGGAACAGAGTTCGACAGGCGTGCAGTTCTATGAAAGAAGCTTTGTTCATGGAATCCGCGTTTTGATTTAGGCACAGATATAGAGTGGGGGAAATTTTTCACAGTGGATTCAGCAAGACGGGTGTTTTTCGTGAAAGATTGGCGAGGGGGGACCAGAGATTAGAGTTCAGACGAGCACCTGCCATGGAAATAACGATAAAACAAGGATAGGCTCGCAACGTCTCTTCTGTGGGAGAGAGGTTGCAGGGTAGAGAAAAGGGCATCCCCCACTAAGCCACGAAGTCTATTTTGTACTCTGTCAAGGCAGGATATGCTGTTTTTAGCAGCTCCTGCCCAGATATGGCAACAGTATTCCATACTTGGACGTACTTGGCTTTTATATAGATAGAGAATTGCATCAGTAGTGAGATATCTTCTGGAGCGGTAGAAGGATACCCCCATCTTTCCAGCGACCTTGGCAACAGACTTGATGTACGTGTTCCATTTCAGATCAGGAGTAAAGGTCAAACCCAGAAGCTTGTCAAAACACGGGGCCTCACCCAGACGAGAGCCATCCATCACAATTGATGCCAGCTGGGGATCAGAGCGTTGATGATGTAAGGATAGGAGTTTGGTTTTGGATGTATTAAAGGTAACCAGACACATCTTCCCCCACTGAACCACGCGCTCGAGATCAGAGGAGAGAGAATCAGAGAGAACTTCGTCATTTACAGCCTTTGATGTGTTGCCGTAGATGGTCGTGTCATCAGCATAGATGTCAACGAATTATTTAAGTATGTGTTTAGGCAGGTCATTGATGTAGATCAGGAAGAGAGTTGGGCCCAGGATTGACCCCTGAGGGACTCCAGCATTTATATTGCAGGCCTCCGATTTTTGTCCATCTACCACTACTCTTATGAGCCTATCGGAGAGAAATGATTTAATGATTGAGAAAACATTTCCAGTTATACCGTAGCTGGAAATCTTGTGAAGTAGACCCTTATGCCATACCTTGTCGAAGGCCTGTGATATGTCAAGAGCAATTGCCCTAGAAAGGAAGCCTTTGTCAAGAGATTCACTAATCCTGTGGGATATAACCGTCAGCACATCTGCGGTAGATCTTGCAGAGCGGAAACCATATTGTGTGTCACTAAGAAGGTTATTCCTGCTGAGGTGGTTGACTATTTCTCTATTTAATATGGATTCCAGCAACTTACTCATAACACACAGGAGACTTATAGGTCTGTACTGAGAGGGAGATGACTTATCACCTGAATTCTTAAATACAGGGCAAACTGATGAGGTCTTCCAGGGAGTCGGAAAGCACTTCTCCTTAAGGCAGCGCTTTAATAGTTTCGTAAGTATGGGAGCAAGTTCTGGTTGAAGCTTTTTTAACACTATAATTGGGACGCCGGCCAGTTGCTTACGGAATAAATAAATTAAATAAACAGCTGAATTTGAAATTTCCATGCAGATTCCCAAGTTCGACATAAATGTTCACAGATTCAACAAGATATACCTGAAGAGACAAAGAAAAACTTAAATATTATTATGCAAAACTATTCAGTTTATCCAGAAATTTTGTTAACTTGGTGATATGTCCTTAGGTGGCCTATTATTCAGACATATCAAAGATAAAGTATTCCGTGAAAGGAATAAATAAATATACACTGTGTTTTGAATACTGAAAGAAAAGTTTATTTATGTATTTACATAGAGACAAACAGCGTGTTAACGTTCAGGGAGGAAGTCTCTGTTTTTTACAAGGGTCCGGTGAAATTCGGTGACTCGGTTCCTTATGTAAAATGTTCCTGGTTGGTTACCTATCTCCACATAACACTTGGTTAAACTATTAGATCACAATGTGGAGCTTGTGATTGTAAAATTGTGAAGTTTAAGAGTATCAGCAGATTGTGGAGACTAGTTGCATAGATAGTTGTGATGAGAAACACATTGCATATTCTCTTTGAAGAGTTCTCTACATGATTGCGTACAGAGTTTTGTCCTGAGGTCACTATTTCAACATTTTTGATTTACAGACTTGAACACTTGTATATAGGGTATTCAGACGTATTGAAAACTTTTTAAGCGGTTTCCACCGGAAGAAAAGGGCGCTAAGGATATATCTATGGGACATTTATGCTCGTAAAAGTATTTTTTGTTATTTACATAAAAAACATATTTGCAATTTAATAAATAAAAATAATTTGAAAAAATAAATAAAAAATACGTCCAATCAAAAAAAAAAAAAAAAATGAAGCGAAAATTAAATACAAATAAGCGGCATGTCATAAACTAATTATATCCCTATTAAAACTAACAATAACAGATCTCATTCATATATATATATATATATATATATATATATATATATATATATATATATATATATATATATATACTAGATGGACGCCCGGCGTTGCTCGGTCATACAATATGCTGAAACATAATATTTCAATTTATGTAGATTGCGTATGTATGTATTATAGAATCAATCCTCAATTGAATATTATATATTACTAGCGGGGGTACTCGGCGTTGCCCGGTTGTTTGGAGGTGTGTGTGTAGGGGTCGGGGTGGGGGTGGGGGGAGGTAAAGTAAAGAATAAGCGAAGAAATAACCCTGTTCAAATATCAAAATAAAAATAAAAACGATGTTAAACGTCTTTAAAAAATAGACACCCCCCCGCAAAAAAAAACGAAGCGAACAAACGTAAAACTAAAAAAAAACAACAACAAAAAAAAATAAAAAACAGCGAACAAACGTAAAGCTTCTTTAAAAAAAGAAATTGGAAAAACAGAAAACATAAATCAGGGAAAAAGATGATGGACGAAAAGCTAAAAAAAAAGAAGAAAAATGGCAATAACAATCCTTCGATTCGCTTAAATCCAATGTAGAATTTCACCCAGTCCATTCCAGTTTTTTAAAATCAACTACAAAACGAAATAAAGCGAAATTCCCTTGGAGTTTTTTTTAGTCAACTGCAAAACGAAATAAAGCGAAATAAAAAATGGCATAAATAAACCTTCGATTCGCTTAAATCCAATGGTGCGTTCCACCCAGTAGAAAACATAGATCGAAAAGGAACGTTCAAATGCCATTCCATTTTTTAAAAGCAATTACGAACCCAAACCGGTGTGTCTTCGTACTGTTCCTTGTGAACGGATCCGCAACGGTGTAAGTGGTAGCGGGGGTAGGAGGAATTTATAAGAGAAAAAAGGTTTTACAACTTCCATTGACTCTAACTGATTTTGGCCGTGAACTCTCACCAGGAAAAATATAAGAATCCACGATTATCGAGGAAGTGTAGAGGTAATAGGCCTATAACATACCTAATGGTCTGCAGTTTGTGCATATTACATTTGCATGAAATGTCTTGATTTTCAATCCTATTAAGGTCAGAAGCAGAGGGAAAAAATGAGTTCATTTTATATATATAGGGAGGAGGGAGGGATTATCATAAACCAGTACACTCTCGGCGTTACCCTGCTAATATGTTACAGTAGATTTCAATGCTGAGTTCAAGGATAATGTAAATATTATTATTATTCTCCCATATAGTTTGCTAACAAATTGGGGTCTGCCAGCGGCCAGCTGATTGCATCAGGGGATCCACACACTCTTTAGCACATCCACGTACACTTTTGAATTGAATTTCAAGCCGACTTCGAAGATGTGAGGTTGCATGATGTGGCTCTCACTTGAAACCACACTAAAGACAATAATCGTGGCCGGAAACTTTGTTTTCATCAACCTGGACACGCCCTTGTCATTCCTGGTAATCCAATGATGCATTTTGAGGGTGCTGGTAATGGTCCTGTTGTCATAACTTGGATCAGTAGAGAGCATGCGTTGTACAGCGGCGCATCTCCGATCTCGTTGGTTGAACATTGTGTCACGTTCAGACATGATAGAAGGCTCCCATCGCTCTTGGAATATATACAGAACTGGTCAACTAGTAGATGGTCTGAAACAAAACAAAACAAAACTAAACAACGAAAACTAGTTATCATCAAAGGGAAATGGAATCATACTGTCTTTTCTAAGGCGATAATTTTATCGTTCCAGCCTGAAGTATGTGCTTGTCTGTTATACTATTTAGGGCTTAACTTTTCTGTTCTGGGAGGGTTTTAGTATAGTATATCTGTTCTGTTTTATGATAATATTTTCATAGACAACACTATTTTTTTTAAGTGGGGGCGCTGAAGTGTATATTTTGTTATCACGAGACATTCTTTATGCATTATCACCTTCTTTGTAGGGGATAGACAGAGAACTATATGTTCGTTCGTCACATAATTGCAAAAATATGAGACCATATTGAGCATCACTTTGATTGTATATCTAAGCCGAATAATTCCTCACATGTATCCATCGTCCATGCCTGGTACTCTTGGGAGGTGTAGGTGATTAAGTACTTCGCGAAACGGACTGGAGAACTGGTTGTGTTAAGCATGAATCCAGTTCGATCCAAAACATCGATCGAAACATTTTTACTGTGGATGTTGGTAACTTTTACGTGGACGCTCACCTAATTACCTGATATTTGTCTAGAAAGTGTATTTTCTATCAAATACGTAGTATATTTATTTAACGAAGTAATATTATTGGTAAAAACAATCAATCACCTAAAACTGCAAAGAAAGACATTCAATCCAATGTGTATGTATACCATTCTTTTTCCATTATGATTTGATTGTGAATGAGTTAGTGGAGTTTTTTGAGCAATACATCTCTCATATATATATATATATATATATAACTACTTCATTTACTCACATAAAGTTAATATACGAAAGTATGCATTTATGCGTAAACATTTACTTCAAAAGTGCTCAATACGTAGGTAGAGCTAGTTAGTAAGTTATAAAATACATATGGCGATTAAGCTACACTGAATATTCTGCGTTTCATCCACTCTAAGACTCTTCTAGGACGCTTAATCGCCATATATATTTTATAACTTACTATATATATATATATATATATATATATATATATATATATATATAGAGAGAGAGAGAGAGAGAGATAAATTATCTATATATATGTATAAATATACAGACATATATATATGCAGACATATATGTAATTATACTCACATATATATGTATATATATATATATTTTTTTTTTACATGGGGATCAGCACTTATGAAGGCCCGTAAGCCACTCGGAGATAAGGGTTATTTTGTGTACAATAATCGATGGGATAATATCGTTGTAATAGTTGGTATTGGAGATTTGATAAATCGTCTTACTTAAGGGTACGATTAATCAGGAATTTGTTTATGTTGGACTTGAAGACGTCCAAGTTGTAGCCAGGTGGGAAACAGGCAAACGAAAGAGAATTCCACAGGCGTGCACTTCTCAGAAAAAAGCTATGTTAATGGAATCTACGTTTTGATCTAGGTACAGATAAAGAGTGGGTGAAATTACTGACAGTGGTTTTAGCTAGACGGGTGTTTATCAAGAAGGATTAGCGAGGGGGGACCAGAGATTGGAGCTCGGACGAGCACTTGCCATGGAAATAACGAGAGAGAGGATGCAGGGAAGAGAAGAGAGCATCCCCCACTAAGCCACGAAGTCTATTTTGTACTTTGTCAAGGCAGGATAGGCTGTTTTTTGAAGCTCCAGCCCAGATGTGGTAGCAGTATTCCATCTTTGGACGTACTTGGCTTTTATAGAGATAGAGAATTGCATCAGTAGTGAGATATCTTCTGGAGCGGTAGAAGATCCTACCATTTTCCCAGCGGCCCGGGCAACAGACCTTATATATGTGTTCCATTTCAGATCAGGAGTAAAGGTCAAACCCAGGAGATATAAAAAAAATATGCATGTGCATCTCTTTATTGTTCTGCATAAATATACATACGTATAGAAATATAAGTATAGATGCATATATATATATATATATATGCATATATATATATTATACGGACACACCCACATATATACCTATATATAGACATATAACTATACATTTACAGAAATATATATAAGTATATATATAAATATATATGCATATTTATACACAAATATATATGCATATATATAATTCTCCCTATATAAATATATACGGTGCATAAGGCATCTGAAGACACCTCATACACTTTTAGAAAAACAGAAAATGAAACTGTAAAATCGTTGAAATTTACCAATTTTTAAGAAAACAAATATAATATTAACCTACGTTTTATATACTATATAGATGCTACTTCGGCTTCAATCGCTGACTCAAATCGAGTTCGTAAGCGACTTGTGGTCTTTATTTATGTCCTCCGTTGCTGTGACTTTGCTTTCATGAGAAAGGATTTGGTGTTATGGGATGCTTATTACCTTCGTTTTCCACGACGCCTCACACGTAATAATCAAAAAGATTTACGTGTCACGTGATTTTCGGAGAAAAACCAAAGACACTCCTGTTCTTCTGAATGCTTCAGTTTGTTGAAGAGTCGTTTTGACACGCATTAAACGATGATCTAAGAAGATATGACTTGTATTAAATAGCTTGATGGACAACATTCTATATTTTTTCTTTCAGTCACTTGAAGATCTTTGGCAAGATGTCGCTTTGATGCCCCACGATTTTTGTCGATCATGCCCTGCACACTTCTAACAAACTAATAAACTCAGGTGTTGTTTTCTTATGGTCGCGGCCAATTCATTACCATTATTTTTATTTTAGTGGGACAGGATATCTCAATATTCCATAAGAATCTTTTACTTAGTGATACAAGAACCAAAATTAGCATAAATGACGCTCAGAACATACATTTTAGGAAAAGAACGTTAGCCATCTGAAAATTCAAAAAATTTCAAGATGAACGCAAAAGAAAACCTGACAAATTTCAATTTTGGTGCTTGTATCACCAAGTGAAATATTGTTTCAGTAATCTGCCCCACTATTTATCTTCTTTCTAACTTTGCAAACGACAGATCTGGCGACTTTTACAAATCTTGCAATTCCTGAATTGCGGTGCTTCGCTTTTATAGGCACTATTACAGTATCTCTTCTCATTTAATTACTTATAGTAATATCTGTCATGGAATCTTCTGAAAGCCAAAAAAACAAAAAAAAAAAACAAAAACAAAAAAAAAACAAGCACATTAATTAGTATATTTTTAATTTAAATTCCAAGCATAGAAGTGTCGTGAAATACCTCACGCACCCCGTACATACATATACCTATATAAGTATACATATATATATTTTCATACAGACACACACGCATAAGCACATTTATATGGAAAAGAAAATAGAAACACTTTTAACACTAGAAAAATATCAACGTTTCGTACCCATTTTCGGAGGACTTCTTCAGGATGATAAAATATTATAGGAAAATTTAATTAAAACCATATATATGTTAGATACTAGTTCATAATGTTTATAGTTTAGTTAACAGTTCTTATAGGTCATTACGTTATAGCTGTTATTCCAGTTCAAGTTGTGGCGCATCAACCCTTCTGAGTTTTTTTTAACAAATGTTATTGCATAAAAATGTGATTCTACAGTATGTGGACGGTATTGTACCAGTCGCCCACGCAACGTTTACACATTCGCACTTAGATGGTTTCATTACAATAATAAATCGTGCAACGTACCTTTGTGTTACTTCTTCATTCGTGATCGCGTGCCCTTGTGTTTAAGTGCGTCTTCCTCATTGTTCTTCGCTCTCTGTAAATAAGGATCTTGGTAACAAATAATGAATAAACACAAGTTCTTTTCTGAATATAAGTTTTATATCGCTTCATATATAGGCTTGGAAACGCAATTTCACTCGAATTCCTTATCTTAAGGGGGATGGATATAAAATTTTTGCTACATTTTTACCACCATGTGCGTTTCCTCGCTTCCAGGAATCAACTACTATGTGTCTTCATTGCTTTCCCGAGACCGTCTGTCTAACTTTTTGTCAAATCTCACGCCCATGAGCGTGAATCCCGTCAAAATCTCGTCAACTCTTGTTCTTAGAAGTTGGAGTCAGCACACAGGTCTCTGTATCCTTTTACTCCTCTGACATATAACACATTACCTCTTTTCCTGTCACAAAATCTATATATGATGTACTAGCTAAAACTGTCAGTCTATTTAGGTAGAACACCATTATATAACACTACTCCATTTCCCTTAAAAAAGAATCCCAAGATTTTTTCAAACTCTACCGGCATAAAGAAAGTTTATATCCCATCCACACCAATTGCATCCCGGGATGAGAGTCAAATCACTATATGATCAGTAATGAGCTGTACTTTTCCATAGCTACCAACGTAATAGATGCACTGAGACTAAAGCTGCTTTCAGGACTGCCAGCAACCAATGTAAAAGAGTAATAAAAAATGCAAGAGAGCTATATGCCCAGTCTGTTAAATCCAAGGTAGCTGATCAGCGGCTTGGTTCCCACCAGTTCTGGCAAATAACAAATAGGATCCTGAACAGAAGTGTGCGTTCTATCCCAACCATTATCAATGGACCAGAGGCCATCTCGTCAGCGTCAGACAAGGCCAAACTATTTGCAAAGAACTTTGCAGCTAATTCTACCCTATGCGACGAAGGCCATCAACTCCCCATATTTCCTCCTATAACACAGAACAAGCTAGGTAACATACAAATATCCGTGCATGAGGTCGCCAAGCTAATAAAAAACCTAGATTCCAGTAAAGCAACTGGCCCTGATGGTATCCCAATTATAGTGTTAAAAAAGCTTCAACCAGAACTTGCTCCCATACTTACGAAACTATTTAAGCGCTGCCTTAAGGAGAAGTGCTTTCCGACCCCCTGGAAGACCTCATCAGTTTGCCCTGTATTTAAGAATTCAGGTGATAAGTCATCTCCCTCTCAGTACAGACCTATAAGTCTTCTCTGTGTTATGAGTAAGTTGCTGGAATCCATATTAAATAGAGAAATAGTCAACCACCTCAGCAGGAATAACCTTCTTAGTGACACACAATATGGTTTCCGCTCTGCAAGATCTACCGCAGATGTGCTGACGGTTATATCCCACAGGATTAGTGAATCTCTTGACAAAGGCTTCCTTTCTAGGGCAATTGCTCTTGACATATCAAAGACCTTCGACAAAGTATGGCATAAGGGTCTACTTCACAAGATTTCCAGCTACGGTATAACTGGAAATGTTTTTTCAATCATTAAATCATTTCTCTCCGATAGGCTCATAAGAGTAGTGGTAGATGGTCAAAAATCGGAGGCCTGCAATATAAATGCTGGAGTCCCTCAGGGGTCAATCCTGGGCCCAACTCTCTTCCTGATCTACATCAATGACCTCCCTAAACACATACTTAAATAATTCGTTGACATCTATGCTGATGACACGACCATCTATAGCAACACATCAAAGGCTGTAAATGACGAAGTTCTATCTGATTCTCTCTCCTCTGATCTCGAGCGCGTGGTTCAGTGGGGGAAGATGTGGCTAGTTACCTTTAATGCATCCAAAACCAAACTCCTATCCTTACATCATCAACGCTCTGATCCCCAGCTGGCATCAATTGTGATGGATGGCTCTCGTCTGGGTGAGGCCCCGTGTTTTGACAAGCTTCTGGGTTTGACCTTTACTCCTGATCTGAAATGGAACACGTACATCAAGTCTGTTGCTAAGGTCGCTGGAAAGATGGTGGGATCCTTCTACCGCTCCAGAAGATATCTCACTACTGATGCAATTCTCTATCTATATAAAAGCCAAGTACGGCCAAGTATGGAATACTGTTGCCATATCTGGGCAGGAGCTGCCAAAAACAGCCTATCATGCCTTGACAGAGTACAAAATAGACTTCGTGGTTTAGTGGGGGATGCCCTTTTCTCTACCCTGCAGTGAAGTGAAGATGGTTCATGCAGACGGGTAGTGCCTATCTGAAATGGCCTATCATGACGTCCTCAACTAATCCTCGTGCACCCAGCACTACATGTCGTGACTTAAAGCATTTTATGAAGCTACAGTCTTTCTATGGTTAATGACCCTCTGTGAGTGGCAGAAAGTCATACCCTTCATGCGACAACCGCGTTACTGGATATTTGTGCCATACGTAAGTCTCACAACTCGATGGAAGTGAGGACCTTCCTTGCTAATAAATTCGCACGATACTATTTTTCATATGCAAAAAATCACATAATAATATATTACTAGCGGGACCTGTGGACATTCCACAGGGGACTCATTCATATGTAATATATGATGTTGGCATTCTGTAGATGTCCAGTGTAAATGGATACGCTCTGATATTATTGTAGCTTTTTTGTTAAAACTGCAAAAGTATTTATCTAAGCAAGCAAGAACGCCCGGCAAAGCCCGGTCGTAAAGTACGCTTAAGTATGATACTTTAATTCCTACAGAGTTAATGTTCTATTGATTTTTATATATTCTAAAGTTGCGATGTAAAAAATAAAAAAGATATATCCATATGATTTGGTGCATATATATATATATATATATATATATTTTGTTATTGTTGTTTTTTTCAAGCGATACATACGGTTAATATTGGCTTCGCCTCGGAGCTCATATTTTTATTTACTTAGAAAGTCGCCCTTTTAATTTGTTTGGACGTATATAACATTTTTTATTTATTATTCTTAAAACAGTAATCTACATACACGCGTGTTTCGAGGTCATTACCTCTCGTCAGCGTAGTTCAACTGTTTCTAGGGATAGAACCTCAGACCATGTTTACCACAGTCCGGTGCCTTATATATACTAGCAAATTACCCATCGTTGACTGAGTTCAAAAACAACCTACAGAAAATGGACTGTGATTTATGAAAGTATGATAGGTTATGAAAAGGAAGGGTTGTAAAGAGATAGCTTCGAATTTGGGGGTATCAAAACCAAAGCAAAATATGATGAAAGTAAAAATAAAATAGATAAACACAATAATTTATTATACCATACCTGTTTACACTGAAACACTTATCACAATATTCTGTGGATCTATATTAAAAAATCTTGTTAAACTTTGTGACATATTTCCATTCTATGGATATCAGGCGATCCACCAAGATCTTTTGAGGTCTCTCTACTTTAATCTTAAGCACGTGATACAATGGGGCAAAAGGAGGCCAACCAAATTATACGAATGATTCCCTTCTATAAGAAGTCCATTGCTTCAATAAATTTCTGGTTCTGACCTTCCCCCCTGACCTGAAATGGAAGACTTGAATCAAATCTGCTGCCGAGATCGCCAGATAAATGGTAGCTCCAGAAAGTCTCTCTCTCCCAACGCAATCCATTACTTGTATAAGAACCAAAAAAGTCATAGAAGGAAGTACTGTTTCCACAACCATATTCTGTTTTGACAAAGTTCAAACCCTGTTTAAAAACTAGTACGGGACGCCATTTTCTCCTCTCTGCAGCCTCTTTCTCCATAGAAGAGATGTTGCGAGCCTGTCTCTGCTCTATCGTTATTTATGTAGGAACTACTCGTTAGAGTTTCAGCTAATGGTCTCCCTGCAAAACGTTGACAAAAAGTACTTGTCTACCCACAACAACTATCAACAATATCTCCCACTCTCTATATGTATCTAGATTAAAACAAAAGATTACATGAACAAAGCTTCTTTCATAAAACTGCTTTCCATTTTACTAAAACATGGTCGTCTATAAGCCAATGTAAACATGTTTTTGTTGACCCGTCTTCTTAAATAATCACTTCTACTCAATTTCCACCACTAACGATCCCTACGCTGCTTTCTCAGTGACCACTCATTAACCCTTATCCTCGAATGATCTTTGAGCCTTGATAAAAAGTGATTATCTTATATATATATGTATATATATATATATATATGTGTGTGTGTGTGTGTGTGTGTGTGTGTGTTACATGCTTCTATTTTGTATCCGTTTTAATACACATCCACACACGCGCGAGCACACACACGCATGAAAGAGGTAATTTAGATACAATCTGGGATAAAAATACATTTGATTGATATTAATAATATCGCTTTATATTTCTACAGAGGAACGTGCGTTTAATTGTCGACAAACTGTTAATTTTTAATTGCATGCTTCCGCGATGAAGCTGACGAATCTGTACTATGACGGATTAAACATAATTCTCTTTCTTTCGGTTGATCTGAAAAAAAAGTAATGAAACTAATTATTTACAATAGAAAATTCGAACTTCGAATTCTTGATCGGTAACTATTCAAACTTCAAGGTTAATAAAAAAAAACACTTATAAACCAAACAATTATCACACTTCAGAAGAATAATTCTTCTATGTCTAACAACCAGTGAATGTCATCTACATATTTTCCTGATATTTTTTGATAAAAGTTTCATTAGAATCCAAAAAAGAGGATATTTAAAACTAGCAGGGTCCCTGTACAAGCGTTGTCCGGGAAAATTGAAGAACAGCTGTAGAATACAGAATTGTTTTAGGTTCACAAACAAACAAAACCGCCCTAACTTCTAAACCTATAACGTATTTATACGTCCTGTAGTATGGACTTAAATATATAAACTGGGTTGTCAAGTTACACAAGAAAGTAGAAATTTTCCAAACCACATCTCGCGTTTCATTATTGATCATAAATTATCCGATCATACCAGTATTGCAGAATTGTGAAAATGTCATCAAATATAAATTCTTGAGAGAGTTTGGTAAAGTCAAGCGCCGCGTTTAGAACTATATTTAATGCCAGCAAGTTCGAAATGCTGCAAGAGTAAGTCAATAAACCGCTACTACGATGAATATGCAACTATCCACGTTGATAAATTAAATAAATAATCTAAGCACATACAGAGTAAAAACATAGGTAGTAATTTTGTTAAATGTTCGTCTACATCGAAGAAATATAGGGGACGCTTTGTTATGTCTATTCAAAGAATGTTCTTGGAAAATCAGTGAATTTTTTAAAAAATTGTGTAAATAATACTTGTTTGGCTTTTCTTTATTTAATTATTTATTTTTTACTAATAAGTAACTAACTTATTATCTAGATTCAGAAGCCACTCGAGGATGCGTGTTACAGAAATTGTCAATTGGACGATGATTACCACACCGAGTTATTTGGGAATAATGAGTGGAATCGGAAAAATGAGCAGGAGATTTTTAAGAAAAATTGATTTCCTAAGAGGACAGCTTAGCAAGTATGAGTTTACACTAGACTTGAGGATGACTATATTTTAGTCAATTAGAAAGAGCTTCGTGGTATTTTAATCCACGGATTGGATGAAATTAGAAAGAAACCTTATTTGTTAGATATTTTATTAGTTTTTTTAGCACATACAGAGATAAATTATGGATCTTTGCGAGTTCGTGCTGTGATTTTTTTCAATAAATTGCCAGGGATTGTAACTCAGCCGAGCACTTTCTATGAATATAAAGATACAGTAGAGAAAAGATAGCAACATAACGTCTATGTGTAAGTTGCTGCATGAAATAAAAGAGATCATTTTCCACTAGATTGCGAAGTCAGTTTCGTATATTGTCAATGCAGACAAGACAACACCACTCCATCTTAGAACCTATCTAGCTCTTATATAGGAAGACGATTGAGTTTGCTGAAGCGTACCTCCTGGGGTGGTAGAATGATCTAATCATTTCCCAAGCAACGTTGACACAGAATACCTATTGTAAAACCTTCATTATATACGATAGATTGAACATAAGTTGCGCCTTTTAACCCAGAGCTGGATAGAATTGAATATGCATATCTTTGCCAATAGTTTTAGTTCCTAGTTAAGATTATGGATTTACAACAGAATTTACAGTTGGTTGGCTGTTTCCATTACTAGCTGAGTTTCAACTACATCACACGTGGATTGTTTAACATATCCGAGATGCTAGTCATTTAGTGAAGAGTACACGCACAGCTTCCTCAAAACACAAGTTTTAAATGCTACCATTTCAATCTGTAACGTTAATCCACGTTCTTTGTGCCCAAATGCGAAAGGTATTGCAGCAAAAAATGAAGAATCGAAAGTATATTTTACTTTACAAATTTGTTCGTACTAACACACCGACATTCTCTTTATACTTTCTTTACTTACAAATGCATTAAACTCCTCAGATGGAAGGTGGGGAAGCAAAAGGTAGAACCTCCGCTCATTTTGATCGCTAAGTCACACTCTATTGCTTCTCTTCAATTTTAGATTAGGATCGATTAGCTAATTCTGACAATTGTTTTAAGACATCTCTTTGCTCTATAAAGCCTTTTAGATTTGTGTTCTTCAGAATTGTTTAATCTATTTTCTTGCTTTCCTTGTTCCAGTTCATCTGAATTATTGGTCAAGTGGTCTCCGTGAATTCGCTGTTTTAATGCCTTATTGCAATACGGTTTCGTATTCCAATAACCTTTTTTCACGAACTGCAAGCTTGTGGAACTCCCTGTTCACTGTTTCTTTTGATTTATAGCCTTGGTCTTTTCAAAACTAAAATCAATATATTTTTCCTGTCTTTCGTTTTTGTTAGTTCCTTACGTTAAGTGACTTCATACCCTGTCTGGAATGATTTTACAAAGCGTTCTGCATACCTCAAAATAATAGCAATAAAATGTTTACACAATCAATCCTTAGCTCAATTTTTAAATTATATCAGACGGACACATTCCAAACGCAACATCTACCAACACACATGACTTAAATCTCGTATAATCTAAGTAATATTTAAATTATCAGTATGTGTGTATTATACACCCATGTTTTAAGAACTCAGATTATTGATTGTTTATGGATACAATCACTCGGACGCCGATGTTTGTTTTTAATGAATGCCTATTACAGTTACAGAAAACAAAGTCAATGTGGCGGGTTACTTGCATACGTGTGAGAGAAAGATAATTTAACGGATAGCTTGCCTGGCTGCACTTTGTTATATTGTACCTTATTATATTGTAAATTGCGCTTTGTCACGTTTTTATTTCTTGAAATATCGCAAGGCAAAAGATAGAAAATCAAATAATTTGATCGACTTCCGTTATAGAGTCACCTTTGACTCTTACGTGTCGTTCTAACTTTTTCCATTTAAACACAGCTCTCATTATGTGAGATGTGTTATGATTCTTATTTACTATTTAGCTTTTTCAATAACCCGAGGTAATCTCATTACAATTCCTTTGTGGAGCGAGTAGACATGCAATAAAAAGATCATTGTTATTTATCATCTTATAGATCCGGTAATCCTTATACAAGAGTCTCAATCTTCAATAGATGTACAGGTTATAAAAGGAACAAGCTATATTTAATATCACGTGTAAGGTTAATATAAATAGTGGCGTTTATACGAGAAAAAAACTGTTAGGCAACGTGTTATTTCAGAACACGTTTTGTGTTCAGTGTTTATAAAATTGGAAAATAATGAAGTAGACATGGAATAGCTAAGATAAAAAAGACGGGTAACACGCAGCTGCAAATGACCTTCGGTTCAATAACTCCGACCAGTGGAGCAAGTGTATTGTTAAAAAACACCTTTTATTCCCTGTGGGCATTGCATTGTTATTGTGTGTCTAATCCTGAGAGCCGACCGACTGGCTGATGCGAATTGCACTCTCCGTGAAATGCTGGTCTCTTGTAAAAACGGTTGGTCTTTGGTTTCAGAAAATGAGAGCTGATCTTTGACCCGGCTGCGGGCGAAGGATTTAACCTTTTTCCTTGTTATTTTTTTTTTTAATAGAAAATAGATATCTTTTCGTAATTTCTTTTTTCCTCCAATTTACTGTCTACGTATATATTTTATATTACATTGAACATTTTTATATGTTTTCTTTTGTTTATTTTTTAAGTTATAAAAATATCGTTGTTATATTTATTTACTAGACGAAGTACCTACTACAATAGAGAGTCTCATTTTTGGTAGCTATCCAAAACCTGAATAAACTTTGCGTTAGCATCTTCCAGCAGGTTTTGGTGTCACCGAAACCTGCAATTTTTATTTATTAAAGTTTTTGTAATGAACATATTTTAGAAGATTTTAAAAGCGGTGCGAGTTTAAATGAGCGCACCTCCTAAATCCAAAAATTTCCAGAGAAATGATGCATAGAATGCCTCTGTTACTCACCGGGTTGTCGAGAATATATATTAAAAAAATTATCATGATATATTCATTAGCCTGGGAGATTTAAAGGATTTTAAAAAGGCTGATTCGGGATGCCACATCCAATAAATAGTAAATTTTACAAAAAATAATAACGTAACGATTGTACTCATCCGGTTGCCGAGAATATATATTTCAAAATTCATAACGATTTAAAAAAAAAAAGCAACGAAAACTGATAACACTTAAAATATGTATAACCTAAATATATATATATATATTAAAATATGTATAACCTAAATATATATATATATATTAAAATATGTATAACCTAAATATATATATATTTATGATGTAAAGATTTTGTCACTCTGATAATATTGATATTAAAAGCCTACATTTTCATTAAAACATTATTAAAACAACTTTTTATTATACTCAATCATAAATATGCGGGAGACTTCATGAAAGTTAAATAATTGGCATATTCCTTAAAAAAAAAAAAGATTAATTATCGTTGTTTATGGTTTTTAATTGGATTATTGGTTTCATTTAACTACTACAGTGAATTCTATTTAGCTATAGTTTCTATATTCTGTATGATTGCGTAGACTTTAGGATGAAAACGAACTAGCACACGGTAATGTATATATCTATAATATAAAGCTGAATGTCTGTGTTTATATGTGTGTGTGTGTGTGTCTGGTCACGAATAGACTCCTATATGGTTGACTATTTTAAAAAACTGATTACATATAATGATAGAAGATGTATCGAGACACAGGAATGGGTGTGTTTGATCTGGCAGAACGGTGGTTCATTAAAATTGTGGGGTCTGCGGTCGCGCATGGTCCACAAAGTATGCAAATAAAAAATTAAAAAAAAACGTTTACAAGTGTTTTTGATATAGATGTACATAAGAATATTTTGGTAAGTATGTTTCAACTTAAACAGGGATGGTATAATAAAATTGTGGGGTCTGCGTTCGCGCCTGGACTCCATAGAATGGAAATAGGTACACACTTTAATAAAGACTTTTCATATCTATCTGCATAAGTATACTTTATAATTATGTTTCAGTTTGAAGAAATATGGTATAATAAAATTATGGGGTATTCGTTCGCGCCTGATCTCCATAGAATGGAAATATGTCACAAAGTTTAACAAGGTTTTTTTAATACAGATCCACAGAATATTGCGATAAGTGTTTCAGTGTGAACAGGTATGGTATAATAAATTATGGGGTTTATCTATTTTATTTTTACTTTCATCATATTTTGCTTTCGTTTTGATACCCCCAAATTCGAAGCTATCTCATTACAACCCTTCCTTTTCATAACCTACCATACTTTCATAAATCAGAGTTCATTTTCTGTACGCTGTTTTTGAACCCAGTCAAAGACGGGTACTTTTGCTAGTATATATATATATATATATATATATATATATATATATATATATATATATATATATATATAAAACAGTAATCTACGCCAATGCGTGTTTCGGAGCCCTACCCCTTATCAGCATAGCTGGACTGTTGATAGGATTCGAAGCTTGGACCTTATGTATTTCAGTCCAGCGCCCTAATCCATTCCGCCATAGACGATTTACTGCTTCGTTTTTATCGTTCAGCTTTTTACGTTGTTTACGTTGTTTACATTGTTTTGTTTTTGATTTTATAAACGATATTAAGGTTAATGTCTCCACCTCGGAGAACCGGTCTTTTTTTTTTTTTTTTTTTTTTTAGAATGTCGCCAATTTTTTATTTGGACGTGTTTTTATTTATTTAGTTATTATTTTTTTAAAACAGTAATCTACAGAGACGCGTATTTCGGAGCCTTACTCCTCATCAGTGTAGCTTGACTGTTGGTCGGATCCGAAACTTGGACCTTATCCATTCCACTATGATGCCATAGACGATTTACTGTTTCGTTTTGATCGTTCATCTGTTTAAGTGGTTTGTTTAAGTGGTTTGCTTTTGTCCGTAGATTACTGTTATAAAAAATATAAGAAAAGCTCAACAGTGTTAAGAAGAATGTTATATTACTAAATCATTTTTCCTATATTTGCATTTTGTATAGTTCTTTCTCATTTCCTCTTATGGTAAGAAGAATTCAGCCCCGAAATGCAATGGCCTAAAGGGGGTTTTTCTTTATATTCCCCTTTACATTTCCTTATTGTACTGATGATATATAAAGTTATACATATAACTTTTATTTCTCATCTTTCATTTGATATATATATATATATATATATATATATATATATATATATATATATATATATATATATCAGGGTTACCTCACCCTTAGCCTTTGGTTAAAAGAACCTTGGCCCACAAGGCAGTGGAAACCTCCAGAGCTTAAGCCCTGTCAACTGCGGCATACATGACCCAATGGCGTGTGGAGTATTCTCTGGTGTCCTGCAACCTAAGTCCCAGTCATGGATCAAATGGCATGGTGGGTGGAGAGGGCTCTCGTAATCCGTGCTGAAGGCAACCTCTCTAGGAGAAGGAAAACCCTGTTATAAATGATGTTGACTTGCTCATATTTTTGGTTCAATGTCGCCAGAGAGTTGCATTGTCTCAGTGCAAAGTCTTTCTTCACTATAAAAAGCTTCAAGCACAGGCATTAGTTGATATGCAATGGAATACCCATTTTACAATCAGTGTGTACCTCGATAACAAAAAGGTTGGCTTTAGCCTTAAATGGCAAACGGACATTCAATGAGGACTGATGCAAATATATGCGTCAATGGCAATAAGGGCTCTGGAACTTCGATGGTCTGGCCTGATAGGTGTTCGGAGCACCACAGCTTGAACCCTATCATCAGTGAATGTGCAGGACTATAGAAAGTTCATAGAAGTGGCCGTCCTGCACTTGCTGCTAGTTGCGCTCATGTTTGCGTCATTTGAACCAGAGATATATTAAGTAATGGCAATACTCGAGAACGAGTTGCTGCCATCATATATATATATATATATATATATATATATATATATATATATATATATATATATATACAGCGTAATCACGTTTGACACACCGATTCCTGAAGTTAAGCAATGATAAACCTGGCCCGTATCAGATGGGTGATCATTTGGGACTTCCAGGTGTTGTATGTGTTCTCCGCTTATACCGACATTGTTTCCAGTAGTCTTGAACTTCTCCTTGCCACTGGTCTCAAACAGTGGCGATTCAGGAGAAGTGTGGATGGGAATTGCGCAGCTTTTGCCGCATAATTACACTCTCGGTTGCCCCTACAGTGCTATCCATTGTCTTTCGAGACTGAACGGGCCATCGGTATATATATATATATATATATATATATATATATATATATATATATATATATGGGAGCCCTCTCCAACCCAACACACACATACATACACACACGGTGCTAGTTGGTCGTTTGACTCCGAAAAAGGGTTCATTCGCCCTTTGGAAAGTTTTGTTTTTAATCTTCAGGGAGACTAGCCACCCTCCTCACCAAACAAGTCTGGTAGGGGAACTAGTTTAGTCGCCGGTGACCCGACCATGAGGCAGGTAGTACTGGGTTACATGGTACCAGTAGCATATAACATGACCTGACATATACATAAGCCGTGGTGAAGGCAATCTTTCTATGAGAAGCAAATCTCTGATTTAAAAAATTATAAAGCGGGAGAGCAGTACCCGCATTAAGTTGGTCTGCAGTTTAACTTGTTGCTGGCTATCTTGTTTTGCTTGTTACTGGATCTCAACATTTTGAACCGAGAGAGAGATTTAGCTGTCGTACAAAGCTAAGACTCTGTAACATCATCTGTGTATAGATACTCCCTAAGGCATTTGTGTATTAAAATGGTCCTGTGGCGATGGAAGTCATTTTTGGGCTCATGGACTTTAAGTGTCTGAGGAAGTGGCACTCGTCTGACAAGACGTTGCAATCATATATATATATATATATATATGCATTCATGAATGTATATCTAGTCATCCACAGACATGACAGAAAGAATTGACACTAAGATATATACAAGGTAACAAAAAAAAAAACAAAAAAACAGAGGACATTCAATTGTTTTTCTGAGCATTTTACAGTCAACGGAGAAAAAAGTCCCAAGAACCTTGTGTTTTTATGTGATGTTTTTAATATAATAAACTAATTATGACCAAAGTTTCATTTCATTCAGACAAAACACTAAGAAACGGGGCCTAATTAGAGTTGGGCCCGTTTTTTTGGGTCAGACTATATATATATATATATATATATATATATAGAGAGAGAGAGAGAGAGAGGAGGGAGAGAGAGTGAGTCACGGAAACAAATGTTTTTTAAAGAAAAGCAATTCAAAATCAATAGCTAAAACAAAATTTAACGTAAAAGATAAAAAATAGCAACAAACTAAACGGCATCTTAAACAGGTTTAAAGACTACCTTCCTCACTCCCTATCCATTTGTCAATGAGAGCAAGGAGCGTTCTAAAAACATCCGTTTCCCATGACTCACCCTAAGTATATATATATATATATATATATATATAATGCCATACCTTTCATGTAATCAAATTGATCTTAAGGCGTTTGGACAACGTTGATCATTGCGATTTTACCTACCTACTTAGCAGCAGCAAACATAGCGTGGAGTTTCGATCCCAACTGGAGGTAGATGATAGTCTTGCGACGCTGAAGAGATGTTATACTCTGAAAAATCTCTTTGTGGATGACTAGATATGCATTCATAAATGTATGCATATATATACAAATAAATAAATATATATATATATATATATATATATATATATATATATATATATATTTACTGTTTTAATGTTCTGTCTTTCAATTATTCATTTTCTTTTATTGTATTTTTCATTTTTTACTAAGGGTTTTGGATACGCTTTTTTTCTGGACTGCATTTTATATCATTTTCTTTTTCTTTTTATGCCTTTCATTTACATTAATGTACTTTTTTTTTTCGCTTCATTCATATTTTCACCCGCTTTGTTTAAAGTGTTTATTTCCAAACCTCATTCATTCTTTCTTCTGTTTGTTTGTTTTTTGTTTAATCAATACTCCTTTTTTCATTCAGATTACCCCGTTACTCAACTAACTGATCTAATTAGTTCAGCATATTTCATCTTAAACACTTTCCTTGCATCCGTTTACAACGATGAGTTGAAGAAAAAATATACAAACTTAAAAAGCAATAAAAAAGCAACAACCCCACACACACATACACACACGCACATACACAAAACTAAACCCGCTTTGAAACAGAACGTAGCCAATCATTATCGGTGAAAACATCTCCATTATATTTCGATTGTCATCATCGAATCACCCGTATTTTTTGGTCTGAAGAGATATTGTCAGGTTATTTCACCTGCGTCTCCTTCAAATCAGCCTCATTTCTACCCTTTCTTCATATTAATACGTGTCGTCATTATTGCCTCGGTCATTCGCCCATATCTTTTTTATTCATTCACAGCGCCCTTTTGTTGCACTAAGCTCACGGTTGCGCGTTATCTGTCGACCTGGTACGTTGTGTGACAGCCGACGTGTTTCCAACCGTCTGTAATAACCAAGCCATCGGCGCTGAATCTCCCTTTTTTTCCGGTCCGGCAAACTCTCTCGCTTTTCCGACTCGCCACATTTCATTTTTTTATCTGATTTTTTAGCGCTGTTTATTTTTATTTTTTAAAGTTTTATTCACGTTCATTATTTTATTTCATTTTATTTCTTGTGTAAACGAACAACCTTATAGTTTTTTTTTAATATCGCGATCATTTACTCTCTTTAGTATACGTTCTTTAGTGTTTTATTCATTTTACTTTCATTATACCGCCTGTTTGTAAAATCGATGACATAACCTCGCGATCATGTTTTACTAGCGAGGATACCAAGCGTTTCCTGGGGTTTAATGATAAGCACTGAATGTTTTACACTTCATATTTTTATTGTTATAGAAATAGGTAAAATCGCCCATTTTTCAATCAAATCAATTGATTGTCTACACTAGTTGAAGACCCATCGCGATGCACCCGAAGGAAGCTTAACGTGCCTGCCCGTAGAGACTTAGTCCGCAATACATTGCTGTCTACATTGCACTGTAGACAAATTTTATTGATTTTATAAAATTATTTTTTATATATAATGTCTTGAATTAAAATTTAAATTACAAAGTCAAGTATTATGCTTCAATTGTGCTATAAACAGAAAGATTCATTTCGAACGCGCCCCTGTCATATCAAAGAACCTAATGTTAATATTATATACCTAGCCTTACTTCTTTGTGCGGTGATAATCGTTGAATTTAAGTTTAAAATGAAAAAGTTAAGAATTATGGTGCAATTGTGCTTTGAACAGAAACATTCATTTCGAACGCGTTCCTATCATATCAAAGAACCCACTATTGATTTCATATGTCGAGCCTTTCAGCTTGTGTGGTAATAAAACTTCTCAAATGCACTTGCGATACTGGACTGTGAAGTGCTAACTTTGGTTAAAATCGCCTGTTCCCTCTTTGGTCGGATTGTTTAGATTATCGATTATCGATACTTATCGAAGACAGTCTGATACAAACCTATCTAAGAACACTGCCAGACATATAAAGTACCTTCGTGTAAAAGTTCATAAAAATCGGCTCCACCGTTTTGGAGTCCATAACGAACTTCAAAGCACACAGAAAAAGTTCCTTTTACATAATAGAAGACCCAGAGGTATGAGACACACCCAGAATCATACTTTCGTTACTTTCGAGCGTATGTTTGTACAAAAGCCATTCAGAATGGTGTACGCCATTTTTATAAGGCGAACCCGAATTCAGAATAACAACCGTCGCCACTGAATCACAACTTTCATTTTTAATATGGAGTAAAGCACTTCTTGGCAACAGTTTGTGTTCACCGCCAAAATATTACAACCTTACGTAACTGTTGCAGACAATAGATTGGCTACCAGGAAATATGTATTTGTTTCCCTTCATTTGATACTTAAGTAGAAATACGCAGAAATCAAAGGACAACTTTCCTGCGGCTAACACTTGATCTCTCAATGAGACACATAGATAATCGAATATTCCATAACAGTTCTGCTTTACCTCTCAAACTCCGAATTAGTAAAGAAAGCGGAAACATAATTTTCCTCTCCATAATTGACCATTTGTATATCTTATGGTATATCTTTCTTGTGATCTCTTGGTCTTACTGGATTCTGATGGAGTATCCAGCTTTGTGCTGTTAATTGAGGTAAAATTACATGGAGAAGGTGTACCATTTCTCGTAACAACCAATATTGGCTAGCTATACTGAGGAGGTCTTATTTGGACCACGAATACTATGTAATTTTGAATATTTAAGCAGGGTTTACTTGTAGGGAAAAGTATCGTTATGCCAGGTTGTTCTGACAAACCCCGTACAGAGGGACCTTAGAGAAGCATTTAAGTCATTTTGATTAGAAATAGGCATTAATGTTATTGAACAACATCACACAAATGCACACATTAAACTCCTATTCATAAATAAATATATGCATACACATTCAAATAAATGCATATAAACACACACATATACACACATATATACGCATATATATGTGCATATATAGGCGCAAAGGTACATAACGTGTATACATACATATACGTATATACACTTACAAAATATGCATACAAATATGTACATATACAAATATGTACATATACAAATATATATATATATATATATATATATATATATATATATATATATACAATAAGCCTATATATACAGGGATACATATACTATCAGCCATGTTCACCCGTAAACAACCTTTCTTAGTGAACCGAAAGCGTCATCTACCTAATGATAATGTTGGTCCTAGTACACCACAACTGACCAAAGATCTAGAAGAATATGGTTAGAAAATCTTGTCTCATTTTTCATATTCTCCTGACTTAGCTGAGGAATTCCTACTTATTACAGGGATTACAAAATCTGTCTCAGTTTCCAAGATGAAATTTTAAATCGGCAGGATTTTTGCACCGATTTAATACATGAAATACGAACCAACATTCGTTGGATAGAGACAAAATCTATTAAAAGTTCGTAGTGGCAATACATCTGATTATATCATAAGTATATCATAATCTATAAATAAAAGAAAGATATAAGACAAAACATTGAATATGAATGAGAATCCAGCATAACAAGGAACGATGATCAGGATTGTTTTGTTTGTATTTTGTATTTTAGATTTCTGCTTAAAACTCACACGGATAGAGCCCCAAGATTGTCTTTTCTTCATGAGATCTTCCTCATCGGTAACAGTTATTCATTAACTTACAGCGTTGCAGATGTTTGCTAGAAACACCGGAAACAGACTGGCTTAGTTGTTGCATACGTAGTCGAGGAACTTTTGACCGAGAACCAACAAAGGTATAGGATATAAAAAAAACAGTACGTTTTTTTCACTCAATTGATCGTACTTCCGTGCCTGACTCTTATTTGCTTGCACCACACAGAGACCAAGACAACCAGAGTACGACAGATCCTGATACCGACTCCTCCTGGATTTTGGTAGCAGAGCCCCATTAGTCGGGTAGCTCTAACACTATCACATTGTCTAGGTGAGGAAATGTTGGAATTTAAGAAGGAACAGTTTAGCTAGAATATTTAAAGTGTGTGTTTATGCCATGGTCATTGATGATTTGGTATTATTACTCTGTGCTAGTGTTCCGAGATGCCGGAAAGAGCATTAGATAACTAGAAGAAACGTGCTATATGAATCAAGAAAAATGTCTGTAGTAAAGTTTATTGAATAATTATTTTCTCGTGTTTATTTTATTTTTACTTATTTTTAGACATTTAAACCTATCGCAAGATTCAGACGTTTACATTTCTTTGAGCTTATTGATGAAGCCGACTGTATTTATAAAGAACTGGGGCTATCAACTTTTAGTTTGTCGGGATTCAGTGAACTTTTTTTAGTTTGTGATTTTCATGATGTTTTTTGTAAATGGTGAAACTTATGCAGACAAACATAAAAGGTTAATTATAAGTGAGATAATTATCTTTATATTCTTCAACTAAAATATGAGTTATTCCCCTTGCTGGTTTTGATTTGGGCATTATAATTCAAAGAAAATCTTTGCATATTTCAGGTTTTCTGTGTGGGATTATATTTTTTAAAATAAATTATTGTGAACTATGTTATTACAGTGCTGATAACATATTATGGTTATAATAAATAGAAATTGTGTAGACGGACGCAAAGTTTGTTAGTTTAAATGCTATTTAGGTCCAACTTTTATTATCTCATATGTTAGATATGTAGATTCAACATATGTAAATGCTAGAACAAAAAAAAACAAAAAAAACAAAAAACAAAACAAAACAGTCTACTCGTTTTTGTAATTTTTTTTACTGACTATTGAATAATTATTTTCCTGTGATTATCTAACAAATACTTTGAGGTAATTGCCAAGGTTACTGCGAAAAGGGTGAGTTCTCTCTACTGTACTAGAAGGTTATTCACTCCTGAGAGTGTTCTGTATCTCTATAAAGCCACTATTCACCAATGATGTATTGTTTTCACATCTAGGCTGGTGCATCTGCGACAGGTCCCTCCCTCCTAGATAAGGTTAAAAAAGAGTCGGCAACATTATAGACCCCACACTTCTGACTAAAATCCAGTCTCTGTGACATTCCTGTGCCTGTGTTACAAGTATTTTAATGGTAAATGCGCCAAAGAACTCAAAGTACGAGTACCCCCTCGAGGTAAATATCCCCGATAAACCAGATAAGCAGCAAAATCTCACCTCTACACTGTAGATATCCCTAGATGGCGTAAAGCATTTTTACTCAAATAGCTTCTTCTCTCAAAATGCTCAACAGACCTCCTTTCCTGATTGTATTGACATGCAGAAGTTCAAGTGTAATGTGAACAGACATCTCGCTGCCCAAATCCCTACATAGTATCTGGTTCCAAATAGTAGCCCCTTACGACGTTTCTTGTTCGGTGTAAATAAATAAAAAATAACAAAAAATAAAATTATACAAAATGTCCACCTGTGTAACACCGGGTACTTCTGATAGAATAAAAATAAACGTTTCTTAATTCTTTCAAACTCAAGTACACATTATTCCGCATTCACCTTCTTCTAATTGTTTCATTTGTATCAAATACACAAAACATGCAATGTTTCTCTGTGATAGTCTAGTTTTAATCTTGTCGCTCTTATAAGTCCAAACACAAAGCTTCCATGAAACTTGAGGCTTAAACCCATTGTGTTATTCCCGGTAGCTTCTATCTTTTCTTTCCGTTTGCCCGGTTAATGTAACCTTTAATGATACTTAACGCTTTCTGCAAGGTCTCAAGTGATAGGGGTCCAATATGCAGTAACACTCTTGGGGTTAACAGTCGGAACTAGACGCTGTAGGGCGTCAACCATTCGTGTGAACATTTACGTAATTGAACCAGTTGCTATTAAATAGTCGGGTTTCATTAAAATTCTGAATTATGTCGATAAAAGAGAAAACATGTTACTTTCCCAAAACTCCGAAACCAGTAATCTATTACACACTCATACACACAGGACGCAAGCATACACGCATATATGTACATGCATACATACATACATACATACATACATACATACATACATACATATATATATATATATATATATATATATATATATATATATATGTGTGTGTGTGTGTGTGTGTGTGTGTGTGTGTATGTTATGTATGTATTGGTTAATTACATCTTAATGACCAAGAAAAAGAATCAGTTCAAATTCCTAATTTTTTAAATTGTTTTTGAGAATGCCTATTTTCTTTTGCCTTACGCGCCTTTCAGAAATGTTTGATATTGTTTACTTGCTGTGCATCTAATCTGTCTTAGGCATTTTTTCTTTTTATTTTGTTTGCAAATATTCTATATTTTGTTTTATATTAATATTTCGTCTCTGAAGAGCAGCCAAATAAGTACACACATTTTTGTTATGGGCTGTGAAACGTGCATATGACGATAACAAAAGAAAATATAGGGATTCGCCGAAATAAAAAAATAATCATGATTGTGGACTGATTCTTTTCTTTGGTTATTGGCAGCAACCAACTAGTATGTATGCTCTGAAGCCGGAAACATAACTTGATTGAGCTTGTTATTTGAAGCAATTTGGCGATGTTATAAGGGATATATATCTTAAAAATAATTTTGTTCATAAATTCAGGAATATATATATATATATATATATATATATATATATATACATACATACACACACACACACACACACACACACACACACACACACATATATATATATATATATATATATATATATATATATATATATATATATATATATATATAGTTTTAGGATTCGGTTTCGATTCAAGCTGATGAACCAAAGTCATATATATTTTTTTATTTTTGAAATCGCAACTTCATAATATATAAATATCGATAGAGCATTTACTCTATAATAATATATACGAAATCTTTAAGAATTAAAATATCATATTTAAACGTATTTTACGACCTGGCTACGCCGGCCGTCCCTACTAGCTTAGATAAATACTTTTGCAATTTTAACAAAATAGTGACAATAATTATAGAGCTTCTTCATTTACGCTTAATATCCACAGAATGACTGTATTCTCCGATCTAAGTCATCACATTCATTCATTTGGTTTTCTCAAGAATTTGAGTGACAATATGTCGCCTAAGAATCGCAGTTTTCGGTCGCATATTTTTACTCGTACATAACGTATATGTTTAGTTTGTTAACGAACAATAAATTGCGAACGATACCCCCCAAAGTGTAGGTAATGTTTTGGAAAATGGTATTATGACCAGATAACAAATAGTACTCTACCCTACCATCCGCCAAAAGGAAATGATGCCTGGGAGGATGATATGACGAAAGAACACATAATATACTACAATCGCAAACAGGATATAATTTCTACGAGCATCCTCTTGAACTGAGCATTAGAAAATAGTTTATTATTCAGAAAGTGTACAGTAAAGTGAATTGAAAAGTTAAGGATAGTGTAGTAGTATATTAATACAAGTAATAGTATAGTTTCGATTCCAAACAGACAGATATTAAATCTTCATCTGTAATAGATTATTATTTTAGTCAATGTTATTGTTTATGTATATTAATATTACAATTTCTTTGCATTATCTAGATACCTATGGTTAATGTTTTTTTTTATGCTGATACTGATTTGCTAGTTCATTTTAGGACACTATCTGAGAATTTGTTTTACATAATGTTTTTTTTTGCTTGCTAAGCAGTTTAAACATTGATATATGCATCCATACATGTACACATCAAGCAGTAATAAAAAATAACATACAATATAAGTTTACAAATATAAAAGTAAAAATATGTAAAACAATGTTTCAATATTGAAAAAATGTTAAGTTTTCCAGGAATCTTGTTTAGATCGTGTCTTATTCATTCGTAAATCATTCCCAAAGGGTGCGCCAATCAGTTCTTATATGACATGCGCAATAAGTTGTCATATTCTGCTGATTTTCATTTTAAAGATGTTTGTTGTTGTTGTTGTCGCCGTCGTCGTCGCTGTCATCATCATCATCATCATCATCATCATCATCGTTGTCTTCTTCTTCTTCTTCTTCTTCTTCTTCTTCTTTCTCCTCTTTCTTTTGATTTTGCAACGAATTTCAGTCGACCACTTAGTCGAATCATGGAAGAATTTATTCAATTTTCTAGAGCGTTTTAACAATTTTATGAGCTCTCATCAATGTTCTGTTCTTTCAATCAAACAACTAATCGTGTAAAATTAGTTGTTTACAATAAGTATTGTATATTCTGCATTAAATAAACCTAGATATGCCATGCAGATAATCCAAACTAAAATAATAAGTTTATCTTATTAATACCACTCCTATAGCAATTTAATAATCCTATTGTTAGTTCTCTAGGAAAGTTTAGCAATCATCATCATCATCATCATCATCATCATCATCATCATCATCATCATCAGAAGTATTGATTTATTATCGGAGTTTGCTAGCCGATAAAGAACACAGTGGTGTTCTTTAAAATCTGTTTAACAACAAGTCTCCCAAAATTTCTAGCTTTTTCTGCCTATTTCGATAAGCATCGCAATAGCCGTTTACCATCACTTTCCCACTGGAAAAGGGCGTTAGTCTTCTTCAGAATTTGAATGGCAATACGTCTCCCCAAGTTTTCAGTGTTCTTCTTACCCTTCAGGTGAAGATTTAGTTGGTGCATTTCCCTCCTAGCTCTTTCCATCATCCATTGACGCTTCACTAAGATTAGGAGTAGTATCAACCGTGGTTAGTTTCACCACATGCATGTGTAAGAATTTTTTTTTTTTTTTGTGAGGAGCAGTTTATAGTAGATTTATTTCCTTTTGACCCGTGCGATTTTATTTTTTTCTTCATTGTTTTATTTCCATTTTCATTTCTCTGTTGGTGGTTAGCATTCGTTGATTATGCTGCTTGGTTTCCGCATTCGATGATTTTTTAAAGGTTTTGGTTGCTTTCACCAATACTGTGCGTTTTATCGTCTCACTCTTCCGCTTGATTCCGATTATTTCTTCTTCTTCTTCATTCTCTTTCTATTATTATTATTATTATTATTATTATTATTGGCTCTCCAGGAGCTTTCACACAGATTATCGACTATCTCATCGAATTTATTGTGGTGTTCTCTGGAAGCTGAGTGACAACAAGTCTCCTCAGATTTTCCAATGCTCTTCACCTCTTTCGATACCATTTGTAAATAAATTTGCATTATCGCAACAGCTGCTTGCCATTGATTTCTCGTTGGCAGTGGCCATTAGTCTTTACTGAAATTTGAGTGGCAAAAAGTCTCCACAATGTCCTAGTTCTCTTTGCACTTCCATACAGTGGAGGTCTGGTCAGTGCTCACTCCTCAGTCTGTCCTTCCTCCTCTACTTGGCTATTTTGTTTCACTTTTTTTGGGGGGGAGTGATGTGGTATTGGGGGATGGGGTGGGGGTTAGAGAACTTATTGGTATGCAACTTCAATGTTCTTGGTTCAAAGTAGCGCTTCATTTTTTGTCTCAGTGACAGTTTGCCTGGTCTGCGCTTTTGGTTCGTCTGTGTTAGTCTCCACATTAAAGGGCTTTCCTTAATATTTCAGTTGTTTTCATTATTGTTGTTCGTTGTATTTTTCCGGTCATTATTATTATTATTATTATTGTTATTATTATTATTATTATTATTATTATTATTATTATTAGTAGTAGTAGTAGTAGTAATAGTAGTAGTAGCAGTAGTATCCATATTTTTGTTTAGAATATCTGAATTACGGCATATCAACCCTAGTGTAGTGATTTTATGCCGAAACCCAATGCATATTGTAAACGATACGTTGTACACAATTAATTGAACACAAGTTACTAACGAAAATGTTAACTCATGCTTTTCATAAATGTGTGAGTACGTAAGTATACACAATATTACGTTCGTCATGACTTTAAATCGTTGAAACCGATGTCATAGTTTAGTTACGTGTCTATTAAGACATTCACGTACTTTTATCGGTAGTTGCTAATTATAGGCAACGGTTATGTTTTCCTTTCTTCATTCTATATAATTCGTTTGCATCGAATGGATGTACGCGGAAACTCGAATCTCACATAATAGACTCATATTGATTAAGACATTTTAAGCTTTCAGATTCGTGTTCAATTGTATTAAAAAATGTCAATGCATAGATTTTTTTTTGAAGAACCTTACCTTTTTTTTGTCACGGACCTTGTTTTGTGGTTCTGCATTATTTCTTGTGCAACAAATTAAGCGAGGCATTTACGCACTTGTAAAATCTAGTCTTTCAATATAAGAAGCAATAATTCATATTTCACAGAGAAAAAAGATACTTGTCTAAAAGAAGGAAAGAAATGAAAACATGGACGAGATGAATATACGAGAAAGGAAAATAAAATCGGACACTTTTAATATGGATTTTACGAAACTTATATTGAAACAAAACAAAATAAAACAAAGATTGCTAACTGAAAAAATATTGAGGGAAGAAAATATATAAGAATATAAAACTAAAATCTTATATACACGTATTATTTATGTCCCGGGAATGAGGTTTCGTTTCAGGCCTTCACAAGCAAAAAAAAAAAAAAAAAAAAAAAAAAAAAAAGCAAAGCAAAAAAAAAAAAAAAAAACGAACGCAAAGTAAGGAAACGTCTTAACGAATGACAACAAAAACATTGCTCTTCCAATGGCAGCTGTCAATTCAAAATGGCGAATATGTAATGACATGTGCGCAAGAAAATATCTTTTTTATCACCGTGGCTTCACTTGGTATCGCAGTCATTAAGACATATATTGATTTTCGCGCGCATAAAATTTGATAGCATTTTCGGTTGGCGGTGACAGGCAAAATGGCGGCGTGGGAGTGGAGCGCATGTCACTTCGTCAATAAACACAGCTCGAAAAGTTTTGTGGTTGAAAACGAAAAGATCATAAAAAATCTGTTTTTCAATTTTTTCCTCTCACGCTTTGGTTTCCTTAGCATAAAGTGAGATTGTAAGCAAAGCTTACATTTAAGTGTTCTGCTTTGCAAGAAAGACAGAAAAATGCATCAGAAGTACGGCAGTATAAAGCAAATAAAAAATTATTGGCGCCAAATTTTTAACTATTTAAAATTAATAAAAACAACAAACATTTATTCTTCATATTTTTTCGTTTTCATAGCAGAACCATCATGTTAATATTTATAATAAAAATGTAAATCATTCGTACAATTCGACTGTTAAATGAGTTTGTTTACTTTTACTAAATTTATTTCATGAAAATATAGATAACACACACACACACATATATACATGTATTTAAATTTAAAATAAAACTAGAAGAATAATCTTCCCATAATATGTAAAGTTATTGTACACTATGGTGTGTATATAAGGTTCAAATATTTACGTATGTCTTAACGGATGCAAAGTTTATTGATCGTCTCTAGAATGTTGAGTGCATACTTGTATATATATATATATATATATATATATATATATATATATATATATAAATATTAAGTAATGTGATTGATAATTTAAAATTTGAAAATCAAATTATAATTAAATTAAAAATCCGTTTGATTTTGTTGTTGTTCCTTCTTATGAAACGGATTTTTAATTTAATTATAATTTGATTTTCAAATTTTAAATTATCAATCACATTACTTAATATTGAATTAGCTCTAGGATATTAACCTATCGAGCTTATTATATATCTAAATTACAACGAGCACTTTATCTTTCCTGTATTTTAATTAAACTAGTAATTTCACTGTTACATTGAAATACACTTAGCTCTTTAGACTATTGTTCTAATCTCCTTTAAATTATATACATATATATATATGTATATATATATGTGTGTGTGTGTTATGACCCGTGATCATAGCGTAGTATCTGTGTTGACTGTGGCAGACAGGGCCAAGATTCAAAACATTATTATTATTATTATTATTATTATTATTATTATTATTTTTTATTAACTGATTTGAGCGACGGATTGTCGCTGGATCAGTTATTATTATTAGAGAAATAAACAATTAAATTGGGGAAGAGATGATTGACGTGTGAATTGCAAAAGGAATGTGAAAATAGAAAATAGTTGTAAACATCATTTTTTCGTTTGGATAAACAAATAATTAGATGGGGACATTAGATTATATATCTGTGATCATTTAGTGTTTATAATGTTCCTCGAGTGGATGCAGGCGTGAGTGCTTCACATATAATTATTGTTCACATCGTAACAACAAACAACAAATGTAGACGGGATAGTCCTTCACAAATAACGAATAAACTTTTCTATCTGTTTTTTTCTAGACAAAGCACATACTATTCGACCCTTAGGGACGAATAGTTCTCTTATTTTTACTAGTGTGCCCCTTGTGTCTCGCCCTTCGTAGGTCAGCAAGATATTATAGTGTGGCAAGACCCGTCGATCGATTTGGTGGGTCTTAATTTCACGATCGGGTTGATATGTCGCCGCTTCGTCGATCTGTCGGCTAGGAGGAAAGCAATTTCATGCACATAAAAGAAAGAAAAAACTCGGTTCTCTATTCTACTGATTAAATTCAAGATAAGATATACAAATATATAGTCATATACAATTGTTCGTAGTTCAATGTTGATTTTGACGGTCCTGCAACAAATGTACCCCTTCTAACGAACGCTAAATACTAAGTGATAATTTTAAATATAACTTTATTCTCGACTTGCTTCATTGTAATTTCATGCTAAAAACCTGTTACTCTAAGCTACCGAACATGGAGACAATATCTTCTGTGCTTACTTGTCGTTTGCTAGGATACAACTCTGCATCCTTCTGACTGTGCGACTGACCTACATGTCTATATTATAACCCTTTCTTTGTTAGTTCCTGACGTAATCACTAAATCATATTTATTGTTTATGTTCTGATAACTATTTCCTAATGTTTGCTTAGGAAACATTCCAATAATATTATGAAATATTAAACATATATATTTTATTATATTAAAGTTCCTAACCCGCTTCGCTAAAAATCCCTTTACTACCCAAACATGTTTCTATTAACTTTGTTATCGAAATATTGTCTATTAACTGACAGCCGACAATGTGTAGGCTACTCGGCGTTTTCTGTACAACAAAATTAATTCTCCAAACAGAAAAGTTTTGCTTGAATTTTATGTCTGTTTATAAAATCTAAAATCAAAATATATTAAATTTTATGTTTAGAATACATATTCTAATTTAAATCAAAATCCATTACATGAATTTGGTTTATGAAAATCTTCCACATGTAACAGTTTATCTGAACGAGTTTGAAAAGACATTGAAAGTTGGGGAATATAGCTTAGTTGGTGTCTAATGACTATAAATTAACTTCAATAGAGATCTGAAATATTGGAATTTTCAGATAAGAGATTGTACCCATATTATCCCCCCAAGTCCTATAAATACCCTAAAGAAATTGAAAATTGGGAATTTGTATAATTAATGTCAAATTCGTATTGCTAAAATTAAAAAAAAAAACAATTGGATGAATTTGAAGGGCTTTGCCCCTTTAATCCTTTTCAATAAAACTAAATAAAATTAAATGTAACGGATATTGTATCACTTAGCCTTGTTGCTGTGTTTCAAATTCAGAATTGTCTCTTAATTCGTTTAGAAGCGAGTCCTGATCATTAAATTATATAAACAAATATGCATACCTCACTATGTAAAGATAGAGATAAATAAAGAATTAACTTAAAACAAAACAAACTAATAATTAATTGCTTTGTTTGACGGCATTTCGTTTTATTTTATTAGAAGAGTATAACACTTATCAAGGTTAGACGTCACTCGATGATAAGAGGTTGAGTTATTGAGTTGGGTTGCGACACGAAGAATTTTACGAGGAGTTTGAAAACGATTGATGTAATGAACCAGTTTTGAATAGTTGTAAGCTGGTCCATTGCAAGAATCTTTGATATTTGATTTGGAGACGAACATGTTGTAAACTGCATGAAAACAATTTTGTCCGAATATTTTAACAGACGGAAAGGCTTTTCGAACAAGTTCAATTTGTCGAAATTCCGTTTACATTAAAATTAATTGTTTAAACGTGGAGAGTAGTTATCGCGGATGAGATTTATTGCTCACGCATGTAGACTAATTGCTCAAACATACATGCAGATTAGTTACTCGCACAAAATAATTAGTAGATCAAACATGTAGATTAGTTGCTCGTACTTATAGATAATTTGATATTTAGATTACACACATGTTGACTAGCTCACACATGTAAACCTTTTTCTCAGACATATGGATAAGTTGTTTACATATGTAAAATTATTGCTCACACATGTAGTTAAGTTTCTTACAAATGCAGTCTAGTTGCTCACACATGTAGATAAGTTGCTATCACATGTAGATTAGTAGGTCATTGATGTATATTAGTTGCTCGCACATGTAGATTAGTTGCTCACGCATGTAGATTAGTGGATCATACTCATAGAAAGGTTGCTTACGCATGTAGATAAGTTGCTCACACATGCAGATTAGTTTAAACACATGCAGATTATTTGCCTCACACATGCAGCATCGTAGATCAAGCATGCAGATTAGGTGCTCACAAATGCAGACTAGTTGCTCATGCACGCAGATTTGTTGCAAACAAATGCAAATTCTTTTCTCAACGTGCAGATTAGTTGCTTACACATGCTGATTTGTGGCTTACACATGTAGATTAATTGCTCACACAGGCTGATTTGTGGCTTACACATTTAGATTAGTTGCTCACACAGGCTGATTTGTGGCTTACACATGTAGATTAATTGCTCACACATGCTGTTTTGTGACTTACACATGTAGATTAGTTGCTTACACATGTTGATTTGTGGCTTAAACATGTAGATTAATTGCTCACACATGCTGATTTGTGGCTGACACATACTGATATAGTTCTCACACATGCAGATTACTAATTCAGATATAAATTTTAGTTGCTAAATCATGCACACACTTGCAAAGTAGTTGCTTACAAATGCAGAGATTAGTTGCTAACACATGACGATTAGTTATTTACACATGTGGATTAGTTGCTCACATGTAGATTAGTGGATTACACATGTATATTCATAGATTATAGAATGTATATTAGTTGCATACACATGTATATTAGTATCTCACAATTGTAGATTAGTTACTTATACATGTAGATTTGCTGCTCATACAGGTATATAAATTGTCCACACATGTAGTTTAGTTATTAACATGTGTTAATTAGTTGCTCACATGAAGATTGATTGCTTACACATGCAGACTAGTTGATGTCACATTCAAATGTTTAGCTCAGAAATGCAGATTACTTGCTCACACACGAGGATAAGTTGTTTAGACATGACGATTAGTAGCTCACACATGTAGATTAGTTGCCCACACATGTAGCTTAGTTGCCCACACATTCAGATTAGGTGCTCAAGCATGTGGATTAGTTGCTAACACATGCAGATTATTTGCTTACAAATGCAGATCAGTTGCTAAAACATGCAAATTTGTTGTTTGCACATGCAGATCTGTTGCTACCAGATGCAAATTAGTTGCTGACACATTCAGATTAGTTTATCACAAATGTAGATTAGCGTCGCATGTTGATTAGTTGCTCATACATGCATATTAGTTGCTTACATATGTAGATAAGTTGCTCAAACACATGCAAATTAGTTTCTCACACATGCATCTAAGTTTCTCAAACATGCAGATTGATTGCTCACACATGCAGATTAATTGATGAAACCTGCAGATTAATTGCTAACATGCTTATTAGTTAGATTAGTTGCTAACATGTTTATTAGTAGATTAGTTGGTCATACATGGAGATTAGTTGCTCACGCATATAGATAATTTCTCACACATCGAGATTAGTAACTTATAAATGCAAACTAGTTGCTCACAAATGAAGGTTAGTTGCAAACACATGACTATTAGTTGTTCACACATAAAGAGTTGATTTCACACTAAAAGAAGTTTATTACAGATTTAGATTAGTTTTATCATACATTCAGATTAGTCGTTGCCACAGGTAGATTCGTTGTTCAGACATGTAGATTAGTTGTAACACATGTAGATTTGAAGCTAATACATATATATAAATTGCACACAGATAAGTTGTCATTTCCTATTTGATAAGAATTGTAATATATGACAAATAATTGGCATACTTTGGTATAATATGTAGTCATTTATAGGATATTATATATGTTATGTGATTCTTTATATTAATAATAATTAGTAAAACATGTAATTTGGTTTTTGATAGGATTCTATTATATAGCAAATTATTGGTAAACTTGGGTAAAATATTCAATTTTGTTTTTGGATACAGTTCTATAATATAACAACGAATAGGTAAAATTTGGTAATATATGTAATTTCGTTGTTGATGGGATTCTAAAATATAACAAATATTTGGTAAACTTTGTAGGCATATGTAATTTCGTACTCGATGGGATTCTATAATTAGTAAACTTTGGTAAAATATGTAATTTCGTTTTTTATGGAATTCTGTAATATAAAAGATAATTGTTAAACTTTGTTAAAATATGCAAATTCGTTTGTATAGGATTCTAAAATACAACAAATAGTAGGTAAGATTTGGTAAAATATGTAATTTTGTTTTTTATAGGATTCTATAATATAACAAATATTTTGTAAACTTTGGTAAACTATGTAATTTCGTTTTTTATAGGATACCATAATATAATAAATATTGGTAAACTTTAGTAAACTATGTAATTTCGTTTTTGATGGGATTCTATAATAATACAAATAATTCTTAAAGTTTGGTAAAATGTGTAACTTCGTTTTTGATGGAATTCTATGATATAACAAATAATTGTTAAACTTTGGTAAACTACGTAATTTTTTTATGAGATTCTATAATAAAATTAATAATCGTTTAACTTTGGAAAATATCTAATTTCGTTGTGGATGGGATTCTGAAGTATTACACATAAATAGTAAACTTTGGTAAAATGTGTAATTTCGTTTTTGATGGCATTCTATTATATAATAAATAATTAATAAACCTTGGTAAAATATGTAATTTCTAATATATATATATATATATATATATATATATATATATTACAAATAATTCTTAAAGTTTGGTAAAATATGTAACTTCGTTTTTGATGGAATTCTATAATATAACTAATAATTGGTAAACTTTGGTAAAATGTGTAATTTCGTTTTTGATGGGATTCTATTATATAATAAATAATTAATAAACCTGGGTAAAATATGTAATTTTGTTTTTATGGGAGTCTATAGCATAAAAATAATTCTTAAACTTTGGTAAAATATGTAATTTCGTTTTTGATGGGATTCTATAATATAACAAATGGTAGGAAAATTTGGTAAATATGTAATTTCGTTTTTGATCGAATTCTATATGAGAAATAGTAGATTAACTTTTTGTAAACTACATAATCTTGTTTTTGATGTGATTCTATAATATAACAACTAATTGTTAAACTTTGGTAAAATATGTAATTTTGTTTTTATGGGATTCTATTATATAACAAATAATTCGTAGACTTTGGAAAATATGTAATTTCGTTTTTGATGGGATTCTGAAATATAACAATAATTTGGTAAACTTTGGTAAAATATGTAACTCCGGTTTTAATGGAATACTATTATCTAACAGATAATTGGTAAACCTTGGTAAAGTATATAATTTTGTTTTTGATTGCATTCTATTATATAAGAAATATTAGGAAAAATTTGGTAAAATATGTAATGTCGTTTTTGATGGGATTCTATAATATGAGAAATAGTAGGTAAAATTTGGTAAAATATGTAATTTCGTTTTTGATCGGATTCTATAATATAGGAAATAGTAGGTAAACTTTGGTAAACTACATAATTTTGTTTTTGATCGGATTCTATAATATAACAACTAATTTTAAAACTTTGGTAAAATACGTCATTTTGTTTTTGATGGTATTTTATAATATAAAAATAATTGTTAAGCTTTGGTAAAATATATAATTTCCTTTTTGATGGGATTCTATTGTACAACAAATAATTGGTAAACTTTGCTAAAATATGTAATTTCATTTTTGATAGGATTCTATAATATATTTGGTAAACTTTGTTAAAATATTTAATTTCATTTTTGATAGGATTCTATAATATATATAATTCTTTTGGTAAAATATGTAGTTTCGTTTCTTATGGGATTCTGAAACATGACAAATCATTGGTAAAATATGTATGATGGGATTCAATAATATAACAAATAATAGTCAAACTTTGGTTTATTATGTATTTTTTTTGATGCGATTCTATAATATAACAATTAATTGTTAAACTTTGGTAAAATATGTAATTTTTCTTTTGTATAACAAATAATTAGTACTTGTACAGTATTTTAATGAGATGAAACCGAGTGTTGCTGAATTATAATTACATAAACAGTCAGAGGAAAACGACCCAGCGTTCAAATCAAAACGGGACATTGTTTCTAACAAAAAATTAATGTAAAAATTTAAAGCAAGAAAAATACGTTTTGTTTGTTTATTTTTATTTCTCTAATCTTCATTTCTCTAATTTTTATTTCTCTAACTTTCATTTCTCTAATTTTCATTTCTCTAATTTTTATTTCTCTAATTTTTATTTCTCTAATTTTTATTTCTCTAATTTTTATTTTTCTTATTTTTATTTCTCTAATTTTTATTTCTCTAATTTTCATTTCTCTAATTTTTATTTCTCTAACTTTCATTTCTTTAACTTTCATTTCTCTAATTTTTATTTCTCTAATTTTTATTTCTCTAATTTTTATTTCTCTAATTTTTATTTCTCTAATTTTCATTTTTCTTATTTTTATTTCTCTAATTTTTATTTCTCTAATTTTCATTTCTCTAATTTTTATTTCTCTATTTTTCATTTCTCTAATTTTCATTTCTCTAATTTTTATTTCTCTATTTTTCATTTCTGTAATTTTCACGTAAAAATTCATGTAACAACTTTTATATTTATTCCCAACAAATAAGGCGCTGAAAGGCTGAATATCCTCCACACAAAACGAAACAAAATTCGGTACTGTTCCAACTTTTGAACAAGACTAAAACCGACCCACTTTTTGTGTACGACCCTACCTTACCATTTACCTACCTTTACTACTCCTAGCATAAAATACTTTTATTGTCTTTGGTAGGAGTTATATTTTGAAGAATCGCCAACTCACGATTTATACAATTTAGAGTAAAACTTGATTGAGATTGTCGGACCGACTTCCTCATCTTGGTTGTTATGGTCACAAGTTTCAGCCGTTTTGCCCTCCTCATCAGGTGTTTCGTATCGAACTGGGCAACCGTTTGTTAGGAGTCTCGAACCCAACCCTTTATTATTATTACGGGGGTACCGTATTCGGACTCCAGCTAGGCTCTGGGGCATAGTTGCTGATTCTCTGTTTTCGATACGAAACACCTGATGAAGGCCGGAGAGCAAAACGGCCGAAACGTTGTGACCATAACAACCAAGATGAGGAAGTCAGTCCGACAATCTCAATCAATGAAAACACCTCATCTCAAAAATACAGACAGTTACTAGAGTAAAACTTGACCGCCTTTTTCGCTTTTGATTGGATAAAGTCTTCGGCATTTTCTGTTTACGTAAGTAATGTGAAAAAGACCAATCTGAAAGTCGTTTTTGTCAGATTCGAATGATGTACTAGTACACAAAACTAAATCTCAGAATCCAATTTGGCACGAATACACAAGTCTGTTATATATGCAATTATAAAAGCGTTTACATGTACAAGTAATATTTTAATATTTTGAAAGCACAAGTACATACAAAACAATGAAAGAAAAATGAATTAATGAATAATGAAGCGTTGTCGAGTCGCAAATTAAAGTTAACATATGACTCTCGTGTAATTTTTATTGTAAAAACATCCAATCAAAAGAAAATAACGACAAAGACGCAAGAAATATATGTCTATTTTCATACTAGAAATGTGATATACTCTGCATTCATATTTATTAACAAAACACAGGTATTTTATTTACAAAGCGCCTTCAATAAGTTTCCAGACATTTTCGTGTGGTAACTTTTATTGATTATATACACATGAAACTCTAGTCCCCTTCAAAGTAATCTCCTCCGACTGCAATGCACTTGTATTATTTCAACAACTTCTGGAAGTGTCCATGGAAGTCCTTTTGTGTGTGCGTATCAATGACCCTAGTCATAGCCTATTTCATCTCCTCAATTGTTCCATAATGACAGCTTCTAAGAATTTCCTTAAGCTGAGAGAATAAAAAAAGTTACAGAGAGCAAGGTTTGGATTATAGGGAGGGTGAGAAACTGTCTTGATGCCCATCCAAGTTTGTCCCAAGGATGGAACACACTTGGGAGAAACGTCGCGCGAATCTTCCACATCTTCAGTTCCACACTGACATCAAACTGTGCACTTAATGTCTGCATACACACACGGCGGTCCTTATCCATGGAATTCTTTATTTGACCAATCAACTTTTCTCTTCTGATTTACTTACTCCTCGCACACCTTTCATCATCCTTTAAAGACTCCCTGCCTTCCTTGAATCTCTTATACCACTCAAAATCTCATGCTTGGGTCATGCAAGTGGTCCAAAAACAGTCTGAAGCATTCCATACGTTTCTGTAGCATTCTTGCCAAGTTTATAACGGAATTTTATTGCATACCGTACTTCTAAACTGTCCTCACGTCCAGATTGCAATTTTGAAATTCACCAGCTGTGACAATCAGGCTTTAGTAGAGTATATTCCAATTCCTGCTGTAGCTGTTCATTTGAACCTGAAACGATAAAAGTTGTCATTCATCTCATACGATGTATATCAATAGCATACTGAATTTTCCAGAGTCTACAACAGTTTTAAATGCCTGTACAAAAATAGTTTCGAAATTTATTGGGGGCCTCTCGTATATGTATATTTCAGGAGGTTAGGCACAAGAAAAACTCTGAGTTTGGTGAAAGTGTTTCAGTAAAACGAACTGAATTCGAACTTATCAAGCACAGATTTTCAGTCCACTTCCCTACCATACCCCAGCAGCAATAATCATTTTCTCAATACACAGGGTGACGCCCCTCCGAATATTAGCCATGGAATCGGTAAGAAAACAGCTAATCTTTTTCTGGAGTCCAACCATATTTCGTACAAATAAACCTTCTATTTATTTCTTAGGTGTCTACCTAGTGTCAGGTAGGAGTGTCCGACCATCCTTTGTTTTATCATCGTTCAACCATGTATGGGACACTTCGGCTATCCTCTCATCAGTAAGAGGTGTGTTACCGAATGGTTACACACCCCTCGAACAATAAAGTGTGAAGATAATGTTTATCGAACCAATTTCCAGATTATTGCTGAATAGAAAAAAAAAACAAAAAAAAAAAACAAAATCAGTTTGCACATCATGTACAGGTGTACTTATGAAATGGCAATGAAACAATAACTGTTAAACGTTCCGGACGGAAACTTGGAGGATAATACATATATAACGTTTCTGTATTTTTATATGACGATTGGTTATTCGTGTTATTTGGATTCTTTAGACTACTACCGCTCTCATTGAGGGAAGCATGCTCTATTTCCGTTAGCTATCACTTGGTAGATATTCTAAGTAATTTTTGATTTTTGCAGGCGCTGAAAGTTTCCCCTTTACCACTCAGAAGAATGTAACTTTGCAACTGAATTCACCAAGTCTTTATCCATTACGTCACGCAAGGATACATGACGTAGTGGATCAAGTATTTGGATTTCGTTTGAAATTCCGTGCAAATTCCCGAGTTCGAGAAAAAGATTCTCGAGTTTAACAGAAAGATTCCCAAGTTCAACAAGATAAACATATACAGAGGTTACATCGACTGAACGGCTGTGAAACTGGCACTAAAAATGAAAATAGTAGCAGATAAATAAGACCCTGAAAATCTGAATGTTTCGGTTTGTAACCATTTACATAAAATTCAAGCCAACAAATTATTTTATAGCATGTTGTTAAAATTCATAATATTTATATGATTTATAATTTTTGTTTATTTTCAAAATCACGCTGCACACGGATCCTTTCAGCTTTTGCTGAAAAAAAATATAAACATGATTGTATTTTCCTTGGGAAACAGGTCTAAAATAAGTTAAAATTAGTGCGAGTAAATTGAAGTGTGTGTTAACATTGGTCTTGAAAACGAATACGTTGTAGTCTCGAGGTATTTTGTTCAACAGGCGGGATATTCTAGGAAATAAATGTTATTCATGGAAATTTTGTTTTGTAGCCTTAGCAACAGATTGATATAGGGCATACTCACGCTGACACATCGGTTCTCGTTAGATTACCGAAGTTAAGTAACGTTGAGCCCGGTCATTACTAAATGGGTAATCATTTGGGAATATTGTGTTGTTTGTGCTTTCCCCTGATTTCGGCATTGTTTTCAGTTTTCGTCCTAGGCTTCTCCTTGCCACTAGAAACAGTGCCAACTCAGAAGAGGTGAGAGTTAGAATTGCGCAACCCTTGCGTCACGATTTCGTACGCAGGCACTCTTACAATGGATATCTATTGACTTCCGAGACAGTATAAAGGCCATAACCAGATGAACAGATTTCAGGTCTAGAATAAAAGTCAGCCCTTTGGGCTTATCAAAGAACAGGGCTTTTTCCAAGTTTACAACAGGATATTATTGCATACCGTTCTTCTAAACTGTCCTTACGTCCAGATTGCATTTTTGAAATTCACCAGTTGTGACAATCAGGCTTTAGTAGAGTATATTCCAATTCCTGCTGTAGCTGTTCATTTGAACCTGAAATCATAAACATTGGTCAGTCATATACATAACATACTGAATTTTCAAGAGTTTACAACAATTTTAAATGTCTTTACAAAAATATTCTGGAAATGTTTTGGAAGCCTCTCGTAGATGTGAGCCATTAATTTTAACTGACGAGGAATGAGGATTTGCTACCGATATTATTATTGAGAAAAATCCATGGTTTGTATTAATTTTAAATGTATTTGATTTATTAACAATTAAGATAGACACATATTATTCCGTTTTTTTTTGTTTTCTATTTTCCATGCATTAAAAATTAAGTAAAAATAAGATGAGCTCATGTTTTGTCCATACGTAGTACAAGCAGAAAACAGCGCCTTTTTGTCTATTATACTGCGAAGTTCTAAGCAAAACTAATGAAAAAAAAATCATTTACAGAGTTTTACAAAGAACCAATTAAGGACGTTAACTTTCTTTTAGTAAATTTTAATTCAAATATCTCACCTGAGCATTAAAATATATTCATGTAGAATCGCACACGAACGCAGTGGAATTTACGAGCTGACAAAACGGCGGAATTTATGGACCAATAAAGATTTATTAAATTATTTTTTTTTAGGGGAGAAGATTTCTGACACGAATAAGATCGCATTATTTTTGAAAAACGAAAATTTCAGCCGTCAATAAATAAAGAAGAACCCATTCATGTCTAACAATAAAACTTGTGCATCGTCGAATCCTTTGCAAGACAAAACGGTAAAACCAACTAAACAATGCTTGTAGAGGAATCTATAATAAAGAAATCTGGAGGGTTTGTCACAAGTTCAGGTGGCATTTTGAAAAGACAATGCACTAATTGAAGCGGACTCTGGCCTACAAAGATGCATAAGAAGCCCCTGTCAGCATTCCCCATTAACGGTGTCTCGGGCGTTTAGCAATACATTAAATTTTCCTCAGAAGTAAAGCGTTTAGATCGGGTTTTTATAAGATTAAACAGAACCACAGGAAATATAAATGGGAACAAATATATTGAAGACATTGCCAAAGTTGCTGCAAAGAATGTGGTCTCCATCTAACGTGTTGAAACATTATTCATACCAGAGAGTATTCTATGTCCTTACAATGCTATTATTCGGAATATTGTTGCCACATGTATGCTGGTGCACCTCCAACTTATCTCTCACTCGTTCATGGTGAATAAATGTTTTAAATCTAATAGATCCCGATCATCGGCCAAGCTCTAACCCCCGTCCCATCGCCGCAATGTTGCATCCCTGTTATTGTTTTACAAGTATTTTATAAGAATGTTCTCTGATGAACTCATAGTATTTGTGCCTCCTCGACGTGCATGCGCCCGACTAACGCGACAAGCAGCAAAATTGCACACTTTCACTGTGGAGGTTTCTCTAATTGCCGGAAAGCTTCTTCGCCCGGACTGATAGACCAGGGAATTCTCTCATTGTTTTCTGCTTCCCTGACTGTACTTATCTGCATAAGTTTAAATGTAATGTGAACAGATATCTTCTGCTCAACTGCCAACAGTCCCATGATAAACGCGATCCCAAATAGCAGTCCCTTACGATCAAATAGTAACATGCATTATTTGGGCCGGAAAAAGGTTAAAAAAATAAAAAAGTTAAAGAGAATCATACCAAAGCCTGACACGAACAACTCCATTATCTATTGATTGATTAGGAGGTATCCTCGACTGGTGCGACCCCCCCCCGACTAAAACGGTACAATTTAAGAGTATGCAAACATTTATTTATAACCGATAGCTGAAATAATCAATATGCTTTCCCAATCTTTTTTTTTACTTAAGCATCACCACTTATCAAGGCCAAGACGCCACTCTAGGATAAGGGTTAAAGAGTGTACAGTAGAAATTGGACAATATAGCAACCGTTAGTAATAGAGATTCGGTAAATTTTTTAACTTATATGGAACGGCTCATCAAAAACTTGTTTAAGTTAGACTTGAAGACAACCATATTGTAGTCAGCTGGAAAGCAGAAAAACGGAAGACAATTCCATAGGCGTGCAGGTCTAAGAAAGAAGCTTTGCTCATGGAATCTACGTTTAGGTTTAGGCACAGATAAAGAGTGGGGGAAACTAGTGATAGTGTTTTCTGCTAGACGGGTGTTTCTTGTGAAAGTTTGGAGAGAGGGGACCATAGAATGGAGCTCAGCCGAGCACCTGCCATGAAAATAACGATAAAGCAGAGACAAACTCACAACATCTCTTCTGTGAGAAAGAGTTTGCATGGAAGAGAAAAGGACATTCCCCCACAAGGCTACGAAGTCTATTTTGAACTCTATCAAGTCAGGATAAGTCCTTTCTAGCATCTCCTGCCCAGATGTGGCAACAGTATTCCATCCTTGGACGTACCTGGCTCTTAAAAAGATAGAGAATTGCATCAGCAGTGAGATATCTACTGGATCTATAGAAGGATCCCACTATTTTTCCAGCGGCCTCGGCAACGGATTTAATGTATGTGTTCCATTTAAGATCAGGAGTAAAGGTCAGGCCCAGAAGCTTGTCAAAACATGAGGCCTCCCCAAGACGAGAGCCATTCATTTAATTTGGTGCCAGATGGGGATCATATCGTTAATAAAAAGATAAGATAAAAGCTTGGTTTTAGATGCATTAAAAGTAACAAGCCACATCTTTCCCCATTGTACCACTTGCTCAAGGAGAGAGAATCAGAGAGAACTTGGTCGTTTACCGTCTTAGATGTGCTACCATAGATAGTAGTGTCATCAGCATAGATGTCTACCAATGATGTAAGCATGTGATTTGGAAGATCATTAATGTAGATCAGGAAAAGAGTTGGGCTCAGAATGGACCCCTGAGGGACTCCAGCATTAATACTAAGAGCTTCTGATTTCTGCCCATCAACCACTACTCTTATGAACCTATCAGAGAGAAATGATTTAATAATTGAGAAGACGTTTCCAGCAATACCGTAGCTGGAGGTCTTGTGAAGTAAACCTTTATGCCATACTCTATCAAAGGCCTTTGATATGTCAAGAGCAATTGCTCTAGAAAGGTAGCCTCCGTTGAGAGATTCGCTAATCCTATGAGATATAACTGTAAGCACATCTGCTGTAGATCTATCAGAACAGAACCCATATTGCGTGTCACTAAGAAGGTTATTTTTGCTAAGATGGTTGATTACTTCTCTATTTAACACAGATTCCAGCAACTTACTCATGACACACAGGAGACTTATTGGCCTGTCCTGTGAGGGAGATGAGCGATCACCTGAATTCTTTAATACAGGGCATACTGATTAGATTTTCCAGGGTGACGGGAAGCAATTCTCCTTAAGACAACGTTTAAACAGTTTTGTAAGGATGGGCGCAAGTTCTGGTTGAAGTCTTTTGAGTACTATAATTGGAATACCGCCAGGGCCAGTTGCTTTACTGGAATCAAGGATTTTGATTAGCTTAGCAGCATCACGTACAGATATTTGTATATCGCATAGCATGTTTTCTGATACAGGAGGAAATATTGGCGGTTGGCAGCCTTGGTCGCAAAGGTTAGAATTAGCTGCAAAGTTCTTGGCAAAGAGTTTGGCTTAGTCTGATACTGACGAGATTACCCCAGGTCCATTTATGAGAGTTGGGATAGAGCACACGCTTCTGTTCAATATTCTATTTGCTATGTGCCAAAACTGGTGGGAACCAAGCCGCTGCTCAGCTACTTTGAACTTGACGGACTGAGCATACAACTCTCTTGCGTTTTTTATTACTTTCTTACCGTGGTTGCTGACAGTTCTGAAAGCGGCTTCAGTCTCAGTACATCTATTACGTTGGAAGCAATGGAAAAAGCGATTTCTATGCGCAATGGCAGCAGCACATCTCGGAGAGAACCACGGCTGGCTGTTTCGCTGGAATTTTTTCGAGTGTATGAAACGGTCTATACCTATAATTAACCATTCTTTCAGGTCTGATACTATACAGGACACATCCTTTTTAAACATGTAACGCAAGGTAGATCTGATATAAATGTGCGGAAGCTATCCCAGTCAGCCATAGAGTATCGATATGCTGTACGGTGGAGAGGTACATCTGGGGACTTATTACAATTCATTTTTATCTTAACTGATACAACTGAGTGGTCGGAAAATCCAAGTGGAGACAGAACAGAAGCTGAACACAGTTGTGAGAAAGAGGTCTAGGAGACTTGCATACTGGCCGTCAGTATCGGGAATACGGGTGGGTTCGTGAACAATCTGAGTGAGGTCATAAGCAAATGAGAAATCATGATAGAACCTCCCCTCATCATCGATCTTGTTTGAGTGAGTTAACCATTCCACATTGTGAACATTGAAGTCTCAATAGGCATGAATATTAGCTGAAGGATAAGCAGATAGGGCGTGGCCAATTTTCTCAGATATGCTTTTAAAAATAGTAACTTCGCTGTTGAGGGGGCGATAGCGAGCAAATATAAATGCAGTAGTTTAAGCTAGTGCAATCTGGAAGCACATATAGGGTAAGTTAGGATCTTCTCTGGAGATGCCCCTACCACATGGAAAGCCATCTTTTATATAGGCACATATTCCATGCCCATGGCGATCTTGGGGGGTCAGATTCGGAAGTTAAATTAGAGTATACTTTAATTACAAACTCATCTAGGGAAATGGTCTGTCCAATGCCAGTTTCACTTAGAAATAATGTCTGGTTTAGTCTCCTGTAATTGGGTTTCAACATCTGGAAGGTTAGAACGTAGACCCCTTATGTTAGAGAAGGAGACCTGGTAGTAGGGGTTTACGTTAGAAGTTGGAGATCCGGGTTTAATCCTAATTTTCCTGATGGTGTTTTGGGATTTGTGGACTAGATCGACAGACATGCCTAAAGCAGGGCAGAGAGGGAAAGTAAGAAAGAAATAGAAATGAAGAATTTTTTTGTATCACATGAAAAGGTAAAGCCGTAACTCACTAATATGGCACCGAGAGGCCCCACCAGAAGCTACTGCATGGTCCAGAATCCATTCACTAAATGGCAATGCAGCAGCCCCAGTACTTTGCACCTGCTGATAGGACAGCCTCCTTAGTGGTTAATCCAAGGTTCGGGTCCCTGACTATCAGGCGGATAACGTCAGCCCAGATAAAACGTTTACCTCCAGCACCCTTACTAGTGACATCGCTTCAAGGATAGACATAGAAACAGAAAATTTCCGACATCCCTGGCGGCTGTTCACGCAAAATACTGCCAACCTAGAAAACAGCTTTTTCTTCTCCCTTTGTCAGAAAAATCACTCATTAAAAATGAGGGCTGAGGGACAAATAAAGAGAAGCGAGAGTAACGGGAGCTGCCGATAACGCATCCACAATGCATTGTCTACACTCCATTAAAAAAATTAAGTATTCTACTTAATAAAGTCCATTTGGTGTGTTTAAGAGGGGGTTAGGTGAAATATTTCCCTCTCCTAAACTGAAAAAGAAAACAATTGCAAAATCTGTTATGCTATCAACTTGGAAAATATAAACATTTATAGACAAGAAAAATCTATGATAAAAAATAAATAAATAAAATAAAATATATATTCCAAAGGAACTTGCCAGATGGATTCGGTACATATTTCCACGAGAAAACCATTTACACAATTAATAAAACAATGAAATAAAGATTAAACACTGAAATAAATATAATATTAGCACTTGCATCGAGAAAAGAAATATTACAAAATTCATAACTTAACTGCTATAATAAGACGTGCTTCGCGGCTGCAAATAGGAATTGATTTTTCTTGAAAAAAAATGCCTATTATCACTAATCTAATTATATTAGATCGGCAGTGGCAATGTATACACCGACATAGAATATAAAAAGGAGTAAAATAAGTGACCCTAAGATTGACCTGGCTGGGGTCACAGTATAGGATTTGTTTTGAAAGTACACTTCGTCTTTTCTGTCTTCGATCAATAAAATAATTCCGGCACTTGTGCCCTACTACGAAGGAACAATATTTTTTTTGGGGAGGGGGGTAGTTGGAGCATTTGGAGAAAGAATAGCATAGGGCACACGAATACAATTTCCAAACCGAATAAAAATCTGACAACAATAAATGCGTGTTTTTTTGTTGTTGAGAAAGTTTTTGTTACATATTTATTGAATTAAAATAAGTATAAGAAAATTAAAACACAAAATCAAGATTAAGTATGTTTTTTTTTCGCAACAAAGCCAAAATTCTGAAATTTTCGTAACTAAGAAAATATAATCATTAAAGTTTATTGTCTGAAATGAAAGTTATCAACATGTATGAGTGGCGTAAAATAGAAGTTAAATTTTTTTCAATATTCATTATTGAAATGCGTGTGAATTTTGAGAAAACAATTTTTCTTTCAAAGTTTTAAATTTCATAACAAAGTCAAAACTTTATTGTTTGTAATGAATGAATGAAAGTTATCTACACTTGTTGTGCACTATCCAAATGTCCAAACTGAAAACCAAAATAGCGGTTTCTTCGCCAATTTTCATTTTTGTCCGAATCTAAAACGTCTTTTTATCGGGCTGCATGTCACACATATTAAAAACCAAGTTCGTGTCGAACCTATCCCTTATGGAGAGACAAACAAATAGAGACAGATGCTCGTAACTGCAGATAAAAAATATAGTTACGATTGCCTGCTCTTTTTTTATTTCTGGTTTTTGCTGTCCATTTGGCTGTAAATTTACATTTGGTCAATGCTCGTTCTCTTTCAACAGTTAAGTCTTGCCGGCCAGTCCAATTTGTCTCATATTTTTGTGTTCTTGTGTTGATGAATCTGCAAATAAAAAATATAAATTTTAGAGAAGACATTTTGTCTTTTTAACTAGAACCCTGCCTAACATGTGTTCTTTTCATGTAAAATTATCAAATGAATACAGGCATCACCATAAAATCGTTATCTCTGACAAGCAGTATAAGACGCACCTTTTACAATTCCATTGCATTTCTAATTTTATAACGTGATCTCGAATTCAATTCAATTTAATTTAGTTGGCAAAAAAAAAATATACTAAAGCAAACCTGTCACCGTTGCCATGTAGGAAAAGAGTGGTAAAAAATTAAGAAGACACAACCGCTCGGTATATGTCCAAATTTACGATTATTAGTGTTGTTGTTGGATTTTTTCTTGGTAGTCTATTCCAAAGTTCATGGATTACTTAATTAAGCGGTTGCATGGGACCTGATCGCCGAAGCGCTATCTCAGCCGGACACGACTCCAGTCTGATAATGACGCCGGCAGTAATGAAAGTTGTCTAGCCTCCATCTTCAGTTCAAAAAGTGTCTGCTGATCCACATATAGAAAATGTTTTAAAATAAATCACCCAATGATGTAGCGAACGACGAATTTTACCCGTCGGTGTCTAAAATGAAAATACTTAAAATGGTTTCTGCGCATATATCTCTGCGCATACACTGCTATGAAAAAAAAAAAATGAATGAAACACATTAAACCAATTAAATGCATTTCTCTGGGTGTATCAAATTAGCCGTTTTGAGCTACTATGAATGCATAAAAAGCCTGTTTTTCCTTTTATAAAAAGTATGAACTTAAATTCACAAGAGAGCTAACGTTGAGAAATCGTTTGCTATACCACCCCACACGCAGTCATACACACGGTACTCTGACACTAACGCAAACACACAGCTCATTTACATCATCGTTGTCTGCTCATCAAAAACACATATATAAACTTATTCATTTAAATACTTTTAACATTTCTCACCGAACATATTACAATGAAATCAAATGAACGTTGACTCTTATTCATAACTTTTAATTAAATGTAACTTTTCGGTGCTAATGCACTTACTGATCCGCGCTATTTTTTAAATCGTATTTCCAAGTTTAATTACAGTTTTATGATATGTTTTTTTATTCAATTGTAAGGTTAAAGTACAGAATAGGTACAAAACACCTTCCCTTCCCCATGTTAAGAAAGGCTTTTTAAATAATAACGTTATTATTTCAGAACGGATCAATAAGTGCATAAGTACCAACTTTTCTAATTAAGTAAAGAAGTTTGAGAATGATTCACGATATTTAAATCATCGTATCAGACTTCCATAATACTTCACCTGGAGTAATCTCCCTTGTTCTGCACTACTGAAAACATGCACAAACATTCTTTTTTTATCTATATAAATTTAAATGCTGAACTCATAAAAATATATTCTTTTGTGAATTTATGATTTTGAAATCATTTTTTTTTGTTTGTATTTATGATATAATGATCCTATCGCTCTCTCACATTGAAGTATGATCTAAAGCCTGTTTAAAAATGTTTTACTTTAAAAACCCCTTCATTCAAATACTTTTCAAATCTGTAACCCTAAAATGTGTCGCATCAAACAGCAGATATGTTTATACAGTTTTCTGGCTCCACGAAAAACTAATTTGAGTGAAGCGTGGTTGTATTAAGTACCCAAACGCTAAAAAAAAAGAGGCCTACGATCGTACAAGACACAAGCGTCTAACTGACATGTCCGACGCCGACTAATGTTCATGAGAAAATAAGTGAGTAACCAGAAAACGGCAGTCCTTTTAATGATAACGTCTTCATCTTTCTACAGAGTGGAATGTAGACCTCACTATAAGGGTTAATGAGTGTCAGGTGTCCGGTCAGCAGTGTGATGATTATTATTGGTAGGATATGATTATTTACGAGGGCGGCTTAATAAGAACTTGTTTACATTAGACTTGAAAACGACCATGTTTTTTTATAATTCTTCAACAAAGTAAGATATTCCATTAAAAAAAAGGCCTTTAGTAAAACAACGGCTAGAAGAACCTTCGTTAGACATTTCTGATTATAAATATAAAGAAGATTAAGAGGCTGATAATATATTTTTGAGTCGAGGATACGAGTCGGGACAAGAAATTTATTCATTTCACGCTTCGAATGGTTTCTTAAAAAGAATAAACATATAGGCAAGGAAAACTGCTCTTAATAGTCATTTGAGTTAAAATCTTACAGCGTAGATAAACAGGACGCGAGTGTTCATGAGTTCAGTATTTTCGTATTGTGTTACATACGTCTGGCTGTGTTTATCGTGGGCGTGGTTTTACATGTGCACAATATATATATATATATATATATATATATAAATATATATATATATATATATATATATGTGTGTGTGTGTGTGTGTGTGTGTGTTCAACGACAGCAAGAATTCCTAGTGAGCTTACTTCCTGCACGTGTAGGGGGCGTTATTATTATTATTATTATTATTATTATTATTATTATTATTATTATTATTATTATTTTAAATAAAGGGCAACTATTTTTGAAGGCTGTATACCGTAAATCAAGAGTAAGAGGAATGCTAACCAAACCTGAATCTATGATGCTTGTACATTTCAACCATCTTCACTTTCCTCAGGTTTTCTGCCATATATATATATATATATATATATATATATATATATATATATATATATATATATGTATGTATGTATGTATATATATATATATATATATATATATATATATATATATATATATATATATATATATATATATATTTGAGAATTTTCCGGGGGGATACAGAATTTTATAACGGCTAAATACCGTCCAAAAAGCATAATGAATTTAAAAAATAAGAAATGAAGATAAAGGTTAGCTAACCAGGTTTCGTTCATCACTTATCAAATCTAAATCGAGGAAAATACGATTTAAAACAGACAAAAAACGCCATGAATATGGCGGGAGGTAGGAAAAAAATTGTTTTCTTACTTCTGTTTATCGTAAACCGACTTTTACAAGTCGCTATACGCGTTGGGACTCTTTTTGCCCTATAAACCAAAAATATAATTTAATCAAAACTTTAGCACATAGGGCCTTGATGATTTGTTCTGAAGTTAATTTGGATGACGAACTCAAATTTATCACGAAGACCCTCTGTAATAATGGTTACCCCTTGGATATTGTTGAAACTACTATCAATAAGAAAGTTTCTAATTTTCATAAACCCAAATAAATTATAGCTAATAAATGTCCTGTGTACCTACGTCTACCTTGGCTAGGTAACATTAGTGACCGATTTGCTAGGCAAATTTCTTTGTCTGTGCAACGGTGTTATTTTGTATCGAACCCGCGTGTTGTTTTTTCAACTAGGCCTATGTTGCCGTCTATTCGCAAAGATGTTCTCCCCCCCACATCATAATAACTTTATTATTTATTTATTTATTTAAATATAGTTACAGTGCGCACTATGTTGGGCGAACATCGCAAAGATTAGATTTTTGTTTGAAACATGTGCTTCAAAGATTCGTTATGCAACTTTTTACCCTCGGATGTTCTGAGTAATACGTATGGTTCTGCGATTTGCGACCATCTTATAAATAACCATGCGTGTGCCACGAACTTCAGTGCTGACATGTTTACGATCCTTAGTAAGTCGCACTCTCCCTATCATTTGACAATTTTAAAGTCTCTTTTTATTAAGTCATTGAGACCTCTTTGCAAGCAAAAAGAAAATCTTCTTGAACTGTATTTAGTCTCTATGTAAATTTTTTTCACCCGTTTATTTCGTTTTTTTTCCTACTCCCGCCATATTCATGACTTTTTTTGTTTGCTTTAAATCATATTACTCTCGATTTAGCTTTGATAAGTGAGAACGAAACCTGGTTAGCTAACCTTTATTTTCATTTTTTATTTTTTAAATTCATTATGCTCTTTGATCTGTATTTAGCCGATATATATATATATATATATATATATATATATATATATATATATATATATATATATATATATATATGCGAACGAAAAAGAATAGGGCAAAAATTAGGGAACTGAAGAGGATGTAATGTAAAAATATAATACATTCAATTCTTTTTTTTTTTTGAAAAATAAAACAATTTGAAGTAATAAAAATTTTAAAGTGTTTCAAAGTCTTTAACTGTTTTTATATTTTATAAATAAAAAAACTGATTTTATTTTCTTATATGCATACATATATATATATGTATATAAGATTTTTTGCGCTTTTGTTGTTTGTTTTTCTGTATTCTCTCTTTTATCCCTATCATATTACCCTTGCTTATAAATGCTTTTTACAATTCTTATCTTAAAATCTTTTATATCGCTAATCTGAATGTTTTCAAAGTCGTTTTTTTTTGGCGTATCTTTACATATTACTATGTCAGGTTTAATAGTTTCGTTTTAAATGTACGGCTTTTTCTTCTCTTTGGACGAGAAGCATTTGGCTTCGAAACGCAATGAAAATTTTAAAGTTGTATAGCAATAATAATAATAACTGAACTGGCAGCTGAAGGACAACACATAACAGAAATAAACATACAAAAAGTTATCTTCACTATCGCCATTACTGTTCAGCATAGCCATAATGTCCCTGAACTGAGAAAGTGCCAAGTCAGATACAAGTTTTCTAACACGGAGGAAAAAAATGAACCACCTTATGTATATGAACGATCTGAAACTTTTTGCAAGGATCGAAAATGAACTAGAGACCTTAATAAAAGCCACCAGGATCTTCAGCCAGAATATCCAAATGGATTTGGTATGGAAAAATGCGCACTACTAGTGATAAGAAAGGGAAAACTGGAAATAAAAGGCATAGAACTACCCAACCAAACGGAGATGAGGGCATTAGGGAAACAAGACTACTCTAAATACCTGTGAGTTCTAGAAGCAGACGCCATCAAAGCAACAGAAATAAGAGAATTGGAAAGAAATACCTTAGGAGAACAAGAAAACTTCTGGAAACTAAATTATATAGCAAAAAAACATAATAAAAAGTATAAATACATGGGCAGTATCACTAGTAAGACTCTGGACCGTTCATAGGGTGAACTAAAGAAGAAGTGAGACAACTCGATCAGAAGACTAGGAAACTCATGGCTATGCACAACGCAATACACCCGAAGAACGATGTTGACCGAGTTTGCGTAAAAAGGAAAGACGGCGGGAGGGGACTGGTCTGAATGACGCCCTCCCCCCAAAAGAACTAGAAATATACATAATGCAAAACACTGAAAGAATAATCATGGCAGTGAGAAACACTGAAAACAAGAACAGAAAACAGAGAGACAAAGGATAACACAATAAAAGAAAAATAGGAAGAGAAACAACTATACGGAAGATTCATAAGGATGACAAAAGATGAGATTAACGAAGACACGGAAATGAATGCGAAAAGGACATGTAAGCCGAGAAACTGAATTCCTAATAACTACAGCACAAGATAACTCGATAAGTACCAACTACATCAAAGCAAAAATCAACAAAACACAAGAAAACAACAAATGCAGACTCTGATATAGTAAGTGAATGTAGCACACTAGCCCAAAAGGAATATAAGAACATGCACGAACAAGTGGGAAGGGCAGTACACTGGGAATTGTTCTAACAACTGCATCTCGAACGCACAGATAAATGGTATAAGCATAAGCTAGCAACAGTAATTTTTTTTTTTTTTTTTTTACAAAGGCGTCACCACATTATCAAGGCCCAGAGGCCACTCAAGGATAAGGGTTAAAGAGTGTACAGTAGAAATTGGTCAATATAGTAATCATTAGTAATGAAAATTTGGTAAATTTAATAACTTATATGGAACGGCTCATCAAGAACTTATTTACTTTAGACTTGAACACAACCATATTGTAGTCAGCCGGAAAGCAGGAAAACGGAAGACAATTCCACAGGCGTGCAGTTCTAAGAAAGAAGCTTTGTTCATGGAATCTACGTTTAGGTTTAGGCACAGATAAAGAGTGGGGGAAATTATTGATAGTGTTTACAGCTAGACGAGTGTTTCTTGTGAAAGTTTGGCGAGGGGGGACCATAGATTGAAGCTCAGTTGAACACTTTCCATGAAAATAACGATACATCAGAGACAAACTCGCAACATCTCTTCTGTGAGATAGAGGTTGCAAGGAGGAGAAAAGGACATCTCCTACGAGGCTACGAAGTCTATTTTGAACTCTATCAAGGCAGGACAAGTCCATTCTAGCAGCTCCTGCCCAGATGTGGCAACAGTATTCCATCCTTGGACGTACCTGGCTCTTATATAGGTAGAGAATAGCATCAGCAGTGAGATATCTACTGGATCGATAGAAAGATCCCACCATTTTTCCAGCGGCCTTGGCAACAGATTTGATATACGTGTTCCATTTAAGATCAGGAGTAATGGTCAAGCCCAGAAGCTTGTCAAAACTTGAGGCCTCCTGAAGACGAGAGCCATTCATTTCAATTGATGACAAATGTGGATTAGAATGTTGATGATGTAAAGAGAGAAGCTTGGTTTTAGATGCATTAAAAGTAACCAGCCACTCCTTTCCCCATTGTACTACGTGCTCAAGATCAGAGGAGAGAGAATTGGAGAGAACTTGGTCATTTACTGTCTTAGATGTGCTACCATAAATGGTAGTGTCGTCAGCATAAATGTCTACAAATGATGTAAGGATATGATTTGGAAGATCATTAATGTAGATCAGGAAAAGAGTTGGGCCCAGGATGGATCCCTGAGGGACACCGGCATTAATACTGTGAGCTTCAAATTGAAAACGAGATTCACAAAATCCTATGGGACATGGACATACAAACTGATAAACCCATCCAATCAAGAAAACCGGATGTCGTAATAATTAGCAAGAAAGAAAAGTCCTGTCAAATAGTAGATTTTGCTGTCCCAGCTGATCACAGGATAAATCTCAAAGAGAAGGAGAAACTGAGTAAATACACTGAGCTGGCCAGAGAGCTGAAAGGGATATGGATGATAAAAAAATCAAGATGGTACCTTTAATAGTAGGAGCATTAGGAACAATTCCGAAAACACTTTAAAAAAGACTGGCAGAAATAGGAATCAGAAGAATGGTTGAAAAGATATAACAAACAACAATAATGAAAACAGCTGAAATATTAAGAAAAACCCTTGAATGCAAAGACGAATACATGAGCCACATGCACGGACCAGACGAGATACTACAGAGACAAAACACCAACCTTACATGGCTTCAAGAACATTGAAGCTGCATATTTATTAGTTCTTCATCCCATTCCCATTACCCAATCACCGCTACCCCCACCCCCCCAAAAAAAAGAATGATGCCAAATAGTCGAGAAGGCCCAAGGAGGATGGAAAGACTGAGGAGAGAGCGCTGACCAGACCTCCGCTGGACAAATGCACAGAGAACTGGTACCTTGGGGAGGCATATTGCTACTCAAACTCCAGTGGAGACCAATGGCCGCTGCTAGCGAAAAATCAATGGTAAGCGGCTGTTGCGATAATGCAAATTCATTTGCAAACGTTATCGAAAGAGGGGAAGAGTACTGGAAATCTAGGGAGACTTGTTATCACTCAGCTTCCAGCGAACACCACAGGTTGTTCTCACGGAGAAATCCTTTATGACTTTTGTGAAAGCTCCTTGTGAGCCAATAATAAAATGTTTATAATTAATTTATCTCCATGCTTAGATATAATAATCTACTCTAATTGTGTAATGATGATTAAAATAGTAGGTAATGGGGATAAACAGTTTGGTTGCTACGATATTTATAATAATTGATGATAATAATTTTTAATAATAATAATTATATTGATTAATAATGGTAATAATAGTGAGAAGAAAGTGTTTAAAGTAAACTTCCTAAATCAAAATGTAAAGAATAATGGATTTCCAAAAATAGAAGATAAGGTGCAAACAGCAACGTTGTCATGCTAAAAAAAAACATATTGCCGCGCGGAGTGTTTAGTCACATACTATATAAAATACACCAAATATCCTAAGTGGTTACTATTTTCCTGAAAGTTGACCATATTTTGGATATTTGGAACCATTTAACATGGTCATATTCATCTATGAAATTCAAACAAGGAAATAAAATATGATAGCTTAAAATGAAATAACTCACGGGTTAAATGAAAACTGACTTCCGTTTTTAAACATAGTTGATCTTTGTTATACTAATAATTAAAAATAAATTAAATTAAATGCAAACTAAATGAAAAATAAATGTAAAAACTCGACTTTATATATTAATTCTAAATAGAATACTTAAAACAATTATCTTACTAATTTCTAATAAAAGGTTTAGAGCTAATTATTAAAACAGATGTTTTTAGTGCAATATGCAAAGGAGATAAACTCTTGAATGTTGATTTATTTTGAATAAATAGTATATATATATATAGAAATTATGTAGGAATAGAAGTGCATATATTAACCAAACTGTGAACAAACAGGAATACTTCATTATAATAGAAATATAGATATGTGCGTGGGAAGTCTCTGCTCAGTTTCGAAAGACAACGGTACCACCTGTAAGAGTAGTTGTGCGCGTATTTATAAAACTAGGGTGGCGCAATCACCAAACACATATTTCCTTAATCGATATCGCTTGAGTCCAGTGGCAAGGACAGGTTGAGGATGACTGGAAACAGTACCAAGATAATCGGAGTGTACATACCACATCTGAAATTCACAAATGGTCACTCATTTAACTTCGGTGTGTCAACGTGATTATGCCGTGTGTGTTAGTTTATATATATATATATATATATATATATATATATATATATATATATATAAATTTGTTCTTTTTGTGTATTGATATTCATATTAAAAATGTTTTTCTATTAGTATTTATTTGCTTCCCCACCAAAGCAAAATGTGACACGAGGTCGTTTTTACGTGGGGTTAAACCAGCTCCTCGAATAAAAGGGAAAAGGGCCACTCTGGTGGGAACCAAAAATAAGGATTGTCTCAGTATAGAGGGGTTTCCCTCCATTAACCGAGACAAATTACCTTAAGAGTAGCATCACTACACTACAAGAACAACAGAAAAATGCGAACCTTTTTCTATTAAGTTATTTATTTGCTTCCCCACTAAGCAATTTAGGTACAAGGCCGGTTTTAAATGTGGAGAGTGAGGGGAGGGGGACCAGCTCCCCCGAGAGGGAACTGGATAGTGAATTGGTATTAAGGGTTTCCCTACATTGACCAAAACTCATTGCTTAAGAGCAAGGGTCTGATATATGGGGTTGCCCCCACATATAACTTTGATTGCAGTATCTGCCGGAACACGTACTACACTTTGATAACAGAAAAAAGATCTTGGCCCGAAGGCCAAGCAGAAAAAAGGCGAACCTTTTTTCTTATATTTAAAAATAAAATACAACTTTCTTATGTATGGGTCGTGGAATTGCATTCATCTCCAAAATATCTAGCTAATTTGCATATTCTTTTAGACATTCATTTTAATTAATTCCCTATTAGTACTTTTCCGATTTTCTTATAGGATGACCATCTTTAGTTTATTATTACGTGTATTTATGTTCATGCATCTATTCTATTGATGTATACTTAATTTGGCGTAATATTTGCGTACAAAGGTTAGAGTAAACACAGACCTCTTTCTCTATATATATTTATGTATGCGTATATATATATATATATATATATATATTTGTTTAAAAAATTTTGCCTACCATCATCTGTCAGTTTTTAGTCTACAGACATGGAACTTAATATACAAAGTAATCGAACCCATGCAACATTTTATATTTGGTTTTTAGCCGGGGGAAATCGTATGTATATACCGATATTTAGTATATACTACAACAGCTTTCAATAAGTCAGTTGCGCTACGTAGTAAGATATGAAAACCTGTGGCAATTAAGACACACGGAATCGTATCCTGATGATTCCCCAGAATTAAATACTGATGATTTTGTGTAGCTTAATTACAATACATTTTCATAGCTTACTCTCTCTCTCTCTCTCTCTCTTTCCCTATATATATATATATATATATATATATATATATATATATATATATTTAAATAAGGGGGTAGTCACCAACAATGTGTATTTTTTAACATTATTTTATTATTCCGTGTCTTGGTTTTTCATTGAGAATTATGTTTGGATCATTGTAATAATGTTTTTAAACCATTGAAATCGGTTTTACGCGTTTCAGACGTTCTGTGAAGCGTCCTCGTCATCACACAAAAACATGAAATGCAAGGCACACTCGCATGCACATCCATATACATATACACACCCACACATAAATCAGAACCGACATATTAGAACACACACACGCGCGCATACAACCACACACAGACATAACACCCCTATCTCTTTCAACACACTGAACAATACCAACCCTACTTAACCTCGAAACCAACAACACTAGGAAACACCTAGAACCATAGTATAATATCTGTTCCAACACCTCGCTCCCTCCTCAGTAAGTGGAGGAGAAACCCCTCATGACTGAGACAACTATCATCCCTTCTATCATCCCCCTCCCATACCTATACCCCTCCAATTGATCCTTTCCCTCTGGGGAACAAGATCTTCCCCACACTAGGAACCGATCCTGGGTCTGGCCATACCCACATGGGGAGACAAATAAATAGAAACATTAAAAAATCCCCTATACATATTTTTAAATACACCCCTCTATCTAAACAAACATAATATAAAGAATACCCGAAAAGACTGAAACGAAAAATCACAATACTAAAATCCAAGAATCCAAAAAATAAATATCAAAATAGAATGAAAGCACCCCTACCCTTATTTCATAAGAGCTGGTTCTCCCCCCCCTCCTCACACATACGCATTAGTAACGATCTTGGATCACAGTCACCTTCAAGGGAAGCAAATAGTCTCATAATACTATAAAACAGTACATACATTCTCAAACCAATAAAAGAAAACACACACACACACACACACACACACACACACACACACACACACACACACACACACACACACACACACACACACACCCTACCAAAGGTAAAGAAAAAAAACACAAGCAGAAAGAGAGAATGAGAGAAACACAACACATGAGTGACCTCAGCCGAGGTCAGCGGCCTCGACAAGCCCAATAAAAGAGTAATAAAAATTGAACTTTCCAATGAATAGTAGACACTTACACGCTTCCACCCCTTTGAAACACTTCAAATGAACTACGAAAATGCCATTTTTACATCTCCAACACATTTGAAAATAATTTCTGACGAGGACGCTTCACAGAACGTCTGAAACGCGTAAAAACGATTTCAATGATTTAAAAACATTATTACAATGATCCAAACATAATTCTCAATGAAAAACCAAGACACGGAATAATAAAATAATGTTAAAAAATACACATGTTGGTGACTACCCCCTTATTTAAATATACATCTTTCTTTCGTTGGAACTTCTTAATCCATTATATATATATATATATATATATATATATATATATATATATATATATATATATAGTCATAAGTTAGCGTATTTTAAATGGGTACCGAAGCGCGTATTTTAGGATCGTTATGCTGTGAATAGTATTAGACTAGAAGCATTGAAGCATTTGAATGTCGTGTAAATTGTTCTGCTTGAGAACAATGAATACTGATTTTCGTTCCGATATGTTTTGAATAAATAATGTTTTAAGTATTGACATTGAAAGTAAGTAGTGTCTTGCCCTACCCTATTAATCAGTTATCCTAATTAGTCGGAACGAATCTATGTAGTTAATGCACTCCACATGGAGCCGTTATCTTTCACCCCCGTTTCGTTTCCCCGGTGAGTATAGCATATTTCGATCGCACATCATCGCAGATTAAGGAGGTCGACTAACATCACCAGATTATAGCGTGTTAACGACTTTCGGCACAGATAGAAGTAATTGTATTATGGAATATCTTTTATTTTGTGTAAAGTGCACCTTTCTTAACAATCTTTTTAAACCGCATCATTTGGGACAGTATATCACCTCTAATAGCAACACTCCCAGTTTTGGTTTCATTATCTATAAACACAATGCTTGGAATAAAGCTACAACTATTCTTAAAGTGTAGTATCTGTTCTTCAGATGCTGCACTTCTATTTTTTGTTCTCTTTCGGTGGAGGAGAAATCCTCCACGACCGAGACAATTTTCATTTTTGTACCTTTTCTCCACGTTAAAAAACGACCCTGGTGTCTAACTCTGTCCCGTGGGGAGGCATAGTAAATAGGTACAACTATTCTTATTTAAACCAATATATTCTCAAAATTAATTTGATTATTTTTTAAACGAGATCAACAACATTTACTTACGAGTATCTATGAATTTCTTAATAAATATTATCATTTGAAATTTTGATAAAAAGATATAAGCACACATGCGTACACACACACATATATATATATACATACATATATATATACACACACATATATATGATAATATATATATATATATATATATATATATATATATATATATATATATACTAAAATACTTATTAAATACCCACATACATTAATGTTTCATCCTTTCGGGAATCATCAGTCCAGAGTGACACGGTTAACACCAGTCGATAGATTCGAATACGGCAAGGACCCAATCCATTCGGCTACCGTAAACCGCAAGAAATACAGTCAAATTTTAAACATTTTTTTTTAATGTTTTTAACGCCTGTCAGAGTGATCTAATTATTATATGATGATCTGCGCCTATGAGCTAAATTTACCGACTTTTTTTTCAACTAAAGTGCTCAACGATAAGAAACAAGATTTAAAAGGGGCTGACATAATTATTTATTATGATAATTATTAAATACCTAAAGACCCTCACATAATAGCTTATAGGTTTTAATATAATTATTACACTAATTTATTTGTTGTTTATATATTTATGCACGTATTATTATTATTATTGTTATTATTATTGTTGTTATTATTGTTATTATTATTGTTATTATTTTTATTGTTATTATTCTTACTTTTATTGTTATTATTATTATTATTATTATTATTATTATTATTATTATAAACACCTCGATTAGTGAAATCCTAAGTAGATTGTGTCTATACTTGTTATTAGGGATATATATGTATTTAACAGTTGCTCTTTTGTAAATCTTCGAAACATCTACATGGTAAACAGCTGATGAGTCCCATTTTCTAATGTACATTTTAAGTTAAGGTTTATTGTTGTGTTTCACTGTTATAATTGAACCCATTTGGTAATTGCAAATATTCTAGCGGTAAGTCGGCGTATGCGAGTGCTAGGTGTGCGATATGTTGATATTGGTTAGTATCACTAGAAATTTAAGCTACATTATTTTATTTTATCCAAATTATTTTATTATAAATTACTCACAACTTCCCCCTCTCTCTCTCCCCCTCTCTCTCCTCCCTCTCTCTCTCTCTCTCTCTCTCTCTCTCTCTCTCTCTATATATATATATATATATATATATATATATATATATATACGGCATAATCGCGTTGATACATCGGGTCTCGTCAAATCACCGAATTTGAGCCTGGCTAGTACCGGATAGGTGACCATTTTGGAATTCTAGGCGCTGTATGTGCTCTCCGCTTATCTCAGCATTTGTTTCCAGTCGTCATGTACATTTTACTGTCCACTGGTATTTAACAATGTCGACTCAAGAGAGGTGTGGTTGGAGATTGCGCACCACCTGCCACAAAAATTACACGCGATATCCCCCCTTTATGGGTATCCATAGTCTGTCAAAGACTGAAGGAGCCCTGCTGTATGTATATATATATATATATATATATATATATATATATATATATATATATATAAATAAATATATATTTATATATATATTTATGAATATATATATATATATATATGTTTGTGTGTGTGTATATATATATATATATATATAATATATATGTATATATCCCTTTCTTCCTCCTATTCTGTCTCCTGCGCGTCTCTGAAGAATATAACATTTTATAGTTGTCGATCCACTTAAGTCTATGTTTCAAAATGTATCTGATACTTGCGTCAAAGTTTAAGAAGAGGGATAGGCAGTAGTTTATTGCTTAGTACACACTCGTCAGATATATATGCATCTTTATCTCATTGGTCTATTTTGTTGATGGCAAACCATGCTGACTACGTATATATCTGAAGATGGTCGCGGTGACAGCCGAAAGTCTGTTTTAAAAACATTCTGTATACCTATACGTTAACGTATAAGGCAACAAATATGAAAGCGTGAGACTTAAACGCCAGACCATGGAATGTTGTTTAAATAAAGTTGTCACTGTTTCGCTACCACTACTTTAAGTTTGAAAAGCGGAACAAAACAACCAAGCAACAAATAAGAAATAAAACACTAAAATATAATACACATATAGCAACCCCTCGCTATTTCCAGGTTCGATTATTACGGATTCGTTAATTCACGGGTTTTTTCAATGTATTAATATCGCGGATTTCCACCATAAACCTATAAAAACCGTGACATCTTCTATGGCAAGCACACACAAAAAAAAATATTGTTTTTTTTTTCATTTGATTAATTGTTTGCCTCTCTATTTTGTAATTTTTGTTTCAGATAAAACTTTAATTTTTTTTCATACGTATGTACATATTGTAAAGGCTCTCTAATTATTCCGTACGTATGTATTAAATTCTCTATTGTTACATGAGTATTTATTCACAGTACTGAACTATAATAGTGTACTGTCCAACCTAATAAATGTTACAATCTTTCTATTAATAATAATAATAATATAGTAAGGGTGGGTTATAAACATTAAAGGGATGGTTTTAAACAGCCTATAAATCAATTAAATAGGGTAAAAATATTGGTTTTGTCTAACTTCGCGGATTTTCGAATATCACTGATGATCTGTCCCTGTCTACCGTGATATTCGAGGAAATACGGTATGTTTAAATTTACATTAAACTTTCCTCTCAAAAATAATTATTCTTCTGAAGACGGTGGAGAATAAGTTTATAAAAGACTAGCAGGTTGGTGTGTGGGGTGTGGGCGGGTAAATAAAAACAAAAAGGAAAATAAAGAATAAGCGAACGTAATAATCCTGTTTAAATATTATAACTTTTTTTAGTATCGGAAAAACAAAAACAAACAAAAACACAGCGAACGTTATGCAGAATAAAAAAATAAGCGAACGAAAAAGAAGTGTTTAAGTGTTAAAACTTCCTTAAAATATCGGAAAATCAAAAACCAAAAAAAAAAGAGCGAACGTGATGGCAAAATTAAAAAAAAAACGAACGTAAAAATGATATACATTACCTCTGTTTCAATATTAAAACTTTAAAAATCGAATATATATATATATATATATATATATATATATATATATATATACATGATATATAGGCTCGAACGTTCAATCTTATGATAACGACGCTTCCACTATAACGGTTGGTCTAGGATCGGCGTGAGCGAAGTTAGATCGTTTTTTTTAATATTTAAACTAATTCAAGAAAGAACGTTGGCGAAATTGTCACGAAGGAACGATTTTTTAGAAAAGTGCCCAGTTAATGGTGTAGGAATTAATTTTTTTAGCCAATGTTTCGTTATTCGTCGTCTGAAGGGTCGAGCTTCAAAACGATACCGATTTCGTGAAAATCCGTCGCCTTTGTGGAAAGTTTTAGACAGACATACAAACATGCATATATACATTTAAATAGATTTTTGCTCTTTATATTATAGAGAATGTCCATAATGTCAGTTTGAAATGTAGTTAAACTAAAATAAAAAATGGTCGGTGATACGATATAAAGATGTTGCATAACTCTTATAAATAAATAAAATGTATATTTCCACAATAAAAGAGCAAGAAATGATTATGCAATACTGTAACATAATCATGGGCGTGAATTATAAAATGATTATGAGAAAACGCGATATCATATATCGCAATGATAAATAAATTATGGAATCACTATGTTAGCAGAGATATATGACGGGCATTAAAAGAGTAATGCATCCTATTTATTCCATCCAAATAGATCAAAGTCGTTGCAATTATAAAGTCTTAACAATAAATTTGGTTTCCATACATGCAGTAGTTCTGAGTAGCTTTGGTGTTGTTTTATCTTAGCATTTTAAGAACGCTATATTAATCTATTTTTATAATACTAGCAGTTCAGGCCGGCTTTGCTCGGGTCCTATGTACTGTTCATAACTTTATGTGCATATGTATGGATATATGCAAAAGTTTGACTCATGTCCAGCTAACATACATCTAAAATTTCAAATGTTTAGACCCAAACTTGGCAGAGGAGTTTAGTAGTGTCTGCAAAGGTCAGCTCGTGTAACTTTAATCTCTTGACAGCCAAATTTCGCCCTAAAACAGGTTTAAAAACTTGCTGCATGTCTGAATACCCTTTATGTAAAATTTCAAATATTTAGACCCAAAAATGGCTGAATAGTTTGTTAGAAACCGCAATGATAAACTCTTTTGAACTTTGACCCCTTGCCAGCAAAAATTTCGGCCGAAAACCGATTTACAAAGCTTGCCCGATGTCTGAATACACTTTATGTAAAATTTCAAATATTTAGACCTAAAATTGGCTTAGTAATTTGGTAGAGACCGCAGAACTCAATTTAAAAAAAAACAAACTTTTACCCCAATTTTGACCCCATAACATTTATTTTTTTAGGGATGAAATTTAGTTAAAAAGTTTGATCCATGTCCATGGAACCTACATCTAAAATTTCAAGTGTTTTGACTCAAAATTGGCAGAGGAGTTTGGTAAAGTTTTCAATAGGTCAACTCGTTGAACTTTGATTCCTTGAAGCCAAATTTCTGGCCGAAAACCGATTTAAAAGATTTTCCCAAATTTCAATCCTTCTTATTTCAAATCTCGAATCTGTAGACTGAAAAAATTACTGAGTTGTTTGGTAGGGAAATGCACACACATTGCCATACAGACAAACAGGCAGACAGAAAATTTCACTTTTATCGATGTATAGATAGATCCATCTAAATAGCTCTCTATATTTATTACTGAGATTTGTCGGATTACTGTTTTCATCTTAAATTTTATATTAAAACGTTTCGTTGTAAGCCCCGACTTTCTTTAGGTGTATCTTCAGGAATCTTCCTGTCGAACTCTGGAATCTGCACGGAATTCCGAATGCAATCTTTTTTTAGCCTATAGGGTTGTATGCATTCGTTCCATTTACGGGTAGAAATAATTGACAATTAAATTGTGAGTATCGCGCACACTGAAGATTAAACCTTAGACCTACTAAAAATTGTCAATTACAACAGGATATAATCTAGTACTTTATCCGTTACATCACAAGTCATTGCGAGCAATTTTAATATGAATTTTAGAAGCCTTAAACCTATTCTTGTTTTTAAACATACAATCTACTAATTATCACTATAAATCGCTACTTATTAGTACAGAAGAAGACTATATCGGCCGAAACCTTGTGAAAATATTACTAAGAATTATTACTGAAATAATCTGGGTAATACAAATTACCAATTCTCTTTCTCGCATATATACATCTATAAAATTAAGAATGTGCGCATGTGAAGATAACTCTCAACCTATATACTCAACGAATGTTTGATCTACAGACTTGAAATTTTGTATATAGGATATCAGACATGTGGAAATCTTTTTAATTGCTCTTCATCCAGAAAAAGGGCTATAGGGTTAAAATTAGAAAAAAATGGTACTTAATGGTCATCGGATTTTTATCCGCTTGTCAACTATTTTCCGACTGTGCATGCGCGAATCGTTCATATGAGAGATTCTTTTTTAAAGAATGCGTAGGTTTGAAAATACGTTATTTAAAGGCCGTCTCAAGCAAGCCTGATAATTATCGTACTTGACTAGTTATCTTCAGGTTTTGGTTTCGCTCTCTGCTGGAGTATTTTATTTTTTACTGCGAACTGTTTAGAAAAAAATCAAACTATTTTATAAGTGACCTATTTAGACAAAAAAAAGAGAAGAAAACCATAATACTCGCATGCACATGTCTCAATTTCTGCATGAATTAAAATCTAATATTTATGGCTATATATATATATATATATATATATATATATATATATATATAAAAATATATATATATATACGTTATAAAAATATGTGAAAATTAAGCTCATATTTTCGTAAATTAATACTTAGCTCTTCTCGCGCATTGAGCACTGCTGAAGGAATACTGGAACTTGATTCATGAAAAGGTATACCTCCCAATCTCCCATATATATATATATATATATATATATATATATATATAGGACTGCCGACTGTCAGCACGACGGTTCTAGGTTCGATCCTCGGCTTGGGAGAGGTGTTAGTCTAGCGGCACTGATGAGTTGTGAAACAACGAAACAGGTCTGTATGTCGATGACTAAAATATATTTTATATATATATATATATATATATATATATATATATATATATATATATATATATTTGTGTCTGCTTTATTGTTATTCTTATGACAAATGCTCGTCTGAGCTCCAATCTATGATCCCCACTGTCCTGACTTTCACGAAAATCTCGTCTAGCTGAAACAACTATCAATAATTTCCCTTACTCTCAATCTGTGCCTAAACCTAAACGTAGATTCCATGAACAAAACTTCTTTTATAGAACTGCACGCCTGTAAAACACTGTTTCGTTTTCCTGCTTTCCAACTGACTACAATATGGTTATCTTCAATCTGAGCAAATTCATGATAAGCAATCTCCTTAAGTAATCCAATTTGCCAATTTTCCACTAACGATTACTACATGTTCCCCTTAATCACTGTACACAAATTAACACTTATTCTCGAGTGGCCCCCGGGCCTTTATAAGTGGTGACTTCTTCGTAAAAAAAAAAATCATATAAATGTGTTTAAAAAATGTGTCTTCTATAGTATCAGACTTGACGGAATGGTAGGAACAAACCGTTTCATACCCTTGAAAAAGTTCCAGCAAAAACCTAACAGCCAGTCATGGTTCTCTTCAGAATGTGCTGCTGCCATTGCACATAGAAATCACTTTTTTCATTGTTTCCAATGTAACATATGTATTGAGACTAAAGCCGCTTTCAGGACTGCCAGCAACCATTGTAAGAAAGCAATAAAGAACGCAAGAGAGTTGTATGCTCAGTACGCCAAGACAAAAGTAACTGAGCAGCGGCTGGATTCCCACCAGTTTTGGCACATAGCAAACAGGATCCTAAACAGAAGCGTGTGCTCTATCCCAACTATCGTCAATGGATCTGAGGTAATCTCGTCAGTATCAGATAATTCTACCCTTTGCGACCACGCCGCCAATCCTCAATATTTCCTCCTGTATCAGAAAACACGCTATGTGATATGTACGTGATGTTGCCAAGCTAATAAAAAACCTTGATTCCAGTAAAACAACCGACCCTGATGATATTCCAATTATAGTACTCAAAAACTTCAACCAGAACTAGCGCCCATACTTACAAAGCTGTTTAAACGTTGTCTTAAAGAGAATTGCTTCCCATCACCCTTGAAAATTTCATCAGTGTGCCCTATATTTAAGAATTCAGGTGATCGCTCATATCCCTCTCAGTACAGGCCAATAAGTCTCCTGTGCGTCATGAGTAAGTTGCTGGAATCTATGTTAAATAGAGAAGTAATCAACCATCTCAACAAAAATAACCTTCTTAGTGACACACAATATGGTTTCCATTCTGCTAGATTTACAGCAGATGTGCTTACAGTTATATCTCATAGGATTACCGAATCTCTCGACGGGGACAACCTTTATAGGGAAATTGCTCTTGACATATCAGAGGCCTTTGATAGAGTATGGCATAAAGGTTTACTTCACGAGATCTCCAGCTTCGGTATAGTTGGAAATGTCTTCTCAATTATTTAATCATTTCTCTCTGATAGTTTATAAGAGTAGTAGTTGATAGGCAAAAATCAGAAGCTCACAGTATTAATGCTGGAGTCTCTCAGGGTCCATCCTGGGCCCAACCCTTTTCCTGATCTACATTAATGATCTTCCAAAACACATTCTTACATCATTCATAGAAATTTATGCTGCTGACACTACCATCTATCGTAGCACATCTTAGACCGTAAACGACCAAGTTCTCTCCGATTCTCTCTCCTCTGATCTTGAGCACGTTGTACAATGGGGAAAGGAGTGACTGGTTACTTTTAATGCATCTAAAACCAAGCTTTTATCTTTACATAATCAACGTTCTTATCCCCATCTGGCATCAATTGAAATGAATGGCTCTCGTCTTGGGGAGGCCGCATGTTTTGACAAGGTTCTGGGCTTGACCTTTACTCCTGATCTGAAATGGAACACGTACATCAAATCTGTTGCCAAGACCGCTGGTAAATAGTAGGATCCTTCTATAGATCCAGTAGATATCTCACTGCTGATGCAATTCTCTATCTATATAAGAGCCAGGTACGTCCAAGGATGGAGTACTCTTGCCATATCTGGACAGGAGCTGCTAGAAAGGACTTATCCTGCCTTGATAGAGTTCGAAATAGACTTCGTAGCCTCGTAAGAGATGTCCTTTTCTTTTACCTGCAACCTCTATCTCACAGAAGAGATGTTGTGAGTTTGTCTCTGCTTTATCGTTATTTTTATGCCAAGTGCTCGACTGAGTTTCAATCTATGGTCCCCCCTCGCCAAACTTTCACAAGAAACACTCGTCTAGCAAAAAACACTATCACTAATGTCCCCTACTCTTTATCTCTGCCTAAACCTTAACATAGATTCCATGAACAAAGCTTCTTTCTTAGACTTGCACGCCCGTGGAACTGTCTTCCTTTTTCCTGATTTCTAGCTGACTACAATCTGATTGTCTTCAGGTCTAACGTAAACAAGTTTTTGATGAGCCGTTCCACTTAAGTGTACAAATTACCAAATTTCCATTACTAATGATTACTATACTGTCCAATTTACTACTGTATACTCTTAACCCTTATTCTCGAGTGGTCCCTGGGCCTTGATAAGTGGTGATGCCTATGTAAAAAAAAAACAATAACAAAAAACTATGCACAATTATTCACGTGTTATTCTCGAAGTAAATCCTCAGGCTAAATTCTGCGAATGCATGGTTTACGACTACTTTTACACTTAAGTACACTAATCTTAATATTAGGTTTTATGACACGAATAATGAATACACGTATAGCTTAGGTTGACAGTAATCTTAAGGCCATTTTGTATGGTTTAAATTGACACGCGCGCTAACATCAGCTTAAATGGACACAACCATTAATGGCATAAATACAGCTTATAATGAAAAGAACATCAGCAACACCAATCTACCTTTAATTGACACCAACGTTATCGGTATTAGTATAGCGTATTTGGCAGTAACGTTAACGCTGTTATTAGAAGTTTATTTGACACGATCATTGATGGCAATAATACAGCTTAAGTTGAAAAAAAACACCAACCTCATGAATACAGCTTTAGTTGACAGGAAAATGATAGGAAAATGTTCGTCGTTAGTGTAGTTTAACGGTAACGTTAACGTAATTAATAGAGCTTACATTGACATGACCGTTAACGTCATTAGTATAGCTTTATTTAACCTAATTAATATAGTTTAAGTTGATAGAACCATTACCGTCATTAGTATGGCTTAAGTTGACAGTAATGCCACCGCGATCCATAGAGTTAATTCGAACATTAACGACATTAGCTAAGCTTAAGTTAAAAAAAATTAACTTGATTAGTATAGCTTAGATTCATAGCGACGTTATCGTCATTATTACCGTAAAAGTTGACAGTAACTGTAACGCAATCTATAAATTGACACCAGCATTATATTCATTAATATAGCTTGAATTGACACCAGCATTATATTCATTAGTATAGCTTGAATTGACACCAGCATTATATTCATTAATATAGCTTAAATTGACACCAGCATTATATTTATTAGTATAGCTTAAATTGGCACCAGCATTATATTCATTAGTATGGCTTAAATTGACACCAGCCGTATATTCATTAATATAACTTAAATTGACACCAGCATTATATTGATTAATATAGCTTAAATTGACACCAGCATTATATTCATTAGTATAGCTTAAATTGACACCAGCCTTATATTCATTAGTATAGCTTAAATTGACACCAGCATTATATTCATTAGTATAGCTTAAGTTGACACGAACATTATCCTCATTAGTATATCTGAAGTTGACACGAGCGTTAGCATTAGCTTTAATTGACACGAACATTAACGGCATTAGTATAGTTCATGCTGGACTCCCCTCCCCTCAATTGTATAGTTTACGTTTATAGGAATATTATCGTCATTAGTATAGTTTAGGTTGACAGTGACGTTAACGCTATTCGTAGAGCAAAAGTTGACACGAACATTAACGACATTAGTCTAGCTTAAGTTGGCAGTTGCATAAAGCCGCCATTTTGCCAACGAGCAATAACGGCAAGAAAAATGGCAGGATTAACAATGCACTTATTCAACACCATTGAGATATTTGTGACCACTTCGTCATTTTTCTCTTCACTGACAGCAAATCTCTCACCCCACACTCAACAAACGCCCTACCCTCGTTCTTTCTCCCCATAAACCTCTTCTCTCTTTTTTTTTCTATCTTCCACCTACCTTTTTCCTACTCGAGCCTTTGCGGAATAACATGCCTTTTCACGCCCCATGAAGTTATTTCATGGGCATTAAGTGCAAGAGTTCGCATGTGCAGCAGTGAACTCACATTATCGCCATGCCTTACAATGAATCACCGTTGAGATTATGGCAATCATCATCATCATCAGCAGCAGCAGCTTCACTAACACCCTTACATACGTATCGGTCGTTTCAGTCATAATTTCAGCGTTACAAAAACGTTTAGATACCTCACCTTCCACGCGTTTTACCAGACAAATTAACTCGCCGTTTCACGATAGAATCGAAGTTCGAAATAGTAATTCTATATCCTTATCACCGATTCGTTGCCTTTAACAAACTCAATTAACGTATTAATCAAATTATGCTAATCTTTCGTTCTATCTTTGCGACAGATATTTATATGAAATTTGTTTCATATCTAATATTCTATCTGTAATTACCTGTCATAGAACATTAGTTGATGAGCTTATACGAGTTCGATTAATAAAAAATATGAAATTCTTTATGTTCTATATACATGTATATCTATCTATCTATCTATCTATCTATCTATCTATTTATATATATGTATATCTCTATTTTAATATATATATATATATATATATATATATATATATATATATATCGATATATGTACACACACACACACATATATGTTCGGGTTCGAATCTTCCGACCGGTAGTAATTATGTCACCCTCCACTGATGATTCCCCAAACGATGAAACACTAGTGTCAGTAGGTAATGAAAAATAATAATAATAATAATAATAATAATAATAATAATAATAATAATAATAATAATAATAATAATAATAATAAAAAAATAATATATATATATGTATATATATATATATATATATATATATATATATATATATATATATAGGTATATATATTTATTATGTATATATATATGGTGTCCACAAAGTCTAGTTGCAGTATCTACAAGGTACCCACTAAGTCTGGCTACATAATCTACAGGGTACACAAAAAGTCTGGCTGCATAATCTACATGTGTCCAGAAAATCTGGCTGTATAATCTACAGGATGCCCACAAAGTCTGGCTACACAATCTACAGGGTATCCCCAAAGTTTGGCTACATAATTCAGCCAGATTTTGTGGACAATTCCAATATTTTCCGATTCCGACCTGATTACCGAATCCAATTCCGATTCTTTATAAATCTCAAAATATTTAACGGTAGACTTGTTACTTTTACCCGATTACCATAAAATACATGTAAATGTAAAGATATTTTCTCAAACGTAAAATTACACTCGTGGGGGGGTGATCTATAGATTTTTATTTTACTGATAATTTAAAATCAATAAATATTTAATGTTTTATCATTACTACTAGTAGTGAAACAAAATCAAATAAAACAAGTCGAGCATGCGTGCCCCCTCCCCTTTGGTGCTACAGGAGAGATGACGCTACAAAATATAGTTACGAAATGATGAATGTGAGAAGTGTGAAGGGCCAACGTTGCCTTCACATTTTCGTCAAATTTTAGAAATATTTAATGGATGGGACAAAAGTTATGGGGTAAAAAGTGTCATTTTTTGCAATTTGGGTCATTTGTGGCCCCTTTTGAGTTCTTGGGAACGCCGAATCCCAGTGAAAATTGACCAATGGTACAGTTTCACGCCTTAAGATATGTATATTTGAATTCAGCATCATGGAAAACCACCATATAGACATACATATCGTTTTTAAGTAATATGAAAAAAGAGCTCCAAAAAAGCCTGTTTTTTAGCCCTAAAATGACGTGAACAATAATTTTGCCAGGGTCGCCCATACTGAATTTATATTAAGAACAATGGCCTTAAATATATTGGCCAAGATTCAGGGAAATCTACTGGATGAATCAAACGCTATGGGGCAAAAAGTGTCATTTGTGGCAATTAAGCTACACAGAATATTTCGCCTTTCATCCACGCTAGGATTCGTCAGGCTTATTCTTAACGTCATAAGCCTGACGAATCCTAGCGTGGATGAAACTTTTGCAGACATTTTCCTGTCACAGAGATTTATATCCCCAGGGGTATTGTCTTCCGAATATATATATATATATATATATATATATATATATATATATATATATATATATATATATATATATACTAGCATGGGTGCCCGGCGTGGCCCGGGTATTTCGAGGTGTATGTTGAGCAAAAAAAACAAAGGTCAATTTTTTAAAATTTGACCCCTATTATGACCCCTTAATATTTATTGTTTTGGCCTCAAATCAAGTTATTAAGTTAGATCCATGTCCAAGGAACTAATATCTAAAATGTCAAGTGTTTAGACCCAAAATTGAAAACCTAGAATTATTGCTACATATTATCTAATGTATATTGGTATTCTGAAATCTATTATTATAGCTTACAACTACCCACTCAGACTCACCCCTTAACGTGCTCCTTTAACTCACTTCCGAACCGTCCCTCGCCTCACTAAATGAAAACCCTGGAACAGGACGCCCCATGTAATCCCTCTTGTTCAACCCTGCTAAGAGTACACCCATTCGCCCTTTCGCCTTAAATCATCACTATAATACCACTCCCAAAATTATACACCACTTCATAGTGCTGTTGTCGTCTTGGTTGCATCTGTCAAAAAATGCCACACACCGATAAAATAGAATTACCACCCATCCACACTATACCCCTACTTTAGCCCTAAAACATATACTACATACCTATACAGCTTTCTAAACTACACTCTATATAATACGCTCCTCCTTTATTTAGAATTCGATAAAACTCCCCCCCCCAACATCATCTATAATTTTAATTGATCTATTTCGTTTCTAATGAATCCAACGCTAGACGCCGTATAGCCGCTATGTTACCTAGCATCTTTTCTACTCTTCTGATAAGAATCATTAGGCTTCGAAATGCCTTGACATAAAGAGTCCCTTCTATCCCATAACTAATTGTTTGTATTCCCTCATTGAATAAATGAACCAAACAATATTTACCAATATATAGTCTTTGTGACTTCATTCCCCATTCCTATTGTTCTCCTATATAAGCTCCAATGATACTTGTTGAGCTTTATATTGTCCCGATAAGTCTCCTCTTATAGAATTGAGCTCACTCTTTTCTTCTAACGCACTAAGCTATATACATACATATATATATATATATATATATATATATATATATATATATATATGGTGGATTCCCTCATCGCGGACTATGAATGAGGGTTCAGTATGCAATCTTCAGCAGCTCCTAAGCTCTGTGACACCACATGCATAATTGCAATCCTGTAGACGTCCAGAAAACTTCTCCGCAGATGGTGAACCTGCATATGCTCGTCGATCAAAGATGCCTTCTCGAGTGAACAGATAACCCTGCTTTGCTACGTGCTTTGAAACCACAGTGGCATACATATTCATTTTTAGGTGGATTTTTCTTGTGTTTTGCCTCCATATTTGCACGAAGGGCGTCACTATGACAAAGGCGGTTATGTTAAAATTCTTTGGTCCCTATCAAACACATCTTCCTCCATTTTCTGAGATCCCCTGCAGCACTCTCCCAGGAACTCAGAGAAATTCCACAACGCTTCAGGTTTTCTTTTAGTTTATCTTTGTAACGAAGCAGGGGACGCGCTATTGGGCGGCAAGAATTTGTCAGTTGCCATAAAAAGTTGTTTAGGAACTCTTGAGTCATCCATTCTTACAAGATGAGCCGACCAATGCATTTGTATCCTGATCAAAATGATTCAATACCAGTGATTTCACTATTTGGAACACAATCCTACCATCCAACATTGCAAATAGAACGCAGACATCTCATATGGAAGGCATCAAACTGATTTATATGCTTGCGGTACAAGATCAACGTTTTGGCACCATACAGAAGAGCAGGCAGAACAACAGGTTTGTAAACTGCCACCTTCACTTTTAGAGACATATCGTGGCTGTTCCAGAGTCTGTGTTGCAACCTACCAAAATGCCTCATTAGCTTTATTAATTCTACTTTGGATGTCCTTTTCAAATTAAACATCATCAGACACAACAGATCCGAGATATGTAAAAGATGCGGTTTTCAAAACTACACCACCAACATATACCACGTGTTGTGAAGAGGGCGCTGCGCTGGTGAATAATATCAGTCTTTTTTATGCTAATTGTAAGATCGAAGGCCTTAAATGCACCAGAAAAGCTATTGGGGATGTTCTGCATGTCATCAAGACTATGGGTGACAAGAGCACAGTCATCAGCATAAAGGAGATCAAGAACAGTCTGCATAGAAGTTTTGGTTCTTGCCTTGAACCATTGCTAGTAAAATAATCCTCCACTTGATCGATACTCAACACCTATGCCTCCTGAGGTGTTCTTGAAAGCTGTCTCAAGCATCACCGAAAAGAAAAGAGCAAATAGGATCGGAGCAAGGACACATCCTTGCGTAGTTCCATTTGACACTTCAAATAATTCACTTTGTTCACAGCCAGATCGAACTGTCGCCACCATTCCCCAGTGAAAGGAGACAATCACATTCAACATCTTGTCTGGAATACCAAACCTCCTGAAAACAGTCCACAGGGCATCCCTAGAGATGGTATCAAATGTCTTTTTGAGGTCAACAAATGTAACGAACAAGTCCTTATTCTGCTCCCTCACTTTCTCCTGTAGTTGCTGAAGGCTGAAGTTCATATCCACAGTACCCCTTCTTGCCCTAAAACAACACTAGGTTTCTGGGAGCATAGTTTTACAGATTGAGTCTGTTTAAAATTACAAGAGATAGAATCTTACCAGCAATAGATAAAAAGAAATTCCTCTATGGTTATCACACTCACACTTATTTAAGTTGTGTTTAAACAGGTGAATGATTGACGAATCTTTGAACTGTTGTGGAACGGTACCAAGTTCCCATATTAATGAAAATAGCGTACTTAGTTTCCTGATTAGCAGTTGGCTTCCACACTTGTATACTTGTGCCGTCATTACTTACCATTTGAAAGTTGCTTTACAGCCCATTCAATCTTCTACATGGATGGACTATCAGCAAGCGGCTCGATTGTTGGCCTCTGAGGAATATCATCAATCAATCCTCAATCCTCTGTTTGAAATATTTGAAAAGTGTTCAGCCCAGCGCTTAGTAATTTCTTTCTTATCAGTGAGGAGAATGCCATCCGACGAAAATATTGGCGATGCCTCCTTAAAATGGTACCAAACACCCCCTTGAGGTTTTGGTAGAATGATTTAAAATCACACCTATCTGCCGCATCTTGTAAGGCCCCAAGATTTCTGCTCCCATCAGTTTTGTTTCATTTTCCGGAGCTGAGATTGTGCCAACCTTTTGGCCATTCTGAAAGCCTTGTGTTTTGTTTCATTTACAGAAGTTTTGTCAGTAATCCATACTTGATCGGTTTGATGCATGTTATTGAGCAGAGGGACGATTGTTGGATCATTTTCATCAAACCAATCTTGGTTTTTCCTTTGAACATATCCTAATGACTCTTTGGCAGACTCATACACTGCAGTTTTAAACTCTCACCAAGATGCCTTAATGTCATTACCACATACAGCGGAGGACAGATTTTCATCAGTAGCCTTTTGAAATGAGTGCATTATCTCCTTAACATTCAACTTGCCTACATCAATTCTCTTGATGGAAGGATTACGTTGGTTTCGAACAGGGCGCTTGATTTTCATCCTGATTGTGGAGCAGATCAATTTATGGTCTGACCAACATTCCACGATGCTGTAAAAGCGTGTAACATTTATATCTTGTCTGTCAGAACGACGTACAATGACATAATCAATGAGAAGATAATGATTAAACCGGGGATGTTTCCAACTGGCTTTCTTGCAATTAGGCAGCTGAAACACTGTATAAGTGAGCAAAAGATCGAATTCACTGCAAAGAGACAATAAGAGAACACCATTTGAGTTGACTTCACCAATTCCATGTGAACCAGTGACATTTCTCCAAAATTGTCTACCGCTACTCACACGAGCATTGAAGTCACCCAAGACAAACAGCTTATCCTGTATAAGACCTTGTTAATCTGTTCACGTAAAGAGGAGTAAAACTCTCTTTTAGCTCATCAGATGAATTAAATGTAGGTGCATAGCAACTCAAAAATGCAGCATATTTGTCCTTTCCTACTGCAATGCGCAAGGGCATAAGTCTGTCATTTATACCAACGGCAGGGACTCTTTTTTTTGGCAATATCATTCCTGATGGCAAAACCAACGCCAGATTCACTTTTCTCAGAACCTGGTTTTCCAATCCAATAAAAAGTGTATCCACCTTCAACTTCCTATAGCTGTCCTGTATCAGCAAACCTAGTTTAAGAAAGAGCTGCAACAGAAATTTTATGATGCCTTACACACGTGCTATAATAGCGGTTTTTCGTTCAGGGTTCTTTGTGTTATTCCAAGTCGCAATGAGTATATTTGTTCCATGTATTTTGTTTCTATTCTTGATTTAGGTGCAAATATTGGATGCCCAGACATCTGCACCTGATGATAGGGACAGGAGTAAGTAAACAATTTTTAGGCCATCTTTTATAGACCCTTCCCCATGGAGAGGAAAGCAGTACCATCCTATAAAGGGCTGCTTTGTTATGAAAGGAGGACACGAGTCACACAATTACTTGCGGGTGTTGTGAAAAATAGCCATCTACCTTTCACCACCTATGTGTAATGTTCATGTTAGGAACTATGAGTGACATACATCACCTGTTCCCGTCACAATCCCATCATCGCCACAGGATTTATTGATTTATTATTAGTTTAAAAAAAAGAACACATATTGATGTACTAAACCTTAAACTTAAATGAGTGAAAATGGTTCACTGAACAATCGGCACTTTGATTTGTTCTAAGTGTCTATTGCTTGTGCTGAACAAAGCCCACTCTCTCCATTGGATTAGCATGGTCTGAACAGGAGCACACTGTGCCACAGTCAGATGATAAAACGATCGCAGGATTTTCTTGTAAGAGTGTTCCATCTCCTAGATCAGTTCTGAGCCAACACTAAAGGGCCTGGTCCACTCTGGTAAGCTTTCTGTGCCGCTGGGCACCATGCCAGCTATTTATTGATCCTTGACCCTAACTGTTAGTTCAGTCTAGTGGACACATTGCTTAGTGATGCTACACCAACACCGTCCCCTCACAAGGTTTGGCAGGCCTGCTGAGACCAGAACCCAGGGTATAGCTCTTGGAGCTAGCAAGTGAGAGATTTAGTCGATGAGTGAGGACCAGTGATCTCTGTCCACCCTATCTATTGGGTGCAGCAGCCAGAGATTCAAAGGAACTACCTCTACCCAGAGCCCCCTATAGCCTATATATATATATATATATATATATATATATATATATAATGTGTGTGTGTGTGTTTTATTAAAAATCATATAATTTATTTAATTTTAATCTGAGATATTCGATATTATATGTATTTTTTAGGAAATAAATTTTCTTTTCATCCCGCTTGTTATGAATCACGAGAGCTACCCCATTCGTGTATAAAGCCAAATATACGTTCTTGTTGACGAGTGTTGAAAAGTAGTCTCAACCTATGTTTCGCTTCTTTTTTTTTTGAATAGAAGAGACATCACGTTATTGAAGACATTACACTTTTAGCGTTACGATTCCATATGAGGAGGAAACGCTGGTCCTCCGTGTAAGCTTAATTGCTATAAATATATTCTCTGAAGACCCCCCCCAAAAAAACAAACAAAACAAAAAGAAAACAATTTTATTGCATTTTTGTTTTTTTTTGTTCAAAATTTAATATTTTATTGTTCTTTCTAATCGTAAAATGATGAATATATAATTGAGTTTAAGGTAAGTTTATCTCCAAAGCTAACTATGTAACTTTTTTTTTTTTAAATGATTCGGTATCGGAATCGGTAATTGCATCGGAATCGGTAATTTAGGACAGAATCGGCGATTGTATAGGAAAAAATCATCATCATCATCATCATCATCATCATCATCATCATCATCATCATCATCATCATCATCGTCGTCGTCGTCGTCATCATCATCATCATCATCATCATCATCATCATCATCATCATCAATAATAATAATAATAATAATAATAATAATAATAATAATAATATTCAATAACAATCAATAATAATCATAATAATAACTAATGGGGCTTGTGGATATTCCACAGGGGACTCATTCATATGTAATATATTAATGTTGGCATTATGTAGTTGTTCAGGGTAAATGGAGACCCTCTGATATTATTGTAGCGTTTTTGTAAAAACTGCAAAAGTATTCATCTAAGCTAACACGAACACCACACAAAGCCCGGTCGTAAAGTGCGCTTAAATATGATATTTTAATTATTTGGTATATATTATTATAAATTAAATGCTCTATCGATTTTTATATGTTATAACGTTGTGATTTCAAAAATTAAAAACATATATCCATATTACTACATGAATCGAAACCGAAATAAAAACTTACGAAATATATATATATATATATATATATATATATATATATATATATATATAACTTGAGTTCCCTCAGTCATAATCCAAACCGAAACCACAACTTATGAAGAATTCTTGGTAAAATTATTTATGGCAAGAAATAGAACATAACAATTAACCGACCCGGGTGTAAGCGTGACACACAAAAGAACACACACGCTATCATATTAATATATAGATGATGATGATGATGATGATGATGATGATGATGATGATGATTCTACTAATACTACTACTACTACTACGACTAATAATAATAATAATAATAATATTTGTAGTCATTTAGAGACAACTCGTTGATTTTGGAGTTGTTGGGTCTGGCGTTTTCTAGATGATGTATAGAGCTTGTATGAAGAAAAGGGTGGTTGAGCAGATTTCTACCGTTTTAAACTTTCCTGATATGAAGAAAACGAGTTAACAAATTTGGTTACGAATAAAAACTTCCTAATCCACCATTTAAATCAATTTTATTAATAGAGATTTGGTCTGACAAGAGTTATTAGAAATACAAAGTAAGAAGTTGCTTTAGGATTTTATGTATTTGGATATGTGAAAAGAAACATAGCGCACGATTGTTAGAAAACGGATGGATGTAGTCTGGGACGGGGGGTAAGCCGAGGCGGAAGCATAAGTGAAAGCATGCTAATGCCAAAGAGAATAGATCCTAGTTGTATAACAATTGAAAGATTTTCGTTTTTCTCCTTGTAAGATTTTCTCCTACTCATCAGTTGGACTAGATGCGAACATGTGCTTTGCCGACTAAGCTACCGAAATTGTTATTCGAAATACAAATGGTCTTAAATAAGATTCGCCATTTATTTACATTTATGTATTTGTACTAATTGCCCCAAAATATATGAGTTTTTTCTAACTGAATAGCGTTGCGTTTTGTGCTAAGTATTTATAATATACTAGCATTTCTATTTATGATATACTAGCATTTCCTAAATATTTATAAAATGCTAGCATTTCCTAAGTATTTATAAAATATTAGCATATCCTAAGTATGTATTATATACTAGCATTTCCTAAATATTTATAAAATACAAGCATTTCGTAAGTATTTATACAATACAAGCATCTCCTAAGTGTTTTTTAAATACTAGAGTTTCCTAAGTATTTATGATGCACTAGCATTTACTAAGTATTTATGATGTACCAGCATTTCTCAAGTATCTATAAAATACTAGCATTTTCTAAGTTTCTATAAAATGCAAGCATTTCCTATGTATTTATAAAATTCTAGCATCATCTAAGTATTTACAATATACTAACAGTTCCTAAGTATTTATAAAATATTAGCATTTTCTAAGTACTTAATAAATACTAGCATTTTGTAAGTATTTATAAAATACGAGCATTTTCTACGTATTTTTAAAATACTAGCATATCCTAAATATTTATAAGATCCTAGCAATTCATAAGCATTTATAAAATACAAGCATTTCCTAAGTACTTATGAAATACTAGCATTTCCTAAGTATTTATAAAATACTAGCATTTTCCAAGTATTTATAAAATACTAGCATTTCCTAAGTATTTATAAAATACTAGCATTTTCCAAGTATTTATAAAATACTAGCATTTCGGAAGTATTTATAAACACAAGCATTTCCTAAGTATTTATAAAACACAAGCATTTCCTAAGTATTTATAAAATCCTAGCATTTACTAAGTATTTATGATACACTACCATTTTCTAAGTATTTATAAGATACAAGTATTTCCTAAGTAATTATAAAATACTAGTATTTCCTAAATATTTATAAAATACTAACATTTTCTAAGTATTTAAGACATACTAGCAGGTCGCCCCGCGTTACTCGGTCGATAAATACGCTTAAATAAGATATTCTAATTTATGCAGATTTCGTATTTATTATTATAGAGCAAATACTCAATGTATTTTTATATTCTACCCAAAATCTATATATATATATATATATATATATAAATTCGTATTCCTGTATGCTTGTTTGTTCACAATTTGATTAATATATACAAAACGTGTATTACTTTAATCTTCTATTTATTTCTATATATAGTACGGTACTTGGAAAAATATACAATTAAGAGATCACCTTATTTGCATATGACATTAAGAAAAATTGATTTTACTAAATAGCGCTATCTTAGTTAATGTTTTAGCGAGAGAATTATTTTAAGTATTCTATTTAAAATTGTTATTTAATAAATTTTAAACAACAATTATATTGATAATATATTTAATTTAATTTATTTTGGAATTAATATTTCCAACACCAACCTTTTTTTTAAACTTTGTTTAGACTTATTTGCCCCTAGATGCTATCCATAATAAAAAAAACAAACGTTTACCAAATATCATTTGGTGATTTCATTAAGTTTCTAGCTGGAAAAATAATTCTGTGAAGATAGAAAAAATGTTTGGCTTTTATTGTTTTTTTTTTAAATATTAAAAAAAAATATTTACGAAAAAAAAACTAAAAAGATTTCATTTGTTTGTTTTATTTTATTTCTTCCGGCAATACAGAACTCGGTAAATTTTTACCACGTAATTCAGCGTCGTTTAATACCTAAAAATGAAGATCTACTGCCCCCCCTCTAAATTCCACAATTTACACTTTTTTTTTCTTTTTTCGCGATAATTTCATCGATTACAAAATTAATTTTCTAATTAGAAAGTTAACTTTATACGACGTGACCCAGCGATGTTTAACCCCTAAAAAAATGGAGATCTACTTTTTTTTCAGCCTGGGGACGGCAAAATCTGACAAATATAATTTGTTTTTTTCTGCTGGGGTGACGCGAAATTAAATTGGAAACATAAACTAACGATAAATTTTATTATTTTTTATGAGACCATTCTCTACTTTCACCTAACAATTTATTAAACAAAACAAAACCTAAAATATAAAACGACAAAAAAAAGCGAATCGAAAAGCCCCCCTAAATAAAACAAATCTAAATTTCCCTTTATTTACAAAAAAAAAAGCCAGTAAAAAAGTGCCCCTACAAAATATAAAGGTAAATGTGTTTTTAGCGACGTAAATTATTTGACAGACAAAAAAAATTATAAAAAAAATATTTTTATATAAAACATTATTAGCCCCAATTTCATTTTTTTGTTTTTTAATCATTTTTTATTAGACTAAATGTGCACGCCTTACACGTTTAAAATTTGTCCTTTGACGGATTGGCTTTTTAAAGGCCAAATTTGGCTTTTTGCACTCTTTCATTACAAAAAAAAATATAGCTGCCAAAATATAATTTATGAAAGAGCTTAAAATGCCAATCTTCCAAACCTTAGAAAGGCCAAATTTTAAAAGCAATATTGCAGCCTCGAATAATAAATATAAATGATGAAAAAATAATAAAAAATTTTTCTGGTTTTATTTCAGCCTTTGGGTCTAACAATGTGTTTTATATAAACATAAATAGTTTTTATATTTTTTGTCTGGCAAATAATTTATGCTGCTAAACTACACATTTACCAAAATAAAAAATAAATGCACACATTAACGTTTATAAACGTTATTTTTTTAGGTTCACCAAATCGTGAGTTTTCTTAAGACAGTGATCCCTTCTGCCGAAATATCTGGTGAAGTGGCTATCAGATACTTCTTTTTGGGGGCGATTACATTTACATGTTTTTATCTGTTTTTTTATTTTTTGAAATTGTTGTGGGAGTATCCATGTTACCCATGATAAAAATGATTAGCATAGTGTTTCAAACGGAACTTCATGTCAAACCAGGCAACGCCGGGTATCCATGCTAGTATGCAAATAAAACCAATCATCTAAAAAGAAAGCATAAAATAATGAATATTTAACTAATGGACGCTTGTTTTTAAAAGAAATATACAAACTATTTGACCTTCCTGAATCGCTGGCCTATCCATGACTGATTATATTAAGAAGTTTTGATAATTTTCAAATGGAAAAATAAATTGGCTCTTAATATCAATGTCAAATCGAAAAAAATAATCAACTTTACAGATACGTATATTAATAAATATTTAGATATTCTAAACATTTATAAAGGCATTTTGGATTATTGAACACGTATGCACGTCCACAAAGATTTAGCATTATATAAATCTTCAACGATCAGTTATGGCGGCTGATAAATACTTATTAAACGAGATATTTATGAAATTCTCTTGTGATATCATATCTCTTCTGTCCCCCTCTTTCATCTACCACTTCCCGTATATATGTCTTCTCCTCTCCCTTCACCTCTCTCCTTTACATAAACACAGTAAGGATTCACTGTATTAACTCCTATGAACATAACCTCATCGGAATTATCTATATACATTTCAACGGAATTATCTATACTTATATATTAATAATGCGTGTATGTTTGCATGTATGTTTCTGTGTCGTTAATGTGTTCTGTCTTCTGTACGAGCTAGGAGCAAGCGTAAAAGAGATAAGCCCAAATAATGATAACATCTAATATATTCTTAGGTGAACAAACACACACGAACACACACACACAAATATATATAGTTGTGTATTTTTCTTTATTTATTCAAATTATTGGTTACATACGTGCATATATCCTTCAGTTCTTACCTTTTTTCCGAAATTCAGTACTATAAGGTCATTGGTCTCAACAGATTTCACATGCAAATATGAAATCAGTTGAGACTAGTGGCCTTGTGAAAATTATAAGAAAATTATACAACAATTATACAATAATAATGCAACCCTACTTTTTATTAGGCACTATTTTATAAATACCAGAGCTTCATAAGATTCATATTTAGAACACCACAGCAATAAAGTCATCAAACACACACACACACACACACACACACACACACACACACACACACACACACACACACACACACATTTTTGTATGTTTGGATTTGTGTATGATCTTAGCTATTTCGAACTATTTCTTTTATCACACACATTGGCTTACACTTAAAAAAAAAAAAAAAACTTTCTTCCAATCTGAACTAATTAAAGTGAATAAAAAACAATGAAACCATCATTCGGCTGCTGTTGAGAGTAAAAAAAACAAACTACAATGATAAATGTTATGAAATGCCGCAAGCGGAATTTGTTTACACAAAAAAACATTAAGTTATGCGCTAGTGGTAGCTCGCAGTATAAATTATAAGAAAGTCCGATATATATGTCGTTAATAAACAATTCCTATACCAGATACATATTTATATACCATTGGTGTTATTTTATTCGTTTGTATGATACGTCATACACGTGTTTCGTTGAAGGGTATAGATTAACCAAACAACTCATCAGAGACCCATCTATAAGAAAAATACTTTTTTTTATTGAAAAGGAGCAAAAGTAGAAAAGTAAATACAGCTCTATTAAAGTCATAAGATTAAAAAGCAAACATACTTATTTATACCTGTACTGGGACGAGTATTTCACTACATATATATATATATATATATATATATATATATATATATATATATATATATACATACATACATATATATATATGTATGTATGTGTGTATGTATGTAACAAATACGTATTATATATAGTACTAGCAGGCCGCCCAGCGTTGCCAGTTTTTTTTTTTTTTACACAATGATCACCACTTATCAAGGCCCGGAAGCCACTCAGGGATAAGGGTTATTGCAAGTACATTACGTTAGTGTGGAGATTTGATGAAGTGTTTACTTAAGGGGCGGTTCATTAGGAATTTGTTAACGTTGGACTTGAAGACATCCAAGTTGTATTCAGATGGGAAGCAGGCAGACGGAACAGAGTTCCACAGGCGTGCAGTTCTAAGAAAGAAGCTATGTTCATGGAATCCACGTTTTGATTTAGGCACAGATATAGAGTGGGGGAAAATTTTCACAGTGGATTGAGCTAGACGGGTGTTTTTCGTGAAAGATTGGCGAGGGGGGACCAGAGATTGGAGTTCAGACGAGCACCTGCCATGGAAATAACGATAAAACAAGGATAGGCTCGCAACGTCTCTTCTGTGGGAGAGAGATTGCAGGGTAGAGAAAAGGGCATCCCCCACTAAGCCATGAAGTCTATTTTGTACTCTGTCAGGGCAGGATAGGCTGTTTTTAGCAGCTCCTGCCCAGATATGGCAACAGTATTCCATCCTTGGACGTACTTGGCTTTCATATAGATAGAGAATTGCATCAGTTGGCGAAATACACGTAAATATGATATTTTAATTGATGCAGATTTCGTATTTATTATTATAAGCCAATTCTTTATCGATTCTCATATTGTCAGATAGTAGTTATTTAAAAAGTAATAACAAAAGGTCGTTTGTGCGAACAGCTAGTATTAAAACCAAAGCATATAGCTTTCTAATATTAACCGCTAGCCCTAATTCCATACGTATACAAAAACTGCAAAAACAACTTTTTTTAACCTGTAATTTTAATTAGCAAATGTGCATAAAAACGGGTATAGTCGATCTACACCACATCAAAATCCATGCTTTTTTTTCCCAATTTTGATCTCTTAGCTGGTCTTTTCTCAGCTAAAAACCAAGCCAAAAGTTTGCTACGGGTCCAAATAAACTATATATAACATTTCAACTCTAAAGACTAAATATTCAGAGAGGAGTTGGCAGAGACTTTTCGTACACACCTGATAAGGTATATATATATATATATATATATATATATATATATATATATATATATATACTAGCGGGGGTACCCGGCGTTGCCCGAGTGTTTGTTTCCGGGACGGGGGGGGGGAGTTTTAAAAAATGTTATGGTAGGTAAGTAGGAAGGATCAAACCCGGAGTCATGAGTAAAAGTAGGAAAATAAAGTGTGAAAAAAAAAACAAAAAACATCTGCAACGTTAACAGTTCGGCCACCAAGAAAAGTCCATTCCAGTTGTTTAGGAAAAAAAAAAAACACTATGGTAGGTCGGCGCGAACGGGAAAATACAATGTGAATTGTCCAGCACCCTAACCACTACGCCACAGAGCACTGCAGCTTAGTTTAGTGATTTTAAATTACTTCACATGATAGAACTACGAAGCCAAACCGGTGTTCTCTTCTCAACTGTTCCTTGTGAACGATCTCCAAACGGTGTTAAGTGGTGGCAGGGGGAGGAGGAATTTTTAAGAGAGAAAATATTTTACCACTTCCATTGATCTTAACCGATTTTGGCCGTGACTTCTCAGCAGAAAAAGTATAGAAATCTAAGATTATCGAGGAATTTGAGAACTAATAAGCCTATAACAAACCTCAGATATTGTTCTGCCGTTTGTGCATAATGTATTTGCATGAAATATCTTGATTTTTAATCCTATTAAGGTCAAAATCCCACGGGAAAAATGAGTTCATTTTATTTATATATATATATATATATATATATATATATATATATATATATATATATATATATATGTGCGCGTGCACGCGCGTGTGTGTGTGTGTGTTAGAACTTTTTCATCTTATTTATGCAGAATGTGGAAATTATGCATGAATACAATTTAGCGTAATTGTGAAATAAAACATATCATCTAATAAGAAAAAAAATAATTAATTAACGTTCATTCTTCAAAAATAAAAAGCAAATACGTTAACTATCATGTAGCAATTCTCATAATTATGACTGAGTATGTAAAGAAGTTCATTTTAATATTTTTTTTATAGAAAAAGTAAACTTTTTATATAAATTTCATAGCGAGAACAAAAACAAACTTTATAGATTATATGTATATAATCTATATATCTATGCATTATATAAAATATATTTATACATTATATATATATATATATATATATATATATATATATATATATATATATATATTACACATATATATATATATATATATACATTACATATCATATATAATATTATATATATGTATACACTTATTTATTTATGCACGCGCGTGCATAGAAGTCTAACTGCCTGTTCGCATCTATATTTCTTGAAAATTCCGACAAGTATCATTCAAGATATAAGCTATCAGTCGTTCACGGCGAAGGTCCGGAAGTTGTCAGTTGCCTAATATTTATTGGTTTGCAAATTTTTATGATTTTCTTTCTTATCACTCGTATCCTTTCTATGCCCTGAATTTGCCCTACAGTTCGTAGAGTAAGGGCAGCAGACCATGCCACGGATCATGACCGCATACTTTTAACTCAACGATGTGACACCTTCATATACCCATCAGATAAGGAAGCCTCTCGCCGAGCGTTGCCTAAAATGATCTCTGCCTGCACTATAATCACAACTGTCTGATTATAAAGTTTCTCGGCTTAGCCGGAAAAACCACCTGAACTCCCCAACATATTTGATGTGTGTGTGTATATATATATATATATATATATATATATATATATATATATATATATATATATATATATATATATATATATATATATATATAGTGTTCACATTTCTCTGAGTAATTTTATGGCCTGACAAAGTTTTAGCTGAATTAGAATATGAAATTTTTACTTAAAATGATTTATGGACTGTGTACCTTGACAAAGAGGAAAAATATTTCACAGATGAAATCTCGTCACATAAAAATAAAACCGTGTTTCATGAGTTTACAAAATTATTGATTATGCGTATAAAAATTTTAGTGCGTTGTTATATATTCACTCAGATCTATCTATCTATCCATCTATCTATCTATCTATCTATCTATCAATAAAAGTGAACGTGTCTGTGTGTCTGTGTGTTTGTGTTTCTGTCCGTGTGTATGTGTACATTTTTCTTCGCAATAACTCTGTTAATTTTCAGTCTATAGGTTCGAAATTTGATGTACAGGGTACCGAGATTTGGGAAAATTTATGAGATAGGTTTTTTGGACAGAAATCTGGCTGTCAAAGAGTCAAAGTTTAACGATTTGACCTTTGACAACTCTACCAAACTCCTCCAACAATTTAGAGTCTAAACACTTGAAATTTTAGATATAGGTTCCTTGGACATGGATCTAACTTAACTCGATTTGAGCTCAAAACAATAAATTTGAACAGGTTATAATAGGGGTCAAAGTTTTGTTTCTTTTTAGCTCAGCGTACACCTCCAAACACCCGGGCAACACCGGGCACCCATGTAGTATATCTATAAAAGTGAACGTATCTGTGTATGTGTTTGTCTGTGTATCTGTGTGTCTTTGTGTCTGTGTGTTTACATTTCCCTACATAATATCTCTGCCAATTTTCAGTCTACAGACTCGAAATTTGATAAAAAGGGTACTGAGATTTGGGAAAATCTTTGTGATCAGTTTTGCGCCAGAAATGTGGCTGTAAAGGGGTCCAAGTTCAACGATTTGGCCTTTGAGAACTCTACCAAACTCCTCCGACAATTTTGTGTCTAAACGCTTGAAATTTTAGATATACGTTCCTTGGACATAGATCTAACTTAATAACTTAATAACTTAATAACTTAATTTGAGCCCAAAACAATAAATGTTAAGAGGTCATAATAGGGGTCAAAGTTTAAAAAAAATATCTCTACGGTGACTACCAAATTACTCACACAATTTCTGGTCTAAATATTTGAAATTTACATAAAGGGTATTCAGATATAGGGCAAGGTTTTAATCGGTTTGGGTCGAAAATGTTTAGTTACCAATATATAAATGTATGTATGTATGTATGTATGTATGTATGTATGTATGTTTGCCTGTCTGCCTAAAACCTTCGACAGAGGCGACGGATTTTACCAAGATCAGGATCGTTTTGAAGGTCGACCTTTCAGACGACAAATATCGAAAAATTGGCTAAAAACATTAATATATTCACCTTCAACTGGACACTTTTCTACAGGAGGGGGTCTCTTTTTCGCCGATAGTTTTTAAAGTTATCCTCTCTTTTCGATTGTCTAGCCTTAATCTAAACATAAGTCACTTCCGGTTTGGCGGTGGTCGTAACAGCAAAGACGTCAGGTTTTTTTCCCATTCTTTTTCTCCTTCGTGGTACGGCTTCAGCGACTAGTGTTGCTACTAATTAACTACTCTCGCGAAAAGAGAAGTAATAAGTGAAAAAAAAAAAGAGAATGAAAACAAACGAGTACCATACATATGTGTATGTTATCTTCATAGGGTCAAAAAATAAGACCTAAATTAAACAAATAACGAAGGAATTTACTAGAAAACCTGGAAAAATCCGAGCATGAAAAGTAATATGGCTAAGCTTAAACATGGAAACGAACAAAAACATGATATTCTAGTAAAAGATATAATAAATTTATAACTAAAAATATTGCAGCATAAGAATTAAATAAAAAATTCAATTTAACATTATATAATCAATCCTTCATCCTGTAATATTTCAAGTTATAAATTTATTATATTTTTCACTAGAATATCTGGTCCTTTTCTTTTCCATGTTTAAGCTTAACCATATTACTTTTCATGCAAGTATTTTTCTATCTAATATATATATATATATATGTATGTGCGTATATATATATATGTACGTACGTATATATAATATATATATATATATATATATATATATAAAAGTATAAACATCATATATAGTTATCACAGGACAGGTATAAGCAATAAATATAACAATAGTTTTTATTTTATTTTAATGTTAATTTTGTACGTTGAGTATGGTATGGTTTAAATGGTAAAATTTACAACAACAACAAAAAAAAATAAAGCAAACAATCTAAAAGCTAAAACATAATTTTCCCTTAATACTCACCCTGTTGCCTATTATACATATATTTCAAAATTCATCATGATACATTCAATTGTTTTGGATTAAATAGCGCATATATTATTTCGGTTGGCACGAGCACACTGATCCTTTTAAAATGTATTTGCTTAATATAACGCAAAATCTGATATAGATAAACTACGTTTTCTATTAATTCTTTTGGTTTCAAAATTATTTTTAAAATTATTTTAAGGAGGTGTACGTGCTTGAGAAGATCGATCACGCCCATCGATAATCTAACTGACATTTTGAAATACCGACAACCTTGCTTTATATTTACTTTCTTTGTACAATATATTATTTCTACTTAATCCTTCTGTACGCGCCTCGCTTCATGACCTTTTTCTCATTGACGCAACATTATTAGTATTATTCACTTACTAGAAATTTGCACACAGGTTAACATCAAATATATATTTTTTAGAACAACCTGTGGCGTCCCGTTTAATCTTAGTGACAATCTCTTTAGATTCTTAGTGCTCACCACCTCTTTCGATAATAATTACAAATTAGTTTGCGTAATTGCAATAGCCGTTTACTATTGATTACTCGTTGGTTGCGACCATTAGCCTTCACTGGAATTTGGGTGGCAATGAGTTTTCAGACTGTCACAGACCTCTTCGCACCTATACAATGGAGGTCTGGTAAGTGCTTTCCCTACTCGGTCTTTCCATTAGCCTTGACTCTCGTCACTTCTTTGGTATGACGCCAGTTTATGGTGACAGCCACAAAAAGAGGAGGGGGGAAGATGGAGTGCAGTGTGTGTTTGCGCGCGCGCGTGTGTGTATGGGGAGATAATTTACAATTATATAGTCAGTTTTTATGATTCCATGTGATGTTTCTTTGCGTTTTGCATCTGTAACAGTTTCTATATGTCCGACTTATGCCTGTAGCTTATGTGTGTTAGGATTTCGTTAATATTTCAGTATTTTTATTATTCTTATACGCTGTATCTTCTTAGCTATCCTTCTGATTCTAATCTTTCACATTCTTTTTGGAAAGTTTTTCACTATTGTTCCTAGCGCTCCTACTATTAGTGGTGTTATCTTGGTTTTCTTCACCTTCCATATCATTTTGAGCTCTCTGGTCAGTTCCGTGTATTTGCTCCACTTCTCTGTCGCCTTGATCTTCACTCTGTGTTCTACTGGAAGGCAAAATCTACGATCTGCCAGGCGTTTTCCTCCTTGTTAACTATTATGACATCCAGTCTTCTTGCTTGGGTGGGTTTATCTGTTCGTATATCCAAACACCATAGTATTTTGTGACTTTCATTTTCAAGTATTGTTGCCGATTTATGCTTGTCCCATTTATTTGGATATTCAAGGTGTAGTTGTCTGCACAATTCCCAGTTTAATGTCTGTCTCACTTGACCGTATCTATTTTTATATCCTTTTCGGATTTATTATTATTATTATTATTATTATTATTATTATTATTATTATTATTATTATTATTATTATTATTATTATTATCATTATTATTATGTTTGTTAACTTCATACGAGGCGCGTGCAATAAGTAATGCTCCTGACCCACTTCCAGTCGTCTGATCTAGCCGAAATTTTGCATGTGCAATGATTTATATCTCTACAGGTTATGTGGCAAATTACAGCTCTGAACTGATAGTGATTTCTGTTTCACAGGTGTTTGAACTGAGTCAGGTGTGAAATGGAGCCTGTTGAATGTCGAGCAGTGATCCGGTTTTTGTATTTGAAAGGACGCACACCACAGGAGACTTTTGATGAAATGAAAGAAACTTATGGTGATAATGCCCAATCATATGACCTTGTAAAAAGCTGGCATCGTGACGTCAAACATGGCCGGAAGTCTGTGGAAACAGCTCCCAGACCTGGTCGCTCCCCCCTTCTGCCATTGATGAGGCCTCTGTCCGTCAAGTTGAGGCTGCCATTTTGGAGGATCGGCGCATTACTATTCGCCAAATAGCCCAAGATGTCAAGATTAGTACAGGGTCTGTGGAAACTATCATTCATGACCATTTGCATATGCATTAGGTGTCTCTGCCAGATGGATTCCCAGGTTGCTCACACCATTCCAGAAGCGAGAACGCATCGAGTGCTCGAGGATGAATTTGGAGATGTGCCAAGAAGATGAGTCAAAGTTTTTAAAAGACTGATTACACAGGATGAAACCTGGATCCATCACTATGATCCAGAGACCAAAGCCCAGTAAATGCAGTGGAAGCACTTGGACTCACCACCTCCAAAGAAGGCAAGGGTGAAGCCCTCCGCTGGCAAGGTCATGCTCACAGTCTTCTAGGACCAGGACGGAATAGTGATGACAGATTTCCTGGCAAAGATTACCACAATTACAGGAGCCTATTATGTTTCCCTTTTGAGGAAATTAAGAGAAGCTATCAAAATCAAGAGGCGGTGCAAGATCAGCAAAGGTACACTCCTCCTGCAGGACAACGCTCCGGTCCACAACTCACATGTCGCCAGATCAGAAGCACGGGCGTGTGGTTATGAAATCCTGCCCTATCCTCCCTACTCTCCTGACCTCGAACCCTCTGATTTTCACCTCTCCCCAGCAATGAAGTTATTTTTGAAAGGAAAGCGTTTCCCAAATGAGGCAGCCTTGATTTCTGAAGTCACATCGTGGTTGGAGGACCAACCTGGGGTGTTCTACAAAAACGGTCTCCAGAGCTGCATCAAACGATGGGAGAAATGCATAACTCTGAGTAGTTCCTATGTGGAGAAAAGCTAATAGCCGTGCCAAGTCTCGTTGCTATACTGCTATGGGAAGTGGGTCAGGGGCATTACTTATTGCATACCCCTCGTAGTGTTGTGTTTTACACCGTTCCCTCTTTATTCAACAGCGTGGTTTTACACCAATGCTAGTGTGCATAGTCAAAGAATTAGATGGAAATCATCGATGTAGGATGTATTATTATTATTATTATTATTATTATTATTATTATTATTATTATTATTATTATTATTATTATTATTAATCAATCAGATTTTCATGGTTTACCTTGAATCGGTATTACTTTTTACCCCGGACCCTGTATAAATAAACAAAAGAAAATAAATTCAAGTGACCAATCCTTTGTCTTTTTTAAATCTCCGACTTTTAAGGTCCGTTTCAACAGTACTGACACAAACAAAGTAAAGTTATGATGAAACGGACTTTAAATGTTTAAAATCATGAGGAAGTTAGTTTCTAGAATTATAATCGATTAAATATGAAGTTAATGAATTTTTAATTGCACATGTCCAAATGTAAAATATTATTTTTGGTCTTTCGGAAAATAAAATACAGCCACTTTTGTGAATCACGTGGAAATTTCCTTAAGAACGTAAACAAACAAAAAAAATAATGATTTTTCGTAATAGTCAGTACCGTAATCCATGACCGTTAGACCGTTAGACTTTACCTGTTACGTTGGTAGGTCATGTGACTGTTAATGACACAGATGGTATATTTACGTCGGTCGCGTCGACACCTCCCTGTAAGAATTGTAAATATCTAAAGACGTCATCTCTCTTGACGAGGATATGCAAACGACTGAGAGCCACTTTGTGAATTTAATATTCTCATTAAAATTCCTTCTTTTAAGGAAACCGGTTCACCCCGTCTATGGTGAATACACGTATTAGTCAATAGCTGCAATTATTGTGTATATGCGTGCTCTTGTGTCTTATATTACAAATAAAACCAGTTTTGCATGCAGTATTATCAGATATTAGAGGTGCTAGACCTGTTGTAATTATTTTGAGAGTTATGCTTATAGTGTAAAGATCAAAAGAAACACAGTAGAAAAAGCATTCGACTTTACACCCTGGCTTGAGGGGCTTACTTGTCTAACCATATTGCACACCAGACCTATGATACAGTGGATCCTTCTGTGTATGCCCCCATCCCTTATTAGTGCGTACCGTAGTAAGTGAAATTGTCTAGCGATAGTGAAGTGCTGCGGTACAGCAAGACAGACTGTATGTGGAGAACTATATATGCTCCTATTCTTAGTTGGTTAAGTTGGTAAGTGAAGTTGTGATTGCTGTTAGCGATAGTTGAAAGCTATCCATGAAAACGCATTGAGTGCTCGTCGGTGACAAATAATAAGTTAATATAAACATTAAACCTTTATTTTGTTATTGATAACCCAAAGGTTAATGGTCGACAATTGAAAAAATAGTCGTGTTGATGCCGGCTTGAAGCGATCGTCTAAGCATAATTAAGTGCTGTGATACGACAAGATAGTATGTCTGTGGATGACTAAATATGCATCCACTCCTTATTTGTTGAGTATTATGGTAAGTGAAATTTTTAGTCACTATTGGCGATAATGCAAAGCATCCCGTAAAGACGAATTGAGGACTCGTCGGTGGCCTAATAGTGTTAATGTGATGGGACAAGTAAATACACATTGACCTTTATTATATTAAGTGCATCTGTTCAGACTTGGGAAATGTTCTGTTGAACTCGAGAAACTATACAGAATAATTTTAAACAAATGAGTCACCACTTATCAAGGCCCAAATGCCAATCGAGGATGAGGGATAACTGGTACAGGGCGGCCAGCGAAACCACACAGTACTGAATGGTAATGGTGAAAATTAGGAAAAAATTATTTAAGCATGACTCAGCAAGAACTTATTTACGTTGGAGTTGAAAATGGCCGTGTGATAGTCAGCTAGGGAGCAGCACTGCGGTATTGTGTTCTGCGGGCAAACAAGTATAGGAAAGATACTTTACTTATGAATATTTCGTTTAGTTTTTGGCATTGGTAGAGAGTAAGAGAAATTGTTGACAGTAGTTGTATTAAAACGAGTGTTTATTGCATACGTTTTGCAAGGGGAGATCATAGACTGAAGCTCAATTGAGCACCTGCTGTAAAAATTACGCGAGGGCAGATATAGACGAGCAACTTCACTTCTATAAGACAGAAGCCCCATCACCTACAAGACTTCGATCCAGTTATGTACACTGTAAATGCAAAAATAGGTACTTTGGTTCGAACTGAAAGCTTTATGTTATCCAGCGAGGTAGATTGTTCTTGTTCCGTAGACATAACCGTTTATTAGTGTTACCGTTGTAGAAAATTACCCATGCCAGAGAGTATCCTATATCATTAAAAGCATGGACTATTGTTGCCACATCTAGGCTGGTGTATCTACTACCAATTTTTCACTCTTATACAAGATCCAAATAAGAGTCTCAAATCTAATAGGTCTCGTACCATCGGTAAAACTCAAAATCCTGTCTGATCACTGCAATGTTGCATATCTGTGCCTGTTTTAGAAGTGTTTTAATAGGATGTGCTCTGATGAACTTATAGTACGAGTGCCCCTTCGAAGTACGTACTCTCGACTAACCCGACAAACAGCAAAATCACACTCTTACTAGATGCTAGAACGCCTAAGAGATTCTACCACAGGAGTGCTAAACTTAGAAATTCCCTACCTGTTTCCTATTTCACTGACTGTGCTCATCTGGAGAAGTTTAAATGCAATGTGAACAGATATTTTGCTGGTCAACTCCCTACAGTCTACTATTAGACAACGATAGCCTCTTACGCACAAGCGGCACTATGACTAGTTTGGGTTGAAAAAGAGTACCCCCCCCAAAATAAAAAAAAACAAATGCCATTATTAATTATTATCGCCTATAGTAAGAATTAAACCATCAACTTCTAGAGCTTTGTTATCATTGGGTTTTCATTCACCAGTGGCTTATTGCTGATAACATAACGGTTATGAATCGATTGTCAAATAAACAGTTGTTTCGATGCCGCCTTGAAGCGATTACCTGTACAGTCACAATAAAGTACTGTGATACGGCAATACAGTCTGTCTGTGAATGAGTGCATATGTCCGTCTTCCTAATTATCTACGTACTCTGCTAAAGTAAAATCGCCAACAACCATTAACGATAATGCATGTATATTAGGAACCAAGTTATATAATACGACACCTCTGTCTAATCATAAATTTATATATGACCATTAAAATATGATTACATTAAAAAAAAAGCCTAGACGAGCGAAGAAAACAAAAATAAAATAATGCGCCCGGGAACTCGTAGTTGGTTGTATAAATTTCCGGTAATTTAGTAACTAAACAACCCCAGATCGGCTCGTTCCATCAGATATGCAGAGAAATGTACGCAGGCACCTTCATGCACCAATTCAAAACCACGTCTACGCACGCCCGCACACCCGATAAACGCACCCAGACAACGTTATATACGGTGCTAAACATACTTACGCGAACTCGCATGAACTCATGGGGTATTCAGTTCACAGGCACATAAACAGATAAACACACACACACACACACACACACACACACACACACATATATATATATGTATATGTATATATATATATATATATATATTTACACATGCATTTATATCAATAACGATTACCAGTCAACGAGCGTACATATTTGTAATTCTGTACGAGACTAATTTATCAGTATATATATATTCATTTATTTATATATATGCATGTATATCTGTATATATATATATATATATATATATATATATATATATTAATATATATATATATATATATATACAGATATATATATATATATTGTAATTCGTATGTACCAGACTATTTTCTTCCCTCACGCATTCTCTCTCTTTTTACACACACGCACGCACACACACACACACACACACACACACACACACACACACACACACACACACACACACCTCTCTCACTCTCTTTTTCTCTTTCTGTCTCTCTTTCTATATATATTTATATATCTGAAAGTGTGAGACTAATTTATCGGTGTATACATATCTATGTTAATATTCATATTTGCCAGACTCTCTTTCTATCCTCATGTTCTTTCGCTTTCTCTGTATTTTTATCTACCTCTCACACACGCAAACACACACACACACACACACACACACACACACACACATATATATATATATATATATATATATATATATATATATATTATGATCTTTGGGGGATACAAAATTTTAATATTGACATCATGAATGGAAAACTTTTATTATTTGCGATTAAAAGTAAAATACATAAAACATGTTTTTTTTTCAAAAAAAGGGGAGGAGGAAAGAAAAATAAGAGGCGGAGTCAGCTGATCAGTTTCACGCTCGCTTTCCTGAGGGATTTACGATGAAAAAGGAAAAAAAAAACTCTGTAAATTATTAAAATAAAGTTACGTTTCGTTCTGTTCATTTGTAAAAACAAAAAGATAGGAAAGTGATTTAAATAAATCATGTAATGATATTTTCGAAGATCCTAGAGATTAATGACACTCAAACCTAAGAGACATTCACTCTGTTTACAGAGAGAAGGCATTCTCAACCGAACGTAAATAGTCTTCAAAACCATTAGATGGAATATGGATTAAGCACGACTCAGAATTGAAAATGAGTTCGTGATGAAGTTCGCTGCACATGACGAGTTTTTCCATTCATTTTGGGATTATTTTATTTTTAATCATGAATAATAAAAGTTTTCCTATCATAATTGAAACGCCCCCCATATATATATATATATATATATATATATATATATATATATATATATATACGTGTAGTATGAAAAAGTCCTGACTAAAAAAAATTAAAATAAAACTAAAGAATGCAGTTTAAATTCCAGAAAAAAATTTAATCCGACTTTTAAAAGGTTTGCGATTACAATAAATAATTCAACTATGAAAGGTTGGAAAAAACCTTAACTAAAATTGTTAAAAAAATAGACTTAGCATTTGCATGAACCAACCTCTCAAATGTATACAATTATAAAAGAGAATTCAACTATATAAAGATGTAAAAAAAAAACACCCCGAAAAACTTAACTACAATTTTAAATAGAAAATGAGGATGCTCAGCTTCCTACCATGTAGCTTTTTCAGAAATTTAAAAACAGGACATCTGTAAAATATATGCCCCTCCAGTGGAAAATACCCCAAAATAAATAGAAATACAAAAAAACATTATCAGAAAAAAATGAAAAAAAAATAATAAAACATTATAACTAAACATTGTTTAAATATATATGTATAATGGTTGTGGAGATTGGTTTCCTAGATGTAAATCCACAGAAAATTCCCTAATAATAAAATGTAGAACCATACGGTTACTATTTATACAAATATACACAAAAAGATAAAATAAAATAAAACGAAATATTAATAATATATATATAAGTAAATTTAATAATAAAATTACAAGTTCAATGCTGTGAGATGTTAACCAGCATATTATATGCTATGAAAATAAAAATGCATAACTACTTAAGTAGCTTTGCTACCAACAAGGAAAATAGATAAGAGGACAGAAACCTAGCCATACATATCTAATTATATATATTATATATGTATATTCCTCTTTCTCTCTTTATTTCTTTATCTCTCGCTCTCTATTCGAAGATATTCAAGTCTTATTTTCTATTTATTTTGACTTCAAAACCATATACCACCACATGATTAACATGTCTACATCTAAAACTGTTTTTACTTATTGATGAGCAAGGAGTTATATCTTTATAACTTTTACGAAGAGCAATAATGTAAAAGTGAGTGCAACCAGTTCGATGCGAATTTTGAAATTGTCTTATCGATTCCTCAGTCCATTACGCCACTTCCGCCTTTAATTAGATACATTAATAAATACATACTCACATTGGAAGCAGACGGACAATTACTTATATATATATATATATATATATATATATATATATATATATGTGCGTGTGTGTGTGTGTGTGAGGAAGTGAATGAGTGCTCCTTAGCAATGTTAAAGGCAGTTCATCTAGAAGGAACCATACCACCAAATCATAGCCTTGTGCCCCTAAGAGGCATAGGCCATCTACAACTTTTGTAGATGCTTTGTTAGCAATTGAGTTCTTTTTACGAGGTGGGCGTGCTGGCCCCACGCCCAACCTTCCCAGAAGGAACATACAGCGCCTAGCCTTCCCAAATGGTCACCCATATGGAAATGGCCAGACTCAACGCTGCTTAACTTCGGTGATCTGGCGAGAACCGTTGTGTCACCGTGATTGTGCCGTGCAGGAGAAGAAAGACTTTGACAAAAAAACCGAGCTCTGTTTTTTGACGGTCTCGGACTCTTACTGTCATAAGTTCAGAGCAGATAGATCTTCTGGGCTCTGTGAACTTAACCTATACAAAAGAGCTAAACTTTGACTAAGAAAACCGAGAGTCTGATATGGCCCAATCGTCTTATCCAATGTGCCATTGGACCCTCCCTACATAACTAAAAAAGTGGATTATGTAAAGAAAGTCACGCAAAAGTTCCTTGGAGAGTTTCCGTTTTTTTTCAAACCTGTATTCTGTTCTGTGATATGCTAGAGCACACGATTTATTTGAATAAACAGTTCTATGAGAAAAAAGGAAAACGTAACTGTCTTTGCTACGTAAACACATGCATACATATCTACACATATATGTGTGTGTGTGTGCGCGCGCGTGTGCGTGTGTGTGTGTGTGTGTGTTCAAATAGTTCAACATGATTGTATCATGAGGACACAATAACTAACCAAAATTACATAATTATGAAACATATAAGATGTTTGTTGTAAGAAAAAATTTGAAAACATATTTTACTTTTTTGTCGATGTATTTTATAAGAAGGATTTATTTAAATATAATCAATTTGAAGGGAAATTATTCTGTTATTTATCTACTTCTTTTCTCTTGTAAGATTAGGGATAGATTATTTCCTAAGGAATATTTTCGGCCATGTGAAAGGCCAACGCCGATAGCAAAGACAGATATCCTTCCCACGTGATTCGTAGTAGTCTTCGTCGTAGGGACTACAAAATTAAGACTGGTTCACCGTTACGTGTTGGCACTCTTCTGATCCTAATTTACTGTAGGTAGGCTTTCCAACTCCGATACGACCACCGGAATATGTATTTCTTTATTATGGGAAGGATTATGATTTCAACGTTACGGTTTCGTACTGTCGCCAGGAAATCTTCTTTCTCTGTGGAGTTATATCCTCAGAATTCCAATAGCGAATCAAGGATCATTCCAAGTTTATATTTCCTCCTGTTTAATAGGGAGTTCACTGTAAAATATTATCCAAGCTGGCTAGATTACTACGGACACCTGCAGAATACTTTTAATGATTAAATTATTTTTTCTCGAATTAAACTGATATTTTCTTCCAATTTATTACCTGTCATCTGCTAAGATTTTTATTGGAAAAATGAACACAGCGCGTTTGTAGTGACGTATGGTTAATCGATTGTGTATTGGCTGAGCATGTTCACCATATTTCGACGGTTTTACATAAGCTATCAGAATATGTCGAGGTAACAATGACGGAAAAACGGGTCAGTAAAAGCAGAGGTGCTTGCATATATATATATATATATATATATATATATATATATATATATATATATATATATATGTTTTCCGAATATATTATGTCAGACTTCTGGACTCTTGCATGATTTTTATTTTAAAATATGGGGAATCATTTAGAATCTACGTTTACATGTTAGAAGCAATTAAATTAAAATTATACCATATAATAATCACTGATCTCTGGTTCCATATTCAGAACTCATTTGCAAAATAAGTGTGATACGTTTGATTCGCCCAGAGTTACTAGCTCAGTTTGTCTTACATAGACAACTTTATCCCTCTATTTCGCACTATACCGTTCATAATACTATAGGATAATGTTGACTTAAGTTATAACCTGTGAAATTGAGACGTGCTAAAGTTGTAGATTTAAAAACATCTTTCTTGAATCATGACAAGATATTTTATATTATTGTAGTTTCTTTTAAACACCCTTAGCGTAAAGCAAGAAAAATAAAAACGTATCATATCACATATATAATAGACTGCAAAATCGAATTACTTGGAGGATTGCAAAGAGTTTTCTTTTTTTTAAAGCAGAGGAAATGATCTTTCTAAGAGCATGGAATTAGATGTTTAAGTAGACATATATACGATAAGATCGCGTTAATAAGTCTAAGTATTCAATCGATGCGAGTGCATCGTGCTTGGTTTAAGGTCTCCATTATCATAGTCTAGTCAAATCTATATTTATGGACGATTATTTTTTTGAAAAACATTGGGTAAATGTTTATCTCATGCAGTATGAAAACATTAATTCTTATTATTTCGACATACAGTAGAATCAAGTGATACGGTATTAAAAACAAAGTAACAAAATACAGTACAATATATAATACACATGTATATAATAAAATAACATCATAAATAACGCTGTAAGGCGGAGCAAATACCGTAACCAGGGACCGCAAACCATAAATTCCACACTATAACTGAGAGGAAGATGACTTATCACCTGAATTCTTAAATACAGGGCAAACTGATGAGGTCTTCCAGGGAATCGGAAAGCACTTCTCCTTAAGGCAGCGCTTAAACAGTTTTTTTTAAGTATGGGAGCAAGTTCTGGTTGTA
>NC_136486.1:90543636-90568636 GCF_053919585.1 Euprymna scolopes | reverse complement strand
TCTCTTTTTGTACCTGTCTCCCTGCTTGTCTAACACCATGTCCGCATGTCCATTGGCAATTAATCGCCAAACTGGATTATTACAAAACTCATGTTATTGATGTTCACTTCATCTTACATTCTCTTTTCATTTTTTTTCGTATTATTTGAATTCTTCGAGAACCTGTGGCGTAGTTGATCAAGTATTTCGTAAAATGTTGTAAGTTACATTGTTCTGGAGGTTGAAGGTTTAATCCTCAGCGCGGACGGCACTTAAATATGCAATTGCAAATTACTTAAGAATTCGATCCAGTCATAGATGATGGAGCATACTTCCCTCGGTGATTAAATAAAAATTTACGCTCGAAATTCCGTGCAAATTCCCGAGTTCAGAAGAAAGGTTTCTGAGTTCGACAGAAAGATTAAGAAAGTTCGACAAGATATATCTGAAGACGATCGAGTGTCACATTCATCGAAACGTTGTGAAAATAATACTGAAGCTGAGAACAGTAGTCCGAAGAATCCATATCTAAAAAGTTTCGAAACATGGTCTTTTTATACTGCATACATTTTCAAAAGGTATATTCTAGGATTTTTTCTTAAATGACTATAAACTGTGCTTAAATGAGGGCGATCGTTTTTTATTATCAAGCACAAAAGCTATGAGATGCCTTTAATGAGTTTCCAGACATTTTGTATGAACACTTTTATTCATAGTACACACACAAAACTCTAGCCCACTTCGAAGTAATCTCTTCCGGTTGCAATGCATTTGTTATGCTGTTCCAACAAATTCTGGAAGGTCCCATTGAAGTTATCTTGCGTGAGCGTGTCAACGACCTTCGTTACAGCCTCTTTCATTTCCTCGATTGTCTCATACCGACAGCCTTTATGGTTTTCTTTGAGATTATAGTATAACCCAATCTCAATACGGAGGGTGAGGAATTGTTTTGATGGCCATCTTGGTCAAATTGTCTGTGCTGTGACGAGAATGGAGTTGTGAACTGGTGCATTTATTTTTCAACAGAGTAGTAAATAAGTTATTTTTTTTTAAATGTAATTAATTAAAACTTGAAGTAATTTCATAACCTTAACGTAAAACATTTTCAAAATAGATAGTTCCAAATTTCATGTTATTTATTTTAGTTTTTTAAAATTATAAAACAAATAATTTTTACATAAGAATTCCTTTCAGTTTGCTTTCTTAATAATAAATACAATTTTTCAGTCAGAACTTCAAAATATTTAGGAGATATTTTCAGTTTTTTTTCGATATCGTGTATACTTAAACTAATACATTACTTTTACTCCTTGGCCCAAAACAATGGCTTAGAATAAACATTTAACTTTTTTACTGTTTATTGTTTAATTCACTAAAATCCTGTAAAGCTTTGTGTGTGCGTTATAACACTTCAACTGTAAAAATTTAACGCGACTAAAATAGGAATTGATTGTGGAAAGAAATACTTCATTCTGCCAGAAAAAAGTTGGAAATTCCATTTTATTTCTTTTTCGTCTCTAAAAATTGTAAAACAAATAATTTTGGCTGGAGAATTTTTAATTCAATTCTCTTAATAAATAAGATTTTTCAGTCAGTCCTTCGAAACTTTTACTTTTTTGATACAAAACTTTCACTTTTAACAATTACACACACATATTTATACGTATATACATATTAATATTATACATAATATACATATTAACATTATATGTACATCTTAATATAATATTAATATTATATATATATATAGATATTAATAATATATATACGTATTGGCGTTGATTTTGAAAATTGAATATTTCGTGCATTTGTAAGCTACAATCGAAATCCAAATGAATGCTTTGACGATAATTACGGTTTTCAAAAGGCGAACAATTAAAAGGTATATATATATATATATATATATATATATGCATATATATATAAATATATATATATATAATTCTTAACTTTTATTAAAAACATATTATTATAACCTTATATTTAAGCCAAATTCAGATTTATAATTTTATTCTATTCTTTATTCTCAATCCATATTACTTTGCTTATCAACATTAATAAGTAAATATTTTCCTATTTATTTTAATTTTTCCAGATACATCTGCTTTACTTAAAAATGCTAGGTATATTTATGGTGTCTTTTATATATATAAAAACCCCACCCAATATTTTTGCTGATGAGGAGACTTTGTTTAAAAATATATATATATGTCAAAATTATTGTCCATGACTTAATGTCTATCACACTAAAAACATCGTTTCCGAAACGATCGTACAATTTATTGACTTTGTTGTGTTCCTTCTTATGAAACAGATTTTTAATTTTTAATTTTAATTTGGATTTTAAATTATCAATCACATTACTAAATATATATATATATATATATATATATATATATATATATATATAATTTTGAATTGTTGAGATAAGAAACATAACACTTACTAATATTATTATTATTATTATTATTTCCACAGTTAAACACCGTCGCAGCTAGCAAGAACCATGACAATCAACAAACTGGAAATCTAAGACTTTAGTTTCGAGTATATATATATATATATATATATATATATATATATATATATATGTGTAACGTGGTCGTTACATTTTCACTCTCGGATTCGATATTGTATATGAAAGCCTTGCAAAAGAAACAAAAGAAAAGAAATCCGACTCGAGCTTTTTTAAGCTGAAAGAAAATGCATTTATCAACGGTACTTTCCAACTGCAACGTGCAACTTATTTTTACAGTTCTTCTCGTCTGTCATGTAGTTAACAAAATTCAGTCGTCCCGACACGTGTACAAAATTCACATGCCTCTACGGGCCACACGTCAATCTCACACCGGCACGTATTCATATTCGCTCTCACTGCCCATGTGGTTCCTTTTTTTCGCAGCTATTCTTTCTCTTCTCTTTTTACATTTTGACGTTACCTCCCGCACCAACTTGGTCATTATCATACGTGTTGCTGCTGTTTCTTCACACACACACACACACACACACACACACACACACACACACACACACACACACACACACACACACACACATACACACACACACACACACACAGAGAGTTCATATACATATATGCATATATATGCATACATATTAATATTATATGATATATACACATTACTCTTATATAAATACACACACATATATATATATGTACTAATATTATATACACACATGTATACGTATTAATATTGTATACATATGTATATATACGAGGTGCCTCAATATGTTTCCCGACTTTTTTGTACAGGCATTTTAAATTAGTGTAGTCTCTAGAAAATTCAGTATATTATTGGTACACATCTTATGAGATTACTGACCAATTGGGTGATTCCAGGATCAAATAAACTGCTAGAATAGGATTTGGAAAACACCCTACTAAAGCCTGATTTTCACAGCTGGTGAATTTCAAAAATGTAATCGGGACGTGAAGACATTATAGAAGAATATAAAATACAATTCTGTTTTAAACTTGGAAAAATGCAACGGAAACTATGTAATACTTCAGACTGCTTTTGGATCATCTTGAATCAAGTATCAGTTTTTGAGTGGCACAAGAAATTCAAGGAAAGCAAGGAATTCGTGAGGGATGATGAGAGGGGTGGAAGGTTTAAGGAAGTCAAAACACTAGAGGTGATTGGCCAAATAAAGAATTTCATTGCTAATTACCGTCGTGTGTTTATAGAGACAGTAAGTTCAAAGTTTTATATTAGTGTGGGAACTGTACACAATTATTTGATAAGAACTGAAGATGCCGAATGTTTGTCCAAAGTTTTTTACGAGGGTATAGTCTACAACTCCATCCTCTATCTTTGTCACAGACTATTTGAGCCAGATGGGGATCAAGAGCCTCCGTATAGTCCAAACTATGCTCCTCTTGGTTATTCTGTAAGGTCAAGGAAAACCTTAGAGACTGTCATTATGAGATAATTAAGAAGATGAAATAGACTGTGACGAGGGTCACTGATACGTGCACACATAAGAATTTTAATGGGACCTTCCAGAAATTGTTCGAACGGTACAACAAGTGCATTGCAGCCGAGGGAGATTACTGTAAAGGAAGATAGAGTTTCCTGTATTTACTATCAATAAATGTGCCCATATGAAAAATGAATGAAAATTATTGAAAGCACATCGTACATTATTATATACCTATATAAGTATACGTACGTATATACATATTAATATTATATATATATATATATACATATTTATATTATATATATATATATATATATATATATATATATATATATATATATCTCTAACAACTGTACCTGGCCACGCGTTGCTATTACTCAGTTTGTGTAAATAGAATAGAAATACAATTTTAAAAAAATTAAAAAATGTACTGCAAATCTACTGAATATGTATATATATATATATATATATATATATATATATATATATATATATATATATATATTTATATAACGAAAAATTGAAAGCAATGAAGGCAGATTTTTTCAAAATGTGAATGGAGAAAGAACTAGAACAGAAAAACCGGACCCGACTGAAACAAAACTTGTCGGGAGCCAGATATGGGAAGAGCAACAGGTTCATAATAGAAATGCCGAATGGCTGAAACACATGAAAGAAGAGATGCAGCAAATTGAAGAAGGGACAGAGAATGAAATCAGCAAGGAAACCCTCAAAACAACGCTACGAAAAATGGCAAACTGAAGAGCATGAGGTCATGATGAAATACATGCCTATTGGTTTAAAAAATCACAACATTAGATGAAAGACGAAGTCAGAATCTGAAAAGATGTATCCAAGAAGTACCAGAATGGATGACCAAAGGTAAAACCACTTTAGTACAAAATAACGCAATTACAGGCCTACTACATGTTTACCTACAATGGGGAAAATACAGCACAGCTGTGGAAACAAATTTATCAGTCCCTTCATAATCACAGATTACTTCCTGGGCAACAGAAAGATGCCAAAAGGGAAAAAGAGGAAAACATGACCTGTTATACATCGACCAGATGATTCTGAAGGAGGTAAAGAGTAGAAAAAGGAATCTGGCCATAGCGTGGATCGACAACAAGAAAGCGTATGGCAAAGTTCCGCAAACATGGATAATTTAATGCCTGAGAATGTACAACATACCAAGCAAGATTTTCAATCTAATAGAAAATGCAATGAAAATATGGAGACTTATACTGATAGCTTATTAACAATACATAACGGAAATTAAATACAAAGAGGTATCTTCTAAGGTGATTCTCTATTACCAATATATGATGCCCCTTAACAACATACTAAAAACATGCCGGATACAAGTTCACTAATATAGATGAAAGAATGAACCGCCGATGTACATGGATGACCTAAGGTTATTCCAAGAGGGAATTAGAGACACTAATAAACACAACCAGAATGTTCAGTCTGGATATCTGAATAAAATTCGGCATGGAAAAGTGCGCGCTCCTGACCATTAAAAGAGAAAAAACTGGAAGCAACGAAAGGTATGATACTGCCAAACCAAACGGAGATGAGGGCACATAAAAGTGAACATAATAGCTACAAATATTTGGGTTTTCCGGAAACAGAAATGAAAGAGGAAATTGGAAAGGAATACCTCAGAAAACCAAGAAGAGAGCTGATTAGTATGAAGGACTGCGTAAATGACACAAGAAAAGAATTAGAAAAATACATAACGCGAAACACTGAAAAAATAATTATTGCATCAAAAGATAGTGAAAAAGCAAAAAACAAAAAAAAACAAACAGAAGAAACAAAGGATGAGACGAGAAAAGAAAAAAATGGAAAGAGAAACAACTTCATGGATTATTCGTAAGGATGACAAAGGATAAGACTAACTAAAACCTTGAGCATGGTCACATATGTGGAAAGCTTAACAGGGAAACTGAATACTTAATAACAGCTTCACAAGACAAGCGCGATTAGAACCAACCACATAAAAGCAGGGACCGACCAGACACAAGATACACGCAAATGCAGACTCCGTAAACAAGCAGACAAAAGTATATAAACGCTAGAAGTAATTGTAAGGAAGAAATAGCGACAGCTAAGAGAGAATTCACCGAAACGATCAGAAAACGCATTAAAGCGCAGAAATTAGGAACTCGTGATTTCTATAAAATCTACAACAGTGTAGTAATGGGTAATCAACAATCCCCCTCCCCTTATTCAACAATTATGACGTTGCTTGCACGGCAACCGAGAAGGCTAATATGCTTGCCAATCGGTTTGCCTCAAAATCTACATTGGAACCAGCAAACCACTCTCTTCCTATCTGAAAATCACTTCTTCTACAGTGCATAATATAAAAAAAAACTTAGACATCTTAAAAGCATGTGGACCTGATCTCATCCCGGCCGTACTATTAAAAATATGATCCGCTGAGGTTGCTCTAGTTATCTCCAAACTTTTCAACAAAGGCCTTAACAAATATTGCTTTCCTGATTGCTGGAAAACTGCTTCTGTGGTACCAGTTTACAAGAATTCTAGCGAAAGAACTGACCCATTAAATTATCGTCCCATTAGCCTTCTTCCTTTTTTTCACCAAAATATTTGTCCATAATTAATCAAGCTCTACTCCCCAACCTTATAATCACTGAACTGTCCGACCAACAATATAGATTTAGGTAAGCCGATTTTACTGCAGATATCCTAACTGTAATCTCTGAACGTATATACCATACATTGGATAAAGCAGGAGAAGGAAGGACAGTAGCTAAAGATATAACTAAGGTTTTTGATAGGGCATAGCATGATGGTCTTCTCATGAAAATCAGATCGTCTGGTATTACAGGACGATTACTTAATATAATTAAATACTTCTTAAATAAAAGAATTCAGGTTGTCCTCGATGACCGTACGTCAAAGCAATATGACTGAGTGTACCTCAAGAGTTGATCCCTGGACATTTATTATTCCTGATATTCATAAACCACCTTCCTGATAAAATTGTTCTGAGGTGGGTATATTTGCTGATGACACCACGTTCTATAACAGGCATGCGAGGAAAAGAATGAGCACTAATCTAAGGCAATAATGGAAACCCCAGAGAAAGACCTCCAGTTTGTAGTTGAATAGCGACAAAAATGGGTGGTAACGTTCAATGCTGCCAAGACTAAACTTGTTTCCTTTAATAATTACAAGAAGCCTTCTATATAACCAATAGATATGGCTAATGATGCATTACTTGAAAGTACTTCATTCAATCTCCTTGGCTTGACTTTGACAGGGAACATGTGTTGGAACAGATAAATCGAGAGCATTGGCACGGCTACTGCGAGGAATGGGGGGTTTTCTCTACCGAGCTAGACTGTTATATACACCTGAAAGTATCCTGTACTTCTACAAGGCCACAAGTCGCTTATGTATGGCGTATTGTTGTCACATTTCGGCTCATACATCTGCTACTAGATACTAGATACTAGAGATCAGAATCAGAAGGATGGCTGATAAGATAACATAGATAACAGTAATGAAAACTGCTGAAATATTAAGGAAAACTCTTGAATGCGGAGATGAATACACATGAACTACAGACACAAATTGGAAATGCAGAAAATGCTACAAATGTAAAACACAAAGGGGCATCAGGAAGAATTACGAAAATTGGATTTTTTTCTTGTGTTACCAAAAACTGACACCACACCAAAGCGAGGAGATTAAAGTACGATGGAAAGACCGAGGAGAGGAAGCACTAGCCAGACCTCTGCTGGACGAGAGAAAAGAGAGCTGGGACCTTGGGGATGCCTATTGCCACCTAAACTCCGCCAATGAAAAATCAATGGTAAACGGCTGCTACGAAAACGCAAATCCATGTGAAATCGTTATCGAAAGAGGTGCAGAGTACTGGAAATCTGGGGAGAATCGTTGTCACTCAGACTCCAGAGAATACCACAAGTTGTTCTCAAAGAGAATCTTTGATGATGGCCTGTTTTACTACTCCTAGTGAGTAAATAATGATAATAATAGTATTAGTAGTAGTAGTAGTAATAATAATAATAATAATAATAAAAATAATAGTATTAGTAGTAGTAGTAATAATAATAATAATAATAATAATAATAATAATAATATGAGCACTAGAAACAATCCTAAAAACTCCGGAAAAAAGAATAGGAGAGATTACGATAAGAGGAATGATTGAAAGAATACAAAGGACATATATATATATATATATATATATATATATATATATATATATATATATATATATATATATATATGTATATATATATAAACATATATATATATATATATATCGATCATATATTATAATGTTATAATTGTTAGATCACTATAGCCAGATGTTACGACATTTAAACAATAAATGTTGAAATTTAAACAATATTTCTATCGGGTAAGATTTGTTCCTTGCTAATGGAGTCAAAGATGGCTTGGTAGCCGGGTTCGAATATCTCGACCGGTAGTAATCGTGTCACTGATGATTCCCGAAAGGATGAAGCAATAATGTCTGTAGGTATTAAAATAAGCATATCTGTAATAATGGTATATATATATATATATATATATATATATATATATATATATATATATATATATATATATATATATATAAGTCATCTTACCTGTGGATTTGATCACTGAACACTCTCTACCAAAGTAATCTGATAATTGTTGATAAACAGAATTTAAACTTGATATACAATTGGGACTTTTGAACTAAATTCAGTTTTGTTTTAAACCGTTAAAAATTGCTGCTAATGGGTCAAATAAAAAAAAGGGCAACTTGGCAGGCGTAAGTTGACTTTACGCGTACTTTCCACGCATGCACAATCATACATTTATGCTGCTCAGTTGGTTAATTTGTAAAGCTTTGCTCTTGATGTCGTCTTAGATCAGAACTGAAGGTTTTTATTTATATTCTTGCTGTTGTTACTTGCGTTACATGTTTTTTCTAACTTTTAAAATCACTTATATATATATATATATATATATATATATATATATATATATATAATGATTAATAGAGAATTAGCTCCATAATAATAAATATTGAATCCGCCTGAGTTAAAATATCATATTTAGCGTACTTTAAATCGGGCAATGGCGGGCAGCTTGCTAATATATATATATATATATATATATATATATATATATATATATATATATATATATATATCATCCCCTTTGTCTTCACCATATTCACTCTGCTTCACTTTTTTTGTTTTCAAGTAAGATCTTTGACTTACTTGTTGTTTGATCAAATACTTCTGCATGCAAAATCCGATCCCGCATTTTGCTAATTCCTACCCTCTGGTGAGAAGGAAACTCCGCGGATTAAGGACTATCCATTTATCTAGTGTTTCCTTTTCAGATTAAATATATTTTTAACTCATTTCAAAGTGTTTTTTAACATATTTTATTAACTGTTTGTTCATATATATACATACATATATATATATAACATTTAATATAGACAATATATTTAATAATTATTATAGTAAATAATTATGTCAGCCCCTTTAAGAAACTCGTTTTTATCGTTGAACACTTTCAGTTGAAATAAAAAGTCGGTCAGTTTAGCTCGCATGTGCAGATCATCATATAATGATTAGATCACTCTGACAGACGTTGAAAACATTTTTATAATAAATGTTTAAATTTCAACAGTATTTCTCGCGGTTAACGGTACCCGAATGGATTAGGTCCTTGCTAATTAAGCCAGAGGTGGCTGCTGTTTCCGGGTTTGAATCTATCGACTGGTGTTAATCGTGACATCCTTCACTGATGATTCCCGATGAAACACTAGTGTCTTTAGATATTTAATATTTAATAATTATTATAGCATATATATATATATATATATATATATATATATATATATATACATATATATACATATATATATATGTGTGTGTGTGTGTGTGTGTGTGTGTGTATATACAGCAACTGCTCGTCTAAGCTTCATTCAATGACCCCCACGCCAAACTTAAAAAAAACAAAAACATTCGTCAAGTCACAGCTACTAACAACAAGTTCATTTGCTCTATTAATGCTGAAATCTAAACACAAATTTCTTGAACAAATCTACTTTCCAAGAACTGACCCCTAGTGGACTTCTGTTTCACTGACGTGCTTCCCAACTGACTAGAGTCTGATCGTCTTCAAATTTGAACAAGTTCTTGCTTTCCCGTCACATTAAATAATCCAACTCTGCCCAATCCCCACCAAAATCTATCAGTGAGATGTTGTCCATCATTTATAGTCTTTGGTATGGTTTAAAGTTTGGACCACACGATGCCACTTCACATCTTCGAAGTTGGCTTGAAAGTAATCACTAAAGTGTACCTGAATGTGTTGAAAAGTGTAAAGATCCCCTGGTGCAATTAGATGACCGCTGATAGACACTGGATGCAGCAGCAGGACTCAGTGCTAGCCCACAAGTCCAAAGAGACCAAGACTTGGCTTCAGAAAGAGTGCTACGACTTCGTACCGTTATCTCACTGCCACCCTCTTCCTTCGACCTGAACCCGCTGGACTACTTCGTTGGATCATACGTTAAGAACATCACCAACATAACCTTCCATAACACCAAAGCCAGCCTGATCGCCACCATCCGCTGAACTCCCGTCGGCCCCTGTGAAAAAGGCATGCTCCCAGTTACGAACCCGTATTGAATCGGTAATTGAGGCTGAATGTGGCTACATTGAATAGATGTCAGATTTACTCTATTATCAAGTTACCTAAACTGATTTCACCAATAAAAGATTTAAAATAAATCTGTAGTGTTGTTTTCTTTATAGGGGAAACTTTATCGTTCAACCCTCTCTCTTCATTTCTCTCTCTCTCTCTTTCTCTCTCTCTCTCTCTCTCTCTCTCTCTCTCTATATATATATATATATATATATATATATACATCCTCATCTCCCAGAGATGAGGAAAGATAGAGGAAAAAACTTTCAACGAAACGGAGAACGAAGAGAAAGAAACTAAGATAGCCTAAATAAATGTTATTAGACATTTAATGTTGAAAATAAAGCAAGTGCAGACGAAGATGAATTAAGAAAATAAGATAGGTGAAATAAGAATACAAAAACAAAACTCGGTAAAAACAAAAAAACAAAAAAAGAAAAGAAAAGAAGAACTCCGCCAGCTGCATTCTAATCGTGTAGCTGACCCAAGATCGGTAAATGGGGCAGATAGACAAAAGGAGGGAAAGAAAACTATTGATGGTCAAAAGGAAGAAATGAGAAGAAACGAAGGAATTGAGAACCGGATGAATTGATATCGAATGAATAGTGTCACAAACAGAGAACGGTCGAGGACTGATGAAGTGTCCGAGCAAGACCACGTCTGACCCTGTAAGTAGCGCTTCAGATTAACAGTGTTGGCTGCGGCCGTAGACCTTTACCTTTTCCCCTTGGCCCTCCACCTTCACCTTTTACCTTAATTAGTTCTGTTATCTCCGTACTAAGATCTCGATCGAAGCTGTTAGACTTGCCTCAGTTGGTTGCCGCTGCCAAGGCAATTAGATATATCTGACCTCTGGGGTCAAAGTTATTCGCTAGTAATTGAAGCTCTTAGAATGTCCGGTGTATCACTCTGTTTAGCCCGGACTTGATATTACACTCCTGGGTTTTGAATCGGAAGTCTAGGGCTACTTTTAGGCGATTCCGGCTCGGCCACACCATTCCACATCCATGACTGTTTGATCAGCCCTGAGCTAGCTGAATTCGTTCTGTTTCGGACAATAATTGCAATGTGTTTGGGTCAGGGACGAGAAGATCTAGTTAAATGGTAGAACGTTGGACTCGAACACATAACGTTCTCAGGTATGTGTGAGAATTTTCACAGAGACATGTACACACACTCGCATACGCACACACACACACACACACACACACACACACACACACACACACACACACACACACACACACACACACACAAGCAAATACACGCAATTTTTTTTCGATTTTTGCATTATTTAACTCTCGGCACAATCATGTTAAAACACCCGTTCTCGTCAGATCACGGAAGTTAAGCAACGATGAGCTTGGCCAGTACCAGATGGGTGATCATTTGGGAAGGATGGGTGCTGTATGTATTGCGCCGTCGTAGAAATTTCCAGGTTGGTATCTGGGGACGCGTTTAACCCACGGTGAGGGTGATACATCCTCGAATAAAGACGGAAAGCAACGGGAACCTGCCACTATTACTTGTCTTCTCGAGATTACCATGGCTCTACAATCTGGAGAGCTGAGATCGCCGACACTATTAAAAATAGCAGGGTCGCCGCACACCTGCAATCTCTTTTGAACTTACGCATATTAAAGATAAGCTACCAATAAGGGCGACTGAGAGATATTAAACTTTGATTGGTAAAAACAAAACAAACAAAAAAAAACAGTCCCATGCTTTGGAGAAATGGTATAGCCAATTCAAAGCATACTAATTCCCACGAGCACCCACCAGATAACAGTATGGTGAAATAATCTACAGGCCGTCCCAAAAAGAAGCTGACGGATTTTAAATTTGATTAACTTCCTCAATATTTAAGTTATGCTTACCAATTTTCATATGTAGGTAGATAAAACTCTCTGTGGTTTTTCGAGATATAGTAACATACCATAGTCTACTTATTGTAATTTTATTTAAACAACTTATTCTAGGGTATGTTTTTCACAAGGTCTAATTTTAGTTATGAAAAATGATGTTACTCAAATGTCCACCATTTTGATTTTCACACTCTTGTGGTCTCTGCAGGGCATTGCCCATTGTCATTGGCTGAAGCTCTTACACCAATTGAATTTTATATGTAAATTTGTCCTCTTCGTGAAGCATTCTGTGAAGAGATGACCGAGAGACCCCAATTTGATTTGATTTCCTTCTTACTGACTTGGATGGATTCTCGGCCACACTCTCTGCTAATCTCTGACGATTCTTATCACTTCTTGCCGTATGGGGTCTAACAGATTTAGAGAGATCACATACAGATCCTTGCGCATGAAATCGAACCACTATATCTTTTATTGCATTGGGAGTAGGGGAATTTCTTGTGTTGAATTTTCGTCGAAATTCTCTTTGAGTTTCTGATATTGACTCATTCAACCGAAAATACAACTCTACGATAAATATGCGCTTCTCGGTAGTGTAACGACTTATGATGATCTTGGAAGGGTTACTCTAGATCATCCGAAAAAAATAATAGAAAAATATGGAAAAATAAGAAAGTTATGAATCTTTTTTAATCAGCTTCTTTTGAGACACTCTGTATAAAGTATTCCGCTAAAGCTTTCCATGTTGATAGATACGTTATTACCTTTCGCACACATTGAACACATGAGATCGTCCAACCAGCGAATATGGTAATCGATCATTAATCTGATTTTGCCAAAGCAAAAAAAAATTGAATGTTACTTATTTTAAATAAATTGTTTTCAAATTGAATTCTTTGATCACTTTACAAAAAAAAAAACAAAAAACAAAAACAAAAAAACAAAAAAAAAACAAATTTTTATATAGTCGGGTTATTAATTTGAAATATATTTAGCTGAAAATAATTTTTACAGTAATGTGACAGAAAATAGTTATTCTTTTAAAAAGAATTACATTTCTGCAATTTTGAATAAACTAATAATGAAAATGTTGAGTGTGATCTTCACAACGTTTCGGTCGATATAACCTCTGACCTCCTTCACGTGTATCTTGTCGAACTCGGGAATGTTTCTGTCAAACTCGGGAATTTGGACGGAATTTCGAACAGAACCGTTTATTTATTTCACGGAGATAGTGGGCTTAGAAAAATCAATCGTAAAAAGTGATATTCTCCAGAATGTTGAAGGTTCAATCCTCAGTGTTGGCGACCGAAAAATACAATTGTGAATTACTTAGGGCTCCTATCAAGTTATGGCTGACGGAACAAAAGCACGCTACCCCCATGAAGTAAATAAAGGGTTCCGCTCAAAATTCCATCCAAATACCAAGTTCGACAGAAACATTCCCGAGTTCGACAAGATACATCTGAAGAAGGTTATATCGCCGGAAACGTTTTGAAAATCACACTCAAGATGAGAACAGTAGCCAAATGAATATAAAAAAACCCGAATGATCAATCCTCATCTAAAAAATTCAAGAAACGTCAAAAAATGAAAAGACGTTCATTTTGTCCATTTAAAGGATACAATCCAATTATTTTTTTACGAAAGAACAAAAGCTATTTTTCTAAATAGTACTAACTTTAGTGACATTATATGAAAAAAAAAAAAAGATTATTAACAGTAAATTGTACAGGTTGATGTTGAAAATTATTAGATATTTTATAGAATTAATTCGCATTTTATATAGTCTACGCTATTCATGTTTGTCAATACATTTATGATGCGCAGGTCCTATTAATGATGAAATCCAATATGGCGTTTTAGACTCGTTGATATGAGAAATTTTGAATTAATAATTGGAAGAAAAAAACATATGGTAATTATAACACGCACCTGCGACCCGTTGGGTCGTAACTACTATCACTATTTAATTTTTTTTCACTCAAATATTTATAAACTGTGACATATTATAACAACGTGTATACCGGAAAGATAAATAAACCCTAAAAAATATTTTAAAATTTCAAATGATGCCGCGATATCTTCATTTACAAGGGTTGAAATTAATCATCAGATATTACCACAGAACAACAACGAAAAAGAATAGGAGAGAGAGGGAACCGCTGCGACGTGTCATCTATGCAACAAACGTCCAACTGTGTATATGGAAAACCGCCGTACAGATAATTTTCTTGGGTCAAAAAATTAGTTAAACCTAAGGCTATAAGGATACAGAAAATAAGCATCTTTGTGCCATGAATCGTGTTTAAACCATTTTGAAACTGTGGTTCGGAATATTTAAAAAATGATGCGTAATTCGTATCATGTGGCTTATTCGCGCTGCTGTTCTCATCTCAGATGTGATTCTCACAACATTTCAGCTGATAAAACCTTCGACTTTCTTCGGCTGTCTTGTCGAACTGAGGAATCTGTACAGAATTTCGAATGGAACCTTTATTTAATAAACAGGTGTAGCTTGCTCTCGTTCCGTCAGACAGTGGTGGGTAGAAGTCTTTAGTGCTTTGTAGCACAATGAAATCTTGGCGTAACAGTTACAATGCTAAGTGAAATCAGTTCTAGAAGTTTAAGTTTTAATATTCAGTAGTGCTGACACTAAGAATACAATTACCAATTACTTAAGACATCTATCCGGCAATTGCTAACAGAAAAAGCGCAAACTACTTCACGAAGTATACCGCTGGAAATTCTGCACAGATTGTCAAGTTCAATAGAAAACACAGGAATAAAATCTAAAGTTACATCGATCGAAAGTTGTTAATAATAATATCTTAGATGAGAACAGTAGTTCGAATAATACAAACAAGTTATTCTTGAAATTATCCAAGATTAATAAAATTTTAGACTACTCGTGCCCCGTTGGGTCAGTATATGTTATAGCTAGCTATAGAATAGTTAGTATATTAATTATGCAAAAAAAAAAAAAAATGCGCGCTTGCGAGCACAGCAATAATCACCACCGTTAACATAAGGAATTACATTTCGTAATATCCATAAAACTTCTTATTTAAAATTTAAATGCGATATTCGTTTTCAGCAGAAGTTGTCATTTTAAAGGAAAATGTTAAGGTGAAAACCAAGTAAAAATTTACCAAAACTTTTATTTTTATATTTGATTTAAAAAGTTACATTATATACAGTGTTAGTCATCCGAACCTTAAAATTTTTAAACAAAGAAGTGCGACTCTTAACGAAATTATCAGTATGGTATAAATCACTTATCATAAGTCAACGGTGATTTTTGCCCGTTTTTAACAGGTTAAAAAGTCTAATGTTTGCATAATCTTCAAAGTATTAAGAAACATTTGCAAGTAATTTTAGTGTCTTTAAACTGCCAATTATAGAATCTAATGTAATAAAAAAGAAGTTAAAAATAGTTGAAATCGTAAAAAAAAAACTAAATCAAATACGCAAGAAAATAACTGCCATTGCGTTTGGTTACAGTTACAGTGAGGAATAGGATTTACCGGTTGAATGGCTTTAATTTCTTCGTTTTTTCTTTACCAACTATTTAATTATGAGATTTTCTTTTAATCACGTAATTGCTTTTAATTTATTTCCAGGTGGTAAAAAAGTGTATTTCTTTGTTTACTACTTAAAAAAAACATATAAGGTTAATGGGACGAAAACTCTCACCCAAAACTCTAACACCAAATAACAAGCTTTTTTTTTTACAAGGTAGTCACCACTTATCAAGGTCCGGAAGCCACTCGGGAATAAGGGTTATTGCGTGTACAGTAATCAATGGGATAGTATCATAGCAATCGTTAGTATTGGAGATTTGTAAAGTGTCTTACTTAAGGGGGCGGTTCATCAGGAATTTGTTTATGTTGGACTTGAAGACATCCAGGTTGTAGTCAGGTGAGAAACAGGCAAACGGAACAGAGTTCCACAAGCGTGCACTTATAAGAAAGAAGTTTTGTTCATGGAATCTACGTTTTGGTTTTGGCACGGCTAAAGAGTGGGGACACTTTTTGCCAGTGGTTTCAGCTAGACGGGCGTTTATCGTGAAAGATTGGCGAGGGGGGACCAGAGATTTGAGCTCAGACGACCACTTGCCACAGAATAACGATAAAACAAAGACAGGCTCACAACGTCTCTCCTGTGAGAGAAAGGTTGCAGGGAAGAGAAAAGGGCATCACCCACTAAGCCACGAAACCTATTTTGTACTCTGTCAAGGCAGGATAGGCTGTTTTTAGCAGCTCCTACCCAGATGTGACAGCAGTACTCCATCCTTGGACGTACTTGGCTTTTATATAGATAGAGAATTGCATCAGCAGTGAGATATCTTCTGGAACGGTAAAAGGATCCCACCATCTTTCCAGCGACCTTGGTAACAGACTTGATGTACGTGTTCCATCTCAGGTCAGGAGTAATCCCAGAAGCTTATCAAAACACGGAGCTTCCCCTAGACGAGAGCCATCTATTTCAGTTGATTCCAGATGAGGATCAGAGCGTTGATGATGTAAAGATAGGAATTGCCTCCATGGTCATAAACCTAAATGAAGTTATAATCGTAGTTTATTAAAAAAACAAAACAAAAACAAAAAAAAAACAAAACAAAAAAACAAACAAGCTAATAACAGCATATCAAGATGAAAATTAGAGAGAAAGTTAATAGCAAGATTAAATCAGACCGACTGTTAAAAGTCAGTTATAGGCGTGTGATTAAAAGAGAAGACATTATCTAACAAAAACGACAAAATCAAGTATAATCGTTTTATTATTTATTTCCTTCAATCTATGGTCCCCTCTTGTCAAACTTTCACAAAAAACACTCCACTAACTACAACCACTATCAACAATTTCCCCTACTCTCTATCTGTGCCTAAATCTAAACACACATCTCCTTAACAAAGCTTCTTTCTTAGAACTGCCTACCTGTATCACTCTGTTCCGCTGGCCTGCTTCCCGGCTGATTACAATATGATAGTCCAAAAGCCCAATGTAAACAAGTTCTTGTTTAACCGTCTCCTTTAATAATCAAATTCTCCCTAATTTATCCCATTAACGATTGCTAAACTATTACCTTACATTCATTCACACTTATCCGCGAGTAGCCTTCGGGCCTTGATAAGTGATGGCTTCCTTGTAAAAAAAAAAAGTTTTACAGTAAATAAAAATTCGAGTATTCGTTTCTTTCTTGCGGTTAAATGTATTTTTTCTCATTCAGCAAAATCTGTTGAATAATAAATATAATTAACATTATCTACATCGTCACCCATGTACATTCGTACAATGTCGCATCATCTGAGCAACTGTGGATATATAAAATTGTTTTATCACATAGAATGCATTAAAATATAAGAGTCGCTCCTTAAAGTAAAGCCTCCTAATTTTTAACTAAACAAATTTAGAGAGATATGAAGATGGGAGTAGTACCATTAAAACGAGCGATCTTTTGTGATCCAGAATTTATTTTCCTTCATAGTCACCACCATCATCAATGCATTTTTGCCAGTAATTAAATGACACATCTTTGCTTGTAACGCATGCGCAGCACTGGCATTGCTTTCTCAGAATCTCACACCGCCAATACCTACAACAGAGAGATAAAATTTTCAGGTCATAAATGCACATGTTCAGTCATCGTAATAATGAAATTTACAACAACTTCTGATCCATTCGGGCGGAATGCAAAAAGAAGGAGACATTACTTTTGGAAAGCCCCTCATATATTATCTGCCCCTTTATATGTCGCTGTGTAAAGTTCGGCATGTTTATCTGTTTATATATTTGTATGTACATAATTTACTCGTAAACTAATTAAACGATAAATATCTGTTTGGGGACGCAACTGAGGTTGTCATATTTAGCTTAAATTTGCTCAGGGTAATAAGGGTAAATGAGGGCTTGATCTTCGTGAAAACTCAGATACCTTCGATTTTTGTGATTTTGTTTTAGAATAGACATTTGACATCAGTTGCAAAATTGTTGATGTTTTTTTTATTATTTTATTGGCACAACGTGAGTACAACTGCTCATTTATAAATTCAGATATTTTAAATTTCAATGGAATTGCCTCCATGGTCATAAACCACAGACTAAATAAGCTTCGCTGAATGACAGTCTTCTTAAGATCCCTTAAGCTAAGTATTAGAGTTTTGAAATTTTCTAGAATCAAATCAAACACTGGATTGTAATCCAAATTGGAATGATAATTCTGGAAGTAAGGAATAGTATCATTATGATTTGAATCTTTGGCGCTTCTACACTATTGAGGCAAAATTTTTTAGTCGCTGAATAGAGTTTTCAAATAAGAAACAATGGTTTCTGCTGATTTTTCTGTCAGTTCAAATAAATTACAATGATAGCTTCCTAATTATGCAGTCGAAATTACCTGAACATTACTAAATTATTTAAAAAAAAAAACAACTTTAATCGTGTTAGCAAGCGATAAATTGCAGGCATCTTGTTTAAATCGAAACAGAAAATGACCTCCCTTTTGAACTCTCCTGTGTTTTTCAATCGTTTTCTTCGAATTCTTTTTTTTATTTTCTTTAATAAATAATTTTCCACCTTATCGATTTTCGTAATTTTTGGATATAATCATCTTAAAAAAAAAACGAGAAATACGTAGACACCATTGTTTTCATGTGAAATTTAGTATTACGATTTCCGAAATTTCGTCCGAATAGTGTAGAAGCACCGAATCTTTATGAGGAGACATAAAAGTGGGTAAAACCATAATGTGTGGAGATATTCATTTTACCCATCCTGGAACGAGTATTTTTCTAGTTATATACATTTTCTTGATAATTTTTACGAGTTTTATTCGGAACATTTAAAAAAAAAAGATATCTCCCGAACAATCAGGACATTATTAGGATATTTAGATTTTTTTTCTTTGTTTTTGATCTGAAAAGGTCAAAGACATGTAATTATCACCGATTATTGCGGTGTTAATTTTTTTTCAAATCTGCAGTGATTGCACAGGAAAAGAAAAATGGTAAATTGTTGTAAAAGTTATTGTTTTATGTACTTTTTTATGTTTGCATAATCTTTATTAGTTAACACGTAGCATTTATCACGATATAAAAAAAATGCTCGTTTTCTGGTCAGACATAACCAGTAACCACGATCATATGCAATTAAAGCAAGTAGCCATTTAAAACAAAAATGCGGTTTGAAAAGCTAACAAAAATTGAGGCAAGTAGAGACTTTCTGACATTGATTAAATGATTAGAAAAACACCGTAATTTTCTTGGCTTTTCTTAGCTTAGAACACGAAGAAGACGATAGGGAGATGTGACATGTGAGCGGGATGCGGGAGATCGAAAGACAATTAGAAGAGAAGGAAAGGTTTTCACAGCGAGAGACGGAGCCATTGTCAACTTGACGACTTTCGAACGTCATTACCACGTAATCATGAACGAGATTGCAGTGTCTCTGGCAGCAATCTTCCTAATAAGACCCGATGAGATGCCATTTTTCAATAGCAATTTTTATAATTTTAATGGTCGACCAGAGAACCGCGCCATAATATCCATTTATGTACACTACTAGCTACAGATACGCACGTACGAACAAACAGAAGACGAAAATGATATGGAAATTAAGACTATTTGTGTAAATGAAAACACATATACATACGCTCACTCCCTCAAACCTACATACACACATATGATAATCGACCTGAAACCAAACTGGAATCTTAGGAAGACCTTTAGCATTACGTTAATCATGAGAGCAACCGATTCACGGAGACGAACTTCAAAAACTACCTAGTCAACATACCTTGTTAACTAAGTTCACAAAGTATTTAAACAATTGCGATTAAAAGGGACGGTTAGAATATTAAAAAAGATTTCTCACTTGTACTCTCTCAAATATCAGGTAAACATCTGGCATCTGCTTTCTTTATCCTTTCAAAAAAAAAACAAAAAAAAAAACAAAAGCAAAAAAAAACAAAAAACAAAAAAAAACAAAAACAAAAAAGAAACAAAACCATGACAAAAACAAAATAAAATAAACAGGCACACAGGACTAGTTTGATAAAGCACGCCTTTTTACTCACTATAAACCGCTGAAGAAAATGCACGCTTCGTGATTATATAACAAATATATACATAATATAAACTATAACATAATATAATCTAATATATAAAGCATACCATGCCTGTGCGTGTGTGTCCATCGGCCTCCATTTTTTCAAACTGCATCTCCACTGAGACGCAAGATCGCAGGCAGCTCAAATGATTGAATTTTTTGAAGAGAGTCCTTTTATTGGTTATTAGCTTGTAATCCTGACTGCTTAGGTGTCAAAAATTAGAAACAATGGAACTTGACAGGCGTAATCCCACATTAAGTGTTCTTGTACGCATGCGCAAGGATATCTATTTCCATTATTTCAAACTATATTTCATTCGAGACGCAGGGTCGCAAAGCGGCACAAGGCGGGTGAAATGGTTGCATTTTTTGTGGACCGTTCTATATAATGGGTACAACATAATAATCAATAGAGAATTAGCTCTACAATAATAAATACGAAATCTGCATAAATTAAAATATTATATTTTAGCATATTTTACGACCGAGAAACGCCCTGGGGCCTGCTATTTAAACGGAGATATGGTATGGTATAATGATTACAGCGTGCTGCGTAAAATTACTTTAAGTAAATTATATTTGGCATTACTTTACATTTTTATATTATATGGCTGGCATTATTTTAATTAATGGTCTTTGAAAAAAAAAAACATGAATTCATTTATTATCCTTTCATGCATGAGTAAAATAGTAGAGCAGACTGAACTTTCAAGATTTGTTAAAATATCACAGAGAGATAAAAATGAAATAATACAGAAAACAAAAGACACCATATCATTGTGACATTTATACTAATTTTATTAACCATCTTCGTTGAAGATCTGATAATAGATAACGTTCTAATAGAATAGAATAAGTCTGTGAGTCTGTGTGGCGAAAAAAGCTTGAGAGTCGATAATATGAAGGATAAAAGTCCTGTTTGTAGGGAACGGGGGAAAAAGTTCAAAACAGGAGAATGTTCATAGGAGAAAATTCGCATGTGTTGGAAAGTTATTGGGAATCAGTCTAGTGCAGCAGTTCAGCCATCTTGGGTATTGAAGTATTTTTGTTGACGTCGATAGTAGGGATTTTAGTTTGCAACGCAAGAGCGGAGTTTGGTGGTGGAACTCAGCCAAGTGTGTTTCGCTCGTAGCTAAATAGAAAGAATAGAGGCGAGAACTTTCTTTAATCAAACTTTGGGAACCCGTGCACTGCTCGTATGATATCTTGTTTTTGATTGGGCAAGTCAGAATCAAACTTACATATCGTGATCAATCAGCACCTAGCTTAGAAGTCAAGCAGATAATTCAAATATCATTAATTGCAGTTGTTGTTGTTTAACATCATTCTTGGCATTAATTGGCATTCGATTCCTCGATAGTATTCTATTAAGGATTCTTTTTAGAAATATATCGCATGCTTACGGGAGGGACCATGTGAACGTTGCTAACGTCATTACATGACAATGTCTCTGTGGAACGAGCTGGATTCGAACTTGGCACACCTAGGTTGTCACTGTTGCTTTTCGTGCTCGTTTGTACTATTACTGTTATAATACCAGTTCTTTCTATATTCTGATATTGTTTACGTGCGTCCTTGACGTCTTGCCACCGAACTCCAAAAATATTGATTCAAGTGAGGTGAGGTATTACACCGGCTTTGTGTTTAGACTCTACACAACGTCATCATTGCAAAGTGTGTCCATTGTATCTCATGACTGTACGGTGGTCTTTGTCGGCACGTATATTACACCGGTTTACATGCTCCTAGGTGATTATTGGCAGATGTATACAATTAGAAGTAGAATTTCGAAATAACAAAAAACAAAAAAATAAACCCTATTAAATGAAAAAAAAAAAAGAAATGGTTAAAACTATACTAAATCCGATTCCTCCAACTACTTCTGCCCATTCGTTCCTTTTCATGCACTGCTTATATGTCTTGAACAAATCCCGAACAAAAACAGTGTTATAAATTACGATACTTAGTCATTTACTGACCTGTTTTTCTGTGAATGTGGCCTAGTAGTGTGAAGTAGTTAAGATAGCCGTAATGGAAAATTAAGTTTTAAATCCCAAAACACAAATATCACAAACAAAAAAAAAACAACAACAACAAAAAAACAATCCAAATAATAAACAATTATAAGATTCGTTTATGGCATTGGAATGTAAGCATATTTTTTTCCTGATTCCGATTCCGTTTAACTGTCCCAAGACTAATACATATATATATATATATATATATATATATATATATATATATATATATATATATATATATATGTGTGTGTGTGTGTGTGTGTGTGTGTGTGTTCGTGTATTTATATACAGTAGGATATGTTTTTTTTCTGGTTACGATATGGAATACGATTTTTCCGGCCCCTAGTTACGACATTTACCTAGCCTTACAGCGTTATTCATCCCCCGATTTATCGGAGAGACCTATGCTTTCAGTGGCGTCCGTGCATTCTTTATTCAGTCCATTAGTTTTTCCTGAAATTTTGCCACAAATTGTATTTCATTAAATAGATGTGCACAGTAAAAAAAAATGCGAAAATTCTCGTTGCGTCCGGAGGGGCTCAAAAGAAGTAAAAAATGCCCCAAAATGGCCCAAAATGACACGTTTTGCCCCATAAATTTTTATCATTCCATTAGATTTTTCTGAAACTTTGCCCAAATGTTGATCCTATTGTTCTTAAAATAAATTCAGTATGGGTGACCCTGGCAAAATTCTGGTTGGCGGCCCCGGGGACTTTTAGGAATAAAAACGCCCATTTTGTGGCTTTTTTTTTCATATTTCTAAACAAAAACTTGATATGTGGTTTTTCACGGTGGTCAACTCAAATATACATGTTTTAAGGCGTGAAACTGCACCGTTATCCATTTACTGGAATTCGGCGTCCACAGAGGCTGAAAAGAGGCCAGAAATGCCCGAAAATGGTAAAAAATGTCGCTTTTTGCCTCATAGCATTTGATTCATCCATTAGATGTTCCTGAAACTTGGCTAAAATGTGGAGACTATTGTTTTTAATATAAATTCAGTATGGGTAATCCTGGCAAAATTATTGTTCGCATCCATCTGGGACTTTTAGGCCCCCAAAAACATGGCTTTTTAAGCTCTTTTTTAATATTACTTTTTGACAGCATGGACAAAATTCAAATTCCCACGATTTACTTGTTCCAGTTCAAGCCTCACCGAAAAGCTGCTGAGACAGCTGGTTATATAAATGATGCGCGTGGCACAGGAACCACTAAGGAACGTGGGGCACAACGGTGTTCAAGAATTTTTTTAATGGTGACGAGAACCTTGAAGATGAAGACGAGCGAGGCCAAGCTGCGGTTAGTAACGAACATTTGAAAGCCTTAATTGAATCCTCGCAAAACTACACAAGAAGTTGCTGCTGAAATCGAGGGCGACCACCCAACAGTCGTTCGCCATTTAAAGCAAATAAGGAAGTAAAAAAAGATGGATAAATAGGTGCCGCATGAATTGAACGATGTGTCCGAGATTGGCCAATATGAAGGGACAAATTCTCCTCCATGACAACGTTCGCCCGCATGTTGTTAAACTGACCCTGCAGACGCTGGAAGAATTGGGCTAATAGACTCTGCTTCTTCCGGCATGTTCACCTCTCGCTCACCGATTATCACTTTTTCAAGCATCTCGACAACTTCCTGCGCGAAAAATGCTTCAAAAGCCGAGATGATGCCGAATCGACTTTCAATTACTTCATCACTTCCAGAAATCCGGATTTCTATGCTAAAGGGATAAATAAACTTAATTCTCGTAGGCAAAAAATGTGTCGATTCTAATGGTTCTTATTTCGATTAATATAGTTTATTATGAAAGAAGTTCTGATCTTTTGGATTTGAACTTCAAAAATCGACATATTTCACACCAACCTAATATACATTAACATTATCTTGTGTCGCTTTCTGTCTTCCCATCTCTCGCTCTACATGCATTGTAGCGAACGATTTTCACCATTATCAAGTGTAAATTCTTAGTTTAAGACAATTAACACGCGTTGCCACATTAAAGTGATGGAATAAGGCAAAACAATTGCTTGTTTACACCCACATACACACACACACACACACACACACACACACACACACACACACACACACACATATATATATATATATATAAAGTTTACACAAATATAATGCACCCACGTTAATTAGAATGAGGCCTTGAATATATCGTTATCATCAATTCATTAGTTTAGGAGTAAATCCTTTATCTCTCTATATATATTTTGATTTATGCTAATCAGTGAAACATACGTTTACTAGTACAATGTGGGACAAAGCAACCTGCTTGTTTAAATAATTTAGATATTCCAAATAAGGACGTTTTTCTGCCTCGCCCCGTGTTCATGCTTTGCTGAAAAG
>NC_136486.1:90521136-90541136 GCF_053919585.1 Euprymna scolopes | reverse complement strand
CATTACTAAAGCAGTAGGTTTTACGATGTACGATACCAGAGTTAGAATCTCACTTAAGTTTAAAGACTAATGTGTAACTTAATACATGTTTTATAAAGTGAAAACACTATTATATAAAATTACATAAATATTTTTGAAAATGACACGTGTTTAATAATTCGCAACAAAATGAGTAAAGGCTATTCACTGTTAATTCAAAACAAATTATTAAAACTATAATTAATAATGAGATCTGACATAAACACCTCTAAGAAGCATGTAAAAAAATTAAATATTTAATAAAAATGTCTTTGAAACCAAGTTTATGATGCGAATAGTTTATTTTAAAAAAATCATTATGTTTTTTTCTTTTAATTATTTTTAATGTTACATAGGTAACTATCCTCCGTTGGGGAAATATTTTTTCCTCCGCAATTAGAAATTTCATTGGCTCGTCTTGTTATCGATATACGCTGTAAGGTGGATAAGATTTTTTTATATATTATATATTAAGACATGATTATGGTAGTGCAATGAGATTTGACGCAAAAAGCTCGTAGAAGTATCTTTTAGAAATATAAAAGATTAAATAAACAACAACAACAACAACAGCAACAAAAACTCTTTGAACTAACGTTTAATATGAAAATACTTTATTAAGAAAGTTATTTAAACCTTTGGAAACTTGCCTTTTTCCATCTCATTCTCGTATGTAATTACTATGGCTATGATAAGAGACTATTCTTATCATTGTTTTGAGTCTCAGGTATATATCCGACACAGACACAGTTAATCAACCGAGAACCACATCACTCTATATAAAAGCATATACGATATCAATGGATACACACTGGAGAGTCACAACAATGAAAAGAATATCCTGTTGTCATAGCCCTAGTAATTACTAAGTAGGGTATTCTTGTCACGTGATTTCACGCATATTTTCTTCTAAATAAATGTAAATCGGTGAAGCATCGCCCAAGAAATGAGTATAAAATAGTAATATCGAATAAGGAATGCGAAAAGAAAAAGGATATCAATAAAAAATAAAAGATTACAATCTATATAAATAGAACAGAAGATATATGTGTGAATTTAATAATCTATGAGTTGGTATTTCTTTCAGGAATGATAATCATAACCTTATATGTAATATTTTATAGACATCGAGTTATTCTATAATAGTTGCCGTTATAAATGATATATTTTATAATGAAGACAATGTCTATGGATGTAACCGAAACTACGCAACTATCCAAAGTCAGAATTTCCTGGAATCTTTTACCTTTTCCTCAAAACTGGCACGGTTCGCCTCCTCCTTATCGTGTTGCAATTTAATTAATTTTTAATATCTTTGATGATTGAAACAAAACTAATCGTTAAAAAAAGAAGCCATGATACCTCTTAACAATATTACCAAAAAAGTACCAGGTTAGATGCATAATCATACAGACGAAAGAATAAACCACCTAATGTACATGGACAGCCTAAAACTGTTTGCAACAACCAAGAAGGAACTAGAGGCGCTGATAAACACAACCGGAATCTTCATCCAGGATATCCAAATGGAATTTGGTCTGGAAAAGTGAGCACCGCTAGTTAACAGAAGAGGAAAACTGGATGCAACTGAAGGCATGAAACTGCCTATTTAAGCGGAGATGAGTACACTTGATGAATATGACGCCTATAAATATTTGAGAGTTCTCGAAGCAGACGCCATCAAAGTAACAGAAATGAAAGAGAAAATTGGAAAAAAATAATTCAGCAAATCAAGAAAACCCTAAACTATATAGTAGAAACCTAATAAATGGTATAGGCACATGGATAGTATCACTAGTAAGACACTCCGAACTGTTTATAGGTTGGACTAAAGAAAAACTGAGACATCTCGACCAGCATATCATTAAACTTATGATCATGCAGAATACACTACACCCAACAGATAATGCTAATTGACTCTCCGTGAAAAGGAATGGTTTGTAAAGTAGACTGTGTAGATGTCCCGAAGAAATAATTAGATAAATACATAATACAGAACACAGAAATGATAAATACCGTAAAAAATAACCAACCCAAAAACATAGAGGCACAGATGAAGATGAAGAAAGAAAAATAGGAAGCGAAACACCTACACGGACGAATGATAAGGAAAACAAACGATCAGCCTAAGGAAAAACCTTGGATATAGCTACGAAAAAAAAACCTAAACAGAGAAACTGAATCCTTAATAACAGCAGCGCAAGCCAACCCGATTAGAACTAACCACATAAAAATAAGGATCGACAAAACAAGAAAATATCAAATGCAAACTTTGTGAGCAAAGGGACGAAACAATAAACTACATAGTAAGCGAATGCAGCAATTAAGCCCTCAAAGAATAATAGAATACAATCACGTGGGGAAACCAGTACATTTGGAATTATGCAAGCAAATGCACCTTAAACAAATCGGTAGCAGTGCTTGAAAATGAAAATAACAAAATCCTATAGGAGATGGATGTAAAAACAGATAAACCTATCTAAGCAAAGCGACCGGATGTCATAACAATTAACGAAAAGGAAAAGTTCTACCAGATCGTAGATTTCGCCATTCTAGCAGACCATAAGGTTAATACCAAGGAGATAGAAAAGCGGGTCAAATAGACGGAATTGGCCAGAGAGCTCCATATGATATGGAAATTGAAGAAAGTCACGATAGCATCAATAATAGTAGAAACTCTAGGAAAAATCCTCCAAAATTTGAAAGACAGGATGGGAGAGATTGGAATCAGGAGGATCGGTTGAGAAAATACAACGGATAACAATAGCGAAAATGGATGGAAAATTAAGGAAAACTTTTGAATGCAGAGACTAATGTACATTGAACACAGTTTCCGTTATTTGTTAAACAAGAAGTTTGACTATTAAAACACAGATTTAATTCAGAAAAAGTTTTACTAATAGATTTACAAACTATTTCATAAAACAAAGTCTTATTTTGTATTCTTTCGATATTTATGAAGTGCAAAAAATATAAATTATATAGTTTATTTAACAAAATGAATAGATAAATGAAACAAACTAATAAAAATCAATAAAAACATTTAAATAAAATAATGTTGCGTTTAGATGGTGCCACACAATTTGAAAATAGTATTTTCTGAGAAACTTTTCTACCACCGATCTTACTTTAGTTATGAATTCATGTGGTATCTTCTACAACTGAGCATTAATTTCATCGTTTAGGATGATTCTGATAGTCTTCTATTGTCAGTTCATGGACATTATTGCTTGGATTTACAAATTAACGTTTTGTAAATAATTTTGTTAAGTAAAAATATATATATCAACCCGTTCTCGTAAATGAAATTATTTACTTTTTAAGCTATGTAGAATATCTCCTTTTTTAATACAAAATCTGTTAATGCAAAATTATATATATTAATTATATCAATTATAAATGTGTTTCGTTTATAATTAAACTTTGTCCATTCCCCAAACCATTCTGAATCCTCTTAAAGTTTTTTTTACCTCTCAACGTTCAAACATGCAATTTTATCAACCTTATACTCGATTGACTTTTGCTTTAGATGAGTTCTGATAAATTATGAAGCAAACGCTCTATTCATTACATAAGTTTTTCTAAATTCTAAAACTTGAGTTAGCGTGTAACGACAAATAAAACATTTCGTAGACACTAACAAACCAGACACATATATAACCACACATATTCACCTTCATACACACATATGCACACGCAAATATATATATTTCATCCTAACCCTGTTAAATGCATCAGTTTTGAAATAATAAACACTGTTAATTTGGACAAAGCTGAGCAACAGTTATGAAAACATTTTTTAATAACATGAAATGATAAAACTGGGAGGAAAAACTAGATTCGATATCCGAAATGTTTTCGTTCTTGATGTGTAAGGAAAGCGTTGCTTGATCAACGCTACTGGCGTGACAGGATTTTAAAATATTGATTTCTTTTTTAACCTCGAAACAGCGTTTTGTTTTTTCATGGTAGACAACTAATGATTCTTAAAATAACATTAGATCTCTTGGAAGCAAAATAATACAATGATTATAAGACATTAAATGATTTATAAGCGAACGAGTATTCCAACAAAGAATCTGGGATTAAAAGTTTCTTTAAACTGTAGTTTTAATAATGTGAAAAACTTCCAAGACACACACACACGCACGCACACACACGCGCACACACACACACACACACTTCACACACACACACGTGTATGAACTGTATTTTACTTTTTTTTACTTTTATATATTTTTCTGATTTATCCCTCTACGTTTTTAAAATCCAGGGAAAATAAAACGCGATGAAAGAATAGAAGACTTTCCGTGCATTTGATTCATAGTTCGGGTCATCGCTGTCCCAGAATGGGTCGACCATTCCACTGACCTTTTCTACCTCACTTTTTTTTTTGCCTATCAAGTTGACTTTTTCGTATGACCAATCCCTTTCACTGATGATAAGCTATCCAAAGACTTGGAATGGCTCCGAGATTTTGAATCATTCGAACGTTGTACATTATCATTTGATCTTTACGGATTCTCCTTTTTTTTTTGACTGGCTGACCAAAGGGTAGAGTAAAACCTTTAATGTGAAAAGCAAGCCTCAGGGAAAGAATTGGCCAGGCATGCACAAGTTTTTTTTTTTGTTGCAGCTGGCATCACCAAGTGACAGGCATCTTTTGTAGAAGCCGCAAAAAGAAATGGCAAATGCTAATAGATGTCACCGACCGAATTTGGCACTGGAAGCCAACTCAGATATAAAATGTATAGGTCTTTTGTGCTCTGACCATCCGAAGACATTTCTTGCACTTCCTTTAGCTTTTGCCTTTCTTGTATATTCTTTGACGATTTTTATTTTTGCCTTTTCTTCTTGTGTGTGCCATCGTCGTGTTTCTTTGTTCTTAGTCTTTTGTTGTTTAGTTATTAGGAGATTCGTTGGGTTTTTTTTTTCGTCGGGGTGGGCGGCTCTGTTTCTGACTACTTTTCCTGCGCGGTTGGGGAGGATATGATGCTGGTTTGAGATAAGAGGTATCGCTCCGATGACAGGATGACCCTTTGACCATTTTCTAAGAGCAGAAGGCCAGGGCGAACACACTTTCAGTAACTGGTGGATAAGCGCAGATTTATCACATTGAATTCTGATCACACACACACACACACACACACACATATATATATATTCACATTGAATTCTGATATATATATATATATATATATATATATATATATATATATATATATATATAAACAACATCGCAGCCCACAAGAGCCATGGAAGTCAACGAACCGGAAGTCCAAGATTTGAGTTTCACTCTCATTTGGGCTCATCAGTTAGACACATCCGTACTCAGGATTCGAAACCCGAGCCTCTTGCATGCGAGACAAGCACTCTGCCAACTGAGCAAACGCCTCGCACACAAGAAATTCTATTAACTACCAAAGATCAAGAAAACCACACGGACATCCGACTATGAAATGGACCTACTTGGTCTCAACTAGTTTGAATGTGCCTAACTGATGAGCCCAAATGAGGGCGAAACTTGAGTCTTGGATTTCCGGTTCGTTGACTGTCATGGCTCTGGTGGTCTGCGACGTTGTTTGGCTCTCATACAATGAAAAGTATTACACAGTATTAGTGATCTTGAGAAAGTTTTTAAATAAAGACAAACCGTTGATGAATAAACGGCTCCATTGTATATATCTATTTCCTATCTATACATATATACAATAGAAATAAAATATGCCTATTTTACGTTCGCAAATAATAGAAAAACATTCTAATCACGTCAGCAGCGAATATTTTGAATTTTAACGTCTATGTTTCGTTAAATATGAACAATAAAAATTTTACGTAGTAGTCGCACTCCATATTTCAAATATTGATTTAATGTTTTTCTTTCAAATTAGTCATCTTGAAAAAGTTTTGAACCCCCCAAAATGAGAGTATAAACGATTATTTGTTTCTCTCTTAATCTTCCCTTGCGTTGTATTATTATATTAATCATATATATATATATATATATATATATATATATATATATATATATATATATATATATATATAATATAATATATATATATAATATAATAATATATATATATATATATATATATATATATATATATATATATAATTTTTCAGTAGGAAGGTATCCAAATATTGAAAATGATTAAATTTCAACAAGGGTGGTTGATAGTGCTCAATCGTAAGAGAGCAAGTTATATATGTTTTATTTTTTTATGTAAATATAGTCATATCTTGCTACGATGTGCAGACCGTTTCAATCATGTTAGATATCATCAGGCAAGAAAAATTAAGGTACACAAACTGAAAAGGTTTAACACCTTTTCAAATTTTGAAGAGAGAGAGAGAGAGAGAGAGAGAGAGAGAGAGGGGGGGGGATAGAGTTCGCCATGAATTGCGACGGACTAATCAAATTTCGTCCATCGCCATTCATGGCGAACTTTTTCTCTTCAAAATCCTCCTTTGGAAATAGGGTACGATTATGAATATCTCCAGTACAAAAAAAGCCTTATAGACTGTGAAAGTTACTTTATGTATGACAAACAATGAGATGAAAATAACATATGAGAAATATTTGGAATCAAGTCTCTCCATGCTGTTATTTCAAATCATTTGAAACCATAGCAGCAAATTTAAGTCTCTCCTCCCTCAAGGCAAGAGGATTTTGGGAAATAAGAGATATTTTGTAATTCATATGCAAAACTATGAAAAAAAGCTATGATTGAAACATTAATAAAGATGCCGTATTTTCCACCCGTAAAATCCTTTAAATTACTACTATTATGAGTTTTCGGGGCTGCTAGAAACAACAAATAATGTTTAAAAGTCAAGAAAATGAGCAGTTTCTAAGATATAAAAAGTTATAGTTTTAAACAGTGGGAGATCAATTGATCACAAGGTCATACGCTTTCCAACGAGCCTTCATTTCTTAAACTCTGAAAATTAGTCGCTGTGCTTTCGAATTTATGGAATTGCCAAAAAAGTTGGTATATCTATCGCTGTCTCTTTAATATATGTATATATATATATATATATATATATATATATATATATAAATATATATATGTATAGACATATATATATATATATATATATATATTTCATAATGTTTTTAGGAATGCAAAATTTAAATATTGCAATTAGGAACGGAAGACTTTTATGATTCATGATTAAAAGTAAATTTGTATATATATAAATATATATATATTCTTTTAATCTTCTCTCCAAAAAAGGGGGAAAAGGTGGACAGGAGAGGAAAGAAAGAGAAATGGCGAGCCAGCTGATCTGTTTCGATCCTCGCTTCTCAAAGCTGTATCGAGGGAATTTGTAAAGCCAAGAATGAAAAAGCGATGAAAATTACTTTTTATTCAATTTACGGGGAGAAAAAATAAGTGGGAAAACGATTAAAAAAAAAAAACAGCGTTATGGTCGAATACCCTAGAGATTAATTACGTTCAACCTTAGGAGACATTCCCTTTGCTTGCAAAGTGAAGGTTTTCTAAGTCGAACGTGAATAGTCTCCAAGATCTTTAGGTGATATAGTGAATGAGCACGACTAAGAATAGAAAAAGAAAAGTGTAAAATAAAAGAACGTGACGCGTTAGCTGTTGCGCCCATCGCCAAACTGGAAGGCGAAGGAATTAAGGCTAGACAATCGAAAAAAGGCAATGACTTTCGAAAATATCAGCGAAAAAAGCGACCCCTCCCTGTAGAAAAGTGTACAGTTGAGAGTGAAGGTATTAATGTTTTTGTTCAATTCATTGATATTTGTCGTCTGAAGGGTCGAGCTTCAGAAGGATACTAATCCCGTGAAAATCCGTCGTCTCTGCCGAGAGTTTTTGCGATACATACATACATTAAAACAGACAGGCGAAATTTATATTATAGATTCTTGTAATCTGATAAGCGTATGCCAATAGCCAATAAAATTGCGCGGAACATTTAATGGGAGGGTTTCGTATTTAAGCTTTCGATCAAAAAAGACTAATGTTTAATGTATTGTAATAAAAAGTAAACAGGTACTGGTGTGAAAAAATGGGTCGAATATGTAAAATTTCTGGGTTTCGAAAGAGAAGAAAATAAATATCGTATTGCCACCTGTAAACATGACTTTTAATGGAAGCGACTCTTCTAGAAATTATTTTAAGATTTTTTGCTAATGAAAAAAGTGACTGATAACAAGCAAAAACTCTACATAAGGTATTGGCTAGAAATGTGACCATATTGAATTTATCTGTATTCTCTTCGGAGATGTTGTTATGTTTTTTTCGTGAAGGAACTGACTTCATTTTATTAAGTATAGAGATGTATATTAATATCTATTCATATCTATATTTCTATATTCATGTGTGTGTGTGTGTTTATATATTTTTTGCCAAGGAGTGACCTTGCTGGTATCAGGATGATAAAAAAAAAACATATGCAGAGAACAACTATATATAAAAGAAATTAGTAATGGGCCGAAACAATTGTAGTATGTTTGTAAATAAAGTTGGAACCTTTTTTTAAATGAGCGTAAAAATGCACGCGGTTCCTGCTGAAGCGGTGTATCATAACAAGTATTTATAGCTCTACTATTGCACTATCGAGTTATTTGTGTTATTTGCATCTATTCTTTAATATTAATTTGAAAACTTTTATTCAAATTATATATATATATATATATATATATATATGTATATATATATATATACACACACACACACATATATATATATACATATATTTAATATAAAATAAAAATCTTGTTGAAAATTTTATTTTCCAAATGTGCAAAAAACTTTTAAACCTGTAAGGAAGGTATACAGAATTTTAATTATTCCACAAGGACTACAAATAACACAAGAAAACCCTTATTATTGGAGTTTCGAAGAATATACTTCTCATCAGAGGAAAGAGGTTCGCAAAATATACAATAAATTTTGCAGGTTAATGCATTAGAAAAAACCCCAAATAATATGAAATTTATCATATTTTCATAAAAAATCATTCAACATTTTATAGAGATTCAATTTGAATGGTACAGCAAGAAACAAAAAAAGGGAGATAAAGAATTTGGTGAAAGTCCAATTGGAAAGATGGTAAATTCCAGAACAAGAAAAAAACACCAGTTGCTAATCCATCGGTAATCCATGGGAAAACAGAAATATAAATATAGATATAAATGTCAGGGTAAAATTTGGAGCTTTAAGAAAGTCGTCATGTTGCAGAAATATATATATATATATATATATATATATATATATATATATATTGCGTCAATTGCTTTATTGCAGATTAGTAAAATATCAATATTTCACTAAATATTCGTCACAACAAAATGGAAATTATATCGCTAAATTACTGCTTTAAGGTTAGTTATTTCCAAAAATGTTATTCAAATCCATACGATATTCACGCAGTTATGACATTTTATTTATTATCAAGTAATTTATACTGCTTATCGCTTTATTGCAGGTCTGTATAAATGCCAAAAAAGGGGCGATTAACGGTTATTGAAAAGGAAAAAAATTGTTGCTGGATTCACAGAAGGATTGTCCATCAAAGACTTAGGTATGGGGCTGGAAAGGGATCACAGAACTTTGGCTTCATTCGTGAACAACCTCAACACCAACTCTAGAAAGGATAATGATAATAAGGACAATAGTGAAATATTGATATTTTACAAATCTGCAATAAAGCGATTAACATATTCCTATATATATATATATATATATATATATATATATATATATATATATATATATATATATATATATATATTTTTTTTTTTTCTGCATCACTTTTATGTACCTATTGAAATCTTATAATTCACATTTAATACCACGACATTTTCATGAAATATCGGTGAATGATTTTAATTTTAGGAAATAGTAAGATTTAAATGTGACAGACATTCACAGATCTTGAGAAGAAATTAAATTTCAAGAAATCTTAATTAACTGCTATCTTATGAGTCTAAATGCAGACGGAGGATTTTATCTGCATTATGCGTTATAAAATCCATTGAAATACTCCAAAGAAACTGAAATATCCATGTCTGATACCTGGTGTAAAGATTTTACAGCTTTCAGAGAGGTATCTGATATTCTACTAAACAGTTTCATAATCTTTCAGTTCTCCTATATTAAAATTAATATAGCCGACATTGTCCACCCTAACGAATAGATGCTGTCTTTCAAAGTAAACAACAATCGGTTGGTTAGTAAAGGCATGCAATTCTCACAGCAAAAGCACGTCTGTTTAACACGAGAGTTATTCTTTTTTTCCGATCTTTCTGAATATCTTTTCCATTTGCCGAGCAGTAATTTTAATTTCAGCAGGCATATTATATAAAATGGCGCCCAAATATTGTTGTTCGGCGAGATTATTCTCAAGCGCTTTCTATCGGTGCAACCGATCATCATCATCTGCTGAAATTTAAAAGATCGCTTGGTAAATGGAAAATATATCCAGAAAGATCGGAAAAAAGAATAACTCTGTCGTGTTCAATCAGACGTGCTTTAATAATGATTTGCTGCCAACACACACACACACACACACACACACACACACACATATATATATATATATATATATATATATATATAAAAGTCATTTTTACTCATAGATTTCGAAACGGCTGAGCCTATCATTTACAAATTTCACACAACAGAAATGAGTCCGAAAATGTATCGAGAATAAAAAATCCGACATTATAAATAGTTTAAATTTTAATTCGGAGACAAAATATAACAGCATGCCAAAAGATAGACTGACTGAACTTTAAAAAAATTGTATAATGGAGCTAAATAAGGAATATCTGCTTTAATCACGGCTAAATGCTAGTTTTATTTAGGCGTCTTTAAATGCTTCCCCCCTTTTTACGGATGAGGTGACTATATATATATATATATATATATATATATGAGACTCTTCGTGTGTGTATGTGTCTATGTTTGTGAGTTTATTCCCTTGCTCTCCATTGACTTCGACAGGACTTAGCCGATTTAAAAAAAAAAAATTAACACAAATGTATTTTATGTGTCTGGGAGTGTTCTGAGATCGGTTTTGTATCGGAATGTTTTCGATAAATATAAAAAAAGTGAGTAGTGAAAAAATCCGATTAAAGAAGGAACATTTCGATTTCGATCAGGGTTTACATCCTTATATAGCCTAAAATCGCAAGTGCATTTGAGAGGTTTTGTCATCAGATTCCAGTAACAGACGTTTATCGCTGTGTCAAATGAGCTACGAGCATCTTATCGGTGGTAGGAGTGCAATGATAGTATGTTTATATATATATATATATATATATATATATATATATATATATATATATTGTATGGACATGATTTATTATTAATCTGATGAACGGATCATAGTGAATTTTTGGACATAGACATATTAATTTAGTTTCATTCCAAAGTAGTAAAACAGATGCGTTAGCCTTTCGAGAATGATCAGATACCTCTTAGTTTTCATTACTTTAATCTTCAGGTAGATTTACTTCTTACTTGTTTATTCTCTCCTGATGTATATTTATATGAGAAAACAATCACACAATTACATGTGTGTGTGTATTTAAAGCATGCATATATACAAAGATATATATATATATATATATATATATACACACACATATATATATATATATATATATATATATATATATATATATATGCATATATACAAAGATATATAATCTAAATTTATAAGCGATAAAAATAAACAGTATAATTAATCTAGGGATTATGGCCTAACGGTTAAGGCACCGGACTGTGGTAAACATGGTCTGAGGTTCGAGCCCTAGAAACAGTTGAACTACGTGTACGTAGATTACTGTTTTAAAAATAATAAATAAATAAAAATGTTATATACGTCCAAATTAAAAGGGCGACTTTCTAAGTAAATAAAAAAAATGAGCTCCGAGGCGGAGCCAATATTAACCGTATGTATCGCTTGAAAAAACAACAATAACAAATATATATATATATAAATTTGTGTCTTTTTGTGCATTTATATTCATACTAAAACCCCTTTTTTTATTTATATATATAAAAATAAAATACAACTTTGTTATGTATGGGCCGTAGAATTACATTGGCTTGCAAAATCCCTAGCTAATTTGCATATTCTTTTAAGCATTCATTTTAATTAAGTCCCTATTCGTCTTTTTTTATTTTCTGATGCGTTGATCATCTTTAGTTAACTATTACGTGTAATTATATTCATGCAGATATTCTATATAATTTATACTTGCGTAATATTTGCGTAACAGGTTATAGTAAACATAAACCTCTTTCTATATGTATTTATGCATGCGTATATATATTTGTTTAAAAATTTTGCCTACTAAACACGTTTGTCAGTTTTTGGTAAACAAGCACTCTAATGTTAATTTCAAATTAATAGCTATTTTTTAATAATTATCCATGTACCAATACATTTCATCCTTGCGAATATATACTGTGGAAATAACTATTCAGTCGGCCGTATGATTACAATCAATAGACACTAGGTATGACACTATTTTTCGACACCCATACAAAAAACAAGTAAAGTGAAATTTATTCATCGCAATTTTTACTCTATATTGAAGAGTAAGACTCAAGGTGTACATCACATGATTTTAACGTCACAAAATAATCAAAACATAAAAATATGAGAAATTAACATGCATCGTAAATATATAGAGAACAGGTCTATTAAAAATTACAAATATAGGAAAAAACAAACTAGTAAACATATGTATTATATTTTTTAAAAGTTATTTATTAATCATTATTTAAGTGAAATATAGCAGTAAAAGTTTTACCTTTGCCATAGATGTTATAAAAAACCAAAAAACCAAAAAAACAAAACAAAACAAAAACAAAAAACATATACAGATAGGATACCCAGAACAAAAATCATATTTTAAGTAGACAACATCTAAAACAATTAACTTCCGGTTTGATATGGAACCCATCAACTGGCAGAATTTCTGTTAATATTAATTTTCAATGTCATAATTTGTAGTCTGAAAAAAGTAATATTAAAATTACTTCATTAAATTCCTCTTTATTCTAGAAAATATCAATTTTTAATTCTTAAACCTAAGCTTTTCAAAAATCTTAATGAAATTAACTTTATGGGAAAGTTATTTTCCACATCAAATTTTTGTGAAGACTCCAAATGAAATTTCTATTTAATATTAACAAATTGTAAAACATGCCTTGCACAAATATATTAATCAGCTCTTAAATCATAATTGTTTTCATTACTTGGTTTAGAAATTATATTTTTGTTCTGACAAAGGAAACGTCTAACGCTACGATTTTTATCAACGATATGGGAACAGATTTACTGCATCATTAATCTTCCGTAGAAAAGTTATTCACGTTCGATTTCTAAATATATTCTAAATTATTCACTATTAAAAAAGACATCGATTAAAAAAATTAATTATTAATAGTAACAATATTTTGCATTAGTTGATTTATATTTTTCCTTTTATATAAAGTTTCTAAACTTTAATTTTGTAATTACTATCCCAAATATTAGTTAGAGCAGAAATAGGGATATACTAACCAAATTTTAGGTAAAATCTTGTACTCTACTTAAAGTTATGTAATGTATCCAATAATTTTGCGTGGCACTGTATATAGATACGTACTTTATAATAAATATATGTAAATAGATTCATAAAATTTGTCAATTATTTGCTTTTTGACAGAATTAAAAAAAATGCGTTGCTTTAATTGTTTACATCAAAATTTTCCCGTTTTTTTTTTTTTTTTTTTAGTTTTTTGAGGGATTTTTTTCTTTGAAAACTCACCAGTTTTACGGAGAGTAAAAAAAAAAAATTAGAATATTTCTTCCTGAGCATACTGCAAAAATACAAGCTTTTACTGTTATTATTTGTTAAAAGGGTAAAAAATACAGTTTGTATTATGGCCATACCTACATAGACACAAGTCACCTTTAACTTAAATTAAAACTCTCCAAGCGATCAGACCGTTAATTATGGAAATAAGTTATATATACATACGTAATATATATATATACATAAATACATACGTGAGATTTTTTGGGGGCTACAGTTGAGTAATCTGCAACCAAACCTCTCCTGAGTTGGCACTGTTAAATACTAGTGACAAATAAAACTTTCCGAACTACTAAAACAATGTCCCAATTAGCGGAGTACGCATAGAGCGCATGCGATTCACAGACGGTCAGCCATCTGATACTGGAAAAATTCATCTTTGCTTAACTTCGATGATCTGACGAGAACTGTTGTATCAACGTATTTATACCGTGTATATATATATATATATATATATATATATATATATATATATATATATATATATATATAGTAAGTAATTTATAAAATATATATGGCGACTATGCTACACTGAATATTCCGCGTTTCATCCACTCTAGGTCTCTTCAGCCTGAAGAGTCCTAGAGTGAATGAAACGCGGAATATTCAGTGTAGCTTAATCGCCATATATATTTTATAAATTACTAACTAGCTCTACCTATGTATTGAGCACTTTTGAAGTAAATACTTAAAGTTTACGCATAAATCTATACTTTCGTATATTAATTTTATGTGAGTAAATTAAGTAGTTATATATATATATCTCTATATATATATACACATATATACATATATACATATACATACACGCACATATATATGTATATGTATATATATATACACATATATATGTATATATATGTGCGAGTGTTCGTATGAGAGATAGAGATAGAGAGAGATTGTGTGTTTGTTCAAATAAATGTGAATTACGTACAAATACAAAGAAGAATAGTACGCATATCAGTTTTGTGTATAGATTACTTTTTACGAACGACAATCAACACGAATCTGAATTAGATTTCAATCTCATCTTGTTAAAGAATTGAATAACCAGAAATTGATTACTAGAGAATGCATTGTATTTTCCTTCGAATCATGCAAATACTATTAATAGCAACAAGTATTTTTTATCATGCATTTTCTTTATTTCGATTGATATAAAGCCAAAATAAAAAATGTGTAGTCAATAATTTATTATATTTTTATATTTATTTATTTATATTATTATTTATTATGTGTGATTAGTTAAACACCAATACATTTTATACTCAAAGCTTAGATATCTCGTGGATATTATCAATTTTAATGTGTAATGAAAAGTATTCCACTGGTTCTGAGAATAAAGTTCTTTTTATAATTGTCTTCTTTTTTACAAAGGGAGTCACCATTTATCAAAGCCCCGATGCCACTCGTGGATAAGTGTAAATCATTGGGACAATAGTGGAGTAATCGTTAGTAGTAGAAATTTGATATAATTCGATAGGAAGATGGTTTAACAAGAACTTGATTACAGTGGACTTACAGACAACGATATTGTAGTCAGATGAAACCAGCGGAAGAATTCCACAGGCAGGAAGTTCTATGAAGGAAGCATTCTTCATGAGATTTCTTTTAGATTTAGGAATCGATAGATTATTGATAGTGGTTTTAGATAGACGAGTGTTATTTATTTAAGAAAAGTTAACTTTGCACCCCCAAACAAGGCACCGGGCCGCTTAGTCATGAAGGGCTACTATTTGGGACCAGATGTGCAAGGATACTATTTATGGAGTTGAGTAGCGAGATATCTGTTCACATTACACTTGAATGCATGTCAGTACAGTCAGGGAAGCAGGTGCTTGGAAGCGAATTCTAAAGTGAAGCAGCCCGAGGGAAAGAAGTTATTCGAATAGAATGTTTTACAGTATCTAGGGATCTCTACTGTGTTGGGGTGGGATGTTGCTGCTTTTCGGGTTTGTTGAGAGTATTGTCGAGGGGGGTACTAGTGCTCGGAGTTAGTCAGAGTACTTGCCATGTTAATAATTCTAAAACAGGCACAAGGATACTATGTTTCAGCGATGAAACAGAAATTGGAGTTTAGTTGATAGTTCAGGATCTATTACGTTGGCGACTCTTTTTTTGAACCGTGTCTAGGAGCAAGAGACTAGTGGCAAATGCACCCGCCCAGATGTGGCAGCAATACTTCATGCATGGGCGAACCGTGGCCTTGTAGAAGTACACGATACTTTTAGGTGTGAGTAGCCTTTTAGCACGGTTGACAGAGCCCACCTTTCTCTTTTTTTTTTTACACAGTGGTCACCACTTATCAAGGCCCGGAAGCCACTCAGGGATAAGGGTTATTGCAATTACATTACGTTAGTGTGGAGATTTGATGAAGTGTTTACTTAAGGGGCGGTTCATTAGGAATTTGTTAACGTTGGACTTGAAGACATCCAAGTTGTATTCAGGTGGGAAGCAGGCAGACGGAACAGAGTTCCACAGGCGCGCAGTTCTAAGAAAGAAGCTTTGTTCATGGAATCCGCGTTTTGATTTAGGCACAGATAAAGAGTGGGTGGGGGAAATTTTTCATAGTAGATTCAGCTAGACGGGTGTTTTTCGTAAAAGGTTGGCGAGGGGGGACCAGAGATTGGAGTTCAGACGAGCACCTGCCATGAAAATAACGATAAAACAAGGATAGGCTCGCAACGTCTCTTCTGTGGGAGAGAGGCTGCAGGGTAGAGAAAAGGGAATCCCCCACTAAGCCACGAAGCCTATTTTGTACTCTGTTAAGACAGGATAGGCTGTTTTTAGCAGCTCCTTGACGTACTTGGCTTTTATATAGATAGAGAATTGCATCAGCAATGAGATATCTTCTGGAGCGGTAGAAGGATCCCACCATCTTTCCAGTGACCTTGGCAACAGACTTGATGTACGTGTTCCATTTCAGTTCAGGAGTAAAGGTCAAACCCAGAAGCTTGTACAAAACACGGGGCCTCTCCCAGACGAGAGCCATCCATCCCAATTGATGCCAGATGGGGATCAGAGTTTGGGAATTGCTTCAGTGTATTTGCTCCAATTCATGTTGTTTGTGAATGTTAAACGTAGGAGCTTGAGAGAAGTATTTTCAGGCAGTGTATCATTAGCCATGACAATCAGTGGTTGAGAAGGTTTCTTGTAATTATTAAAGTACATACGTTTTATCTTGGCAGGATTGAATGTTACCAACCAGTTACGGCCCTATTCCACTACAGACTGGATATCTTCCTCTAGAGTTTTAGCAATTTCATTAGGCATGTGTTCATTTGTTTGATCCTCGTGTTTGTTATAGTATATGATTCATCAGCAAATATATCCATCTCAGAGAAAATTTCATCAGGAGGTCATTTATGAATGTCAGGAATAATAAAGATCCAAGGATTTACCCCTGCGGGGCACTTGTATTTATATCATGTTGCTTTGATGTACGATCATCGAGGACACTCTGGATTTTTTTCTTATCTAAGAAGGATCTGGTTATGTTTAGTATATGTCCAGTAATAACATACGATTTGATTTTCCTGAGAAGACCATCGTGTCAAAGCCTTCCATATGCCTTAGATATGTCTAAGGCTACTGACCTAGCTTCACCTGCCTTATCCAGTGCTTGGTATATACGTTCAGAGATTACAGTTAGGATATCTGCAGTAGAACCGGCTTATCCAAATCACACCTATCGATTAAATAATAGTTTATTGCTGTGAGGTGAGGGATTAATGTTTGATTGATTAAGGACTCAAATATATCGGTAAATAGAGAGAGAGAGAGAGAGAGAGAGAGAGAGAGAGAGAGAGAGAGAGAGAGAGAGAGAGGTCTAATGGGGTGATAATTGAGTTGGTCAGTTCTTTCGCCAGAATTATTGTTAACTGATACAGCAGAAGCAATTTTCGAACAGTCGGGAAAACAAGATTTATTAAGGCATTTATTGTAGAGCTGAAAAGAACCTGAGCAACCCCAGCGGAGTAATTTTTAATAGTATAGTAGGGATAAGATCGGCCCCACATACCTTCGAGGTGTCTAGATTTATTATGGCATCACGAACAGGAAGGAGTTATTTTCAGGTCATCGAGTGAAAGTCTGAAAATGGGGTATCATAAATTGGAGCTCAGATGAGCACATGATCTTATGTAAACTTGTTGATATGTATGACTGCGTATGTAAACGTAGTCTTATTCTCATACTTATATCTGTATATGCACGTATACGCATGGCCATTTCTTCTGAACACACGTAAATACATAATCACATACACTTGTGCGGATCTACTGCACACGCATCAGTAGGAAATGGATATTGTTTGTAATTATCCCTCATTTTCCCTTCACCTATCCGATAGACTGATGACCAAGAAGGGGCGCCAAAAATGAACTGAGAAACAGCTCACGCTCTCTATCCCCCATTGCCTACTTTCTCCCTCTCTCTTTCTCTCTCTCTCTCTCTACCACCCTCTGTGTCCACGGACTTCCAGGAGTGCCGATCAACTTTTGACTTGTCCATTTCAATTAAATAACGTCAACAAGTCTTTAAGAGAATTACAACGGAAAGCAGTAACCCTAGAGTGAAAATTCTTCTTATATGAATGGTGACATAAGATAGTATAATGACACAACTAAGACTGTTCATATTTTAATAAGGTAATAGTGTTGATATTTAACACACACACACACACACACACACACACACACACACACACACACACACACACACACATATATATATATAGTAATTTATAAAATATATATGGCGAAACTAGCTCTACCTACGTATTGAGCACTTTTGAAGTAAATACTTAAAGTTTACGCATAAATCTATACTTTCGTATATTAATTTATGTGAGTAAATGAAGTAGTTATATATATATATATATATATATATATATATATATATATATATATATATATATACATATATATATATAATTTATTTCCTTTACGTAAATATAGTCATATTTGCTACGATTTGCAGACCGTTTTGATCATTATTAATCTTATAAGGCAAGAAAAAATTTTAGAAATTAAAAAAGTTGAAAAAGTTTTTTCCGATTTAATTTAGATTAGTAACATGTCTTACGTGTCTTGTGATAGAAAGTTGAAAGCTTAACTTTAACAAGTGTCTTCAGTTAAGAAGATTAGAGGGGCAACAAAAATTTGTGGGTTGGGATTATCTATAAAGATAAAAGGAAACAAGAGAAATAGTGTGACAGAGGAAAGTTTTAGAAGATAGAGTGAGGAAGGTTTATGTAGCCAATTAGAGAAAGAAAAAGAAAGGGTAAAGCAAAAAAAAAAAAAAAGAAAGGGATATAAATGAGAAATGGAGTAGGGTAGAGTATATGGAAGGTCGGAAAAAACAATATTTCACACCTTTATAATAAGATAGGGATAGGGGCATTTATATTTAGTTTGCATTTTACGATACGGAGCAGTTCTTGGAATTTGGGTTAGGGTTGATTTCCCAATCAAACTTCCCAATCAAACCTCTAAAGTTCATCTGAAACGTTTTGATTACACTGTCTGCCCTTCCACCTACACGACCTTAGGAATATCTATAATAACTAACACCTTTTCTTTCCACCCCATTGAAGTTGTGTTGTGTTGTAACTTATTATAAAGCCCGTACAGAAACCTGATTAATTCATATTTCAATCATCTGAACAAGTGGGGGCCTGTAGAAATTTCACAGCGGACCCATTCATATGTAATATAATGATGTTGGCATTCTGTAGATGTTCAGCGTAAATGGAGACGCTCTGATATTATTGTAGCTTTTTTGTTAAAACTACAAAAGTATTTATCTAAGCTAGCAGGGACGCATAGCGTAATCTGGTCATAAAGTACGTTTAAATATGATATATTAATTCTTGCAGATTTCGTATACATTACTGTTCTATCGATTATTATATATCATAAAGTTGCGATTTAAAAAAATGTATCCATATGACTTGCCTACATCAGCTTTAATTGAAACTGGAAGCAAAACTTAACTTACTAACTAGCTCTACCTATGCATTGAGCACTTTTGAAGTAAATACTTAAAGTTTACGCATAAATCTATACTTTTGTATATTAATTTTATGTGAGTAAATTAAGTAGTTATATATATATATATATGTGCG
>NC_136486.1:90441136-90516136 GCF_053919585.1 Euprymna scolopes | reverse complement strand
GCAAAGTCTACGATTTGCCAGGATGTTTTTTTCTTGTTATTTATTACGACACCCGGTCTTCTTAGATATCATAATAATTAACAAGAAAGAAAAGTCCTGCCAAATCGTAGACTTTGCTGTTCTAGCTATCACTCACGGTCTTACTTATTGCGATATATATGTTCACTAGGAGTTCTCACAAATATCGTCATCAGAGATTACTCACTGAGTATTTCGTTAGAATCTGAGTGATAACAAGTTTCTCCAGATTTCCAGTACTCTTTACCTCTTTCGATAACCTTTGCAAATGAATTTGCATTATCGCAACAGCAATTTTGTATATTGATTTCTCGCTGACAATGACCATTAGTCTGCACGGAGTTTTAGATGACAATAGACCCTAAGGTACCAGTCCATGTCACCCTTATCCAGTGAAGGTATGGTTAGTGCTTTCTCTCCTCGTTTGTTCCAGTTTCTTTGAAACTTCTCAATTATTTGGCGTGTTGTCATCATAACAATAATGCACTGCAGTTTATTATTAGGTGAGGTGTAGTAACTTACACCTTTGCGCTTACAGTTCTTTTTAGTTTTCTTACTTTTGTTGTACTCTGTGTAACCGGTTAACCTTTGTTGCTCATGTGGAACAGTTTCCGTATTCGAGGGTTTTCCGTAAAATTATCTATTGCATAATCTCAGTCTCCCCTTTGATTCCGATTTCACAATTAAAAAAAAAAAGTTATTTGGAACCATTCCTAGTGGTTGATTTTCTATTATTATTATTATTATTATTATTATTATTATTATTATTATTATTATTATTATTATTATTATTATTATTATTATTATTTTTTTTATTTTTTTTTTTTAAATTATTTTTTTTAGTAAATGCGTATTTTCTGGAATCTTGCTTATTAGCAACACGATAATTTCGATAATCCCCACACGTTAAAGTGTTTTTCATTTAATCATTTACACGCCAAATGAGTCATTCTGTGTCGAAGGGGGAGAAATTTGAATGCTAAGCATGTCCAATCTTGGGTCTGCCAAAATGTTTATAGATGAGTTTTTAATTGTACCAACGAAACTATTACATACACAAGCACGCATGCGCACATATCAGTACATATATATATATATATATATATATATATATATATATATATATATATATATATATATATATGAGATTTATAAAACGTGTTTATAAATAATTGTTTATTTTAATCATGCATGCATAATCCATCACTAGCAGTAGTAGGTATCTAAAACGAATCCATAATATTGGCAATACAGCTTTCAGCCCTTTAACAAGTACAAGCAGGTCGGCCATGAATAAGTCAAAACAATCAAAATCGCATTTCTACAGTGAAAATACAGCTGAGTTAACAACTTATTTTAATGTTAAGTTTTGCGGAGTCAAGACTTTATTAACCTTTTCTTTGTTACAATTTTAATTACACGTACAAAAAAAAAGGAGACATTCTGTTTATTTAACCTTCATACCGGCGAACATCAAATTGACAACTCTTTTTGCTTTAATTACAGATTTAACTACTATCGGTTATTTTAAGTGCAGCTTGGTTTTGGCAATTCGTCATGAAGAGACTGAGACTCGAGCAGTGTTTGAAAACTGCAAATGATTTGATCAATTTTCTGAGAGAAACATTTGACAAACAAATACTTTCACGAAATAGACCCATTAACTGGCCAACTAGTTCGTACGATTTAAACCCATTATATTATTAATTTTAGAAATATGATAAGCCTCACATCTACACAGATAAACTGGACGCAATACGAAACATTAATCTATGAAATAAATCACACATGTGAATATTAAAAAAATATTTTTACATTTTTATTTTTATTTAAAAAAGGTCTACAACTTATTCATTAAGTACATTTTAAATAAACACACAGGATATATATATATATATATATATATATATATATATATATATATATATATATATATATATATATATATATATATAAATGCAACCTAGTCTCTGTGTGTGATAGTTCGTTCCTTATAGACTCCGAAACGGCGAAACAGATTTTCTTTAAAATTTTTAGAACTTTAGTTTATAAGTCTGGGAGTGATCTAAATTAAGTTTAGTCTCACAATACCCCCGATAATTACCGATAATCGATAATCGAAACCGCTATTTACATTTATCTATCATCGGTAAAGCCATTTTTTCCATGTCGTCGCTTAGCAATATTGATAGAACAACCGCCGTGAAAATTTTACTGTGGATAAGTTGATAGCGTGTTTTTTTTTGGGGGGGGGGGAGTTGCATTACGTGGTCTGTATGTTTAAACTACTCACGTAACTTTCTTAATTTTTGTATCATTAACTGCAAATGAAAACCGGTCCAGGCTCTTTGCACTAAATATTGCATTCCAGACTCATTTCGGTTTGTTGAGTTGCAACCCAGTGTTGAAATGAACTTTACGTACTCATTCGATATTTCTAGTTTATTTACAAATGCCCCACTACAAGAAACTATTAATATTTGTGCTGTCTCCTTTTGCAATAGTAATTTAACCTCACCCCCACCCCCACCTTTCCCCATGGACATATTTGTTGAACTCATGATGATCTGTACTAAAGCAGTAGAATTTAGCTTCGACACCGTTACGTATAGTCAGATCGACGGGGTATACATGGAAAGTCCCCTTAGTTCTGCACTAGCTGACATTTTTGTGGGATTTCATGTGTTGGTGTTGTTTAATGATGTATCGAAGCCATCAATATATTTCAGGTACGTTGACGACACCTTTGCAATTTTTACCTCTGAAAATGAGGCTAAAATAGTTTTCAATAAACAATTCTCTCCATACAACGTTATTATTTACTATGGAAAACGAGAATGATGGTTGCTTGCCTTTCCTGAACATTTTAGTTGAACGCAGTCTACCACAAGCCGACATTTACCGACCTATATACGAAGAGGTTCGTTTGTACCCACTTCCAGGAAGATAGGGCTTATTCAGACGTTAGTGTATAGAGCCTTTAGAATTTGTTCTTCCGATAAACTAGAATGCGATTTGAAAACCGTCAAAGACATTTTCATTCGCAACAGTTATCCGGAGAATTTAATTAATTATATTATTAAAAATAAAGTAAAAATACAATTATCCTACAGTCCTTGGTCCCTCCAAGTGTCCCGTTTACTTAAAATTTCCTTGGATTTGGGAGACCGGTCAGTGTTTCGTAGACAAATAATTTAATCTGTATCAAATTGCCACCCTCCGTTGCTCTGCGTTTGATCTTTGATGTAAAGTCTGCATTTCGTCTAGTTGTTAAGGATAGTTTAGCTTACATCACAAAAAGTAACGGTTATGAATTCAATTAACACTGTGCTGCTGACTATGTGGGTTGAACCTCCTTAAACTGGCAAACTCGTATTAACCAAAATATTCCAGCAAAAATAAGATTGGGCAAGCCTTGTCGCTCTCCCTCCTCTTTCACTTAGGAATCTCTCATTAGCCAAAAACCTTCATGAAAATCCAGCGTTTGTCAATATGTTTAAAATAGAGTGTTTTAGAATTTTACACCGGGCTGAGTCTCAGAATAATTTGCGGATGTTGGAGTCAGTCTCTATTCTTTCAAGTAGATCATCTCTCTGTCGACATAAAGTAAAGTCATTAGATTTATTTGGTGATATATTTTAACTCTCACCTTTGCCTCCACTCGATTGTATATATATTTTAATATTTTACACTTGCCCTACATTAGATTGAAAGAAAATATACGCACGTGTAATATAGTACACTAGCAGTTCCGCCCGGCTTTGCTCGGGCCCTATGTACTGATCATAAGGTTATGTGCTTATGTATATATTTAAAAGTGTGAATATGTAAAGTAATGCCTTTCTGTATAATAGTCTTTCTTAACTAGCATAGAGAAAAGACAGACATAGATTTTCACTTTTATAGATAAATAGATAGATAGATGGATAGATTGGATGCCATATATAGTAATGATTTAAAAAGTATAAAAAAGACTCATGCGCCACAATCGTGAATCGAAACCAAAACGTTCAGCTCACGATTTATTTTGCCTCTGCCGGCAATGACTGGGCTATGAAAACATGTTTACTGCAAGGCTAAAAATTAAAACATGGACCAATAGCTACTACGTTATGCATTCGTAATGCCGGTGTTCGACCTTCACCTGGCAAATTTCTTTTTTTATTTTAATTTTCACACTTTTGCACCGATTTTTCCGGGATAAACCCCAAATATTAAGTTCTGCATGGATTCAAATACCTTATATATGAAGTTTCATGTATGTAGACCAAAAAACTCTAGAAGGAGTTTTGTAGGCAAAATTTGTTAAACAAAAATATATACGTATACATGCATAATATATATATATGGAAACAATTTTGTGTTTACTATAAACTTTTTACGCCAATATCATGCAAGTATAAATCTTGTAGAATATCTGCATGAATATAATTACACGTAATAGTTAACTAAAGATGATTATCCCATTAGAAAACCGAAGCAACTAATAGGAAATTAATCAAAATAAATGTTTAAAAGAATATGCAAATTAGCTAGATTTTTTTAAATGAATAGAAAAGAGTGTTTTAATATGAATATCAATACACACAAAAGAAAAACAAATTTATAGGAGTGTAGATAGATATAGAGGAAGGTTAAAGTTAAATATAGTATTATATAAATAAAAATAATAGTATCCGTTCGAATTAGGCTTACAAATATCGGATTTAAAAGTTTTATGTCGATAAAGCTTTACATAGTTGTCTCGCTTAGACTAGTTAAGAATTAGTTATGAATAAAGACGATTCCATTTAAGACCGGAAAATTTTTTTAAATTGATGAATAATAAACACGATGTTTTCATAGGTCACGCGATAAGAAGTTCACATCTATCTATCTATCTATCTATCTATCTATATATATATATATATATATATATATATATATATATATATATATATAAGTGAACGTGTGTGTGTGTGTGTACATTTCCCTACGCAATAACTCTGTCAATTTTCAGTCTACAGACTCGAAATTTGATATACAGGGTATTGAGATTTGGGAAAATCTATGTGATCGGTTTCAGCCAGAAATTAAGCTTTTAAGAGGTCAAAGTTCAACAAAATGACCTTTGAGAACTCTACCAAACTCCTACGACAATTTTGGGTCTAAACAATTAAAATTTTAGATATAGGTTCCTTGGACATGGATCTAACTTAATAACTTGATTTGAGCCCAAAACAATAAATGTTAAGGGATCATATTTGGGTCAAAGTAAAAAAAAATTGACCGTTTTTTTTTTTGCTCAGCATACACCCCCAAACACCCGGGAAACGCCGGGCACCCATGCTTGTATATCTATAAAAGTGAACGTGTCTGTCTGTGTCTGTCTGTGTACATTTCTCTACGCAATAACTCCGTCAATTTTAAGTCTACAGACTTGAAATTTGATATACAGGGTACTGAGATTTAGAAAAATCTATGTCATTGGTTTTCGGCCAGAAATTTGGCTGTTAAGGGGTCAAAGTTAAACGATTTGACCTTTGAGAACTCTACCAAACTCCTCCGACAATTTTGGGTCTAAACAATTGAAATTTGACATATATGTTTCTTTGGCATAACTCTAACCTAATAACTTGAATTGAACCCAAAACACTAAATGTTAAGGGGTCATAATTGGGGTCAAATGTAAAAAAAATGACCGTTTTTTTGTTTTATTTTGTTTTTTGCTCAGCATACACCTCCAAACTACCGGGCAACACCGGACACCCATGGTAGTATATCTATAAATAGAAAGTGTCTGTCTGCCTGTCTGTCTATGTGTCTGTCTGTGTACAGTTCCCTACAAATAATAACTCTGGAATTTTCAGTCTACAGACTCGAAATTTGATATACATGGTATTGAGATGTGGGAAAATCTTTGTAATTCGTTTTCGGCCAGAAATTTAGCTGTTCAGGGGTCAAAGTTAAAAAAAAAATACCTCTGCGGTCTCTACAAATTACTCAAATAATTTCTGGTCTAAACATTTGAAATTTTACGTAAAGGGTATTCGGAGATAGAGCAAGCTTTTTAATCGGTTTGGGTCGAAAATTTGAGCTACCAATATATAAATGTATGTATGTATGTATGTTTGCATGTCTGCCTAAAACGTTCGACAGAGGCGACGGATTTTCACAAGATCAGTATCGTTTTGAAGCTCGACACTCCAGACGACAAATACCAGAAAATTGGCTAAAAACATTAATTTCTCCACCCTCAACTGGGCACGTTCCTACGGGAGGGGTCGCTTTTTTTAGTCGATATTTTCCCTATTATCAGGTTTGAAACCCACGGTACCGATGAATTATCTCATCTAAACTTTCTGAATATATATATATATATATATATATATATATATATATATATATATATATATATATATATATATATATATACTAGTAAAAGCACCCGTCGTTGACTGGCTTCAAAAACAGCCTGCAGAAAATGGACTCTGATTTATGAAAGTAAGATAGGTTGTGAAAAGGAAGGGTTGTAAAGAGATAGCTTCGAATTTGGGGTATCAAAACAAAAGCAAAATATGATGAAAGTAAAAATAAAATAGATAAACCCCATAATTTATTATACCATACCTGTTCACACTGAAACACTTATCACAATATTCTGTGGATCTATATTAAAAAAACTTTGTGACATATTTCCATTCTATGGAGGTCAGATGCGAACGAACACCCCATAATTATATTATATCTTTTTTTTTCAAACTGAAACATAATTATCAAAGTATATCTACGCAGATAGATATGAAAAGTCTTTATTAAAGTTTGTGCCTATTTCCATTCTACGGAGGCCAGGCGCGAACGCAGACACCACAATTTTATTATACCATCCTTATTTAAGTTAAAACATACTTATCAAAGTATTCTTATGTACATCTATATCAAAAACACTTGTAAACGTTTTATTTTTTTCATTTTTAAATTTTTTATTTCCATACTTTGTGGACCAGGCGCGAACGCAGACCCCAAAATTTTAATGAACCACCGTTCTGCCAGATCAAACATACCCATTCCTGTGTCTCGATACATCTTCTATCATTATATGTAATCAGTTTTTTTTAAATAATCAACTATATAGGAGCCTATTCGTGACCACACACACACACACACACACACACACACACACACACACACACATTCAGCTCTCTCTCTCTCTCTCTCTCTCTCTCTATATATATATATATATATATATATATATATATATATAGTTTGTTTGTTTGTTTGTTTTCTTACCGATTCTGTTCTGGCTTTGTGTCATACTTTCAGTGATCAACGCTGGTACATGTGTACTCAGCAATTTTAAAAGAATATGCACTATTATTTTTAAGATTTTTTATATCGCCTCGGACAATGTCGAGAAACGAGTATATATATATATATATATATATATATATATATATATATATATAGAGAGAGAGAGAGAGAGAGAGAAAGATATATATATATATATATATGTATATAGATAGATAGATAGATAGATATCATAAAACACTTTGTTAAATCAAATATAATAAAATATCCAAGTATCCATGAATATATATAAACCACTTTAAAATATAGCATCGATTAAATGAAAGTCCTTATTATAAAGTGTTGTTGCCCATTACGCGTATCTAAAACATTATGCCCTCTTCTAGTAGAAATAGCTTCAAAAGCTTCAATTTCAAATTACTTACCGTTAATGTACAACGATTAATAACCATCGCATTTTCACTGCTTTATCTCTAAAATGATTTTACTTGTTTCAAATCGATATTCCGGTACAGATTCTTCTCTAATATCTTGTTGAATATCACGTTTTCTACGTTTTGTCTTTTTTAATGGCATTTAATATTGTGTTATTGAGTTTTGATTTCAAAGTTTTCACAACTATATAACAATTTAAAAGTGTGTTGAGCAAAAAAAATGTTTTTTCTTATTCTATTTTTGTTTCTATTTTTATTAATATCATTTTATTAATTTGTTAATTTCATGTCAGTTATATTACCATTCGTATTTTAATAAATAAAATTATATTCTTACTTATTTGCTTTTTATTTCATAAATTGCAGTACAATACAACTATTACACCAAATTTAGATATTTCGCTATACATAATATACTGCAATACAGAGAGCGAGAGAGAGAGAGAGTGAGAGAGAGTGAGAGAGAGAGAGAGAGAGAGGCGACTTTGGTTGAAGTGAGTGTCCATAATGATGGAGGTCTGAACAGAGCTGAAATGGAGAAACAGACCAAATATCAAGGTCTCATGTATGATATGAAAAGAAACTGGAATCTTAGGCAGATATCAATCATACAAGTTATTATAGATGTCACAGGGCTTATGAAGAAGAACCTGAAGTCCTACCTAACTAATATTCCTGGTGAACAAAGTACAAAGGGATCCAGACAATTGCACTTAAGGTAACAGTGAGGATACTAAAAAGAGCTCTCAGTTGGTTTCAATAAAAACCAGGGGAATGTTGACATCTGGTTTGGTTGCCCTATGCCCAGCATTACAATCTTCAAAGAAAGAAAATTATAAAAAAAAAGGTAACTGATTATTTTAGTTATAACTAAAAGTATATTTTCATTCTAGTTTACTAGCTCTCCATGAGAGAAAAAAAGTATTTTCTTTTTTAAGAATAACATATGACAAGGTGTCACCCCCTTCAGCCGGTCGGTTGAGACGATCGTCGACCTCAGAACTCTTCCACTCCAATTACGGCAGCCTGAAAACGACCCGACTCTGGCGGTTTGCAGCTCACTATTTTCGTCCTTCCAGTGACCACTGCCGGTGATAATTCTAAGCCGTTTTAATGTTGCTGATATGGGGTAGTGACAGAATTATCAGTTGATCGTCTAAATTTTATACTCCGGACCTGTCGTTGTGTACTCGCTTACCGGCGAACATCGCCGATAAGAGAGCCGTGGATTTTAGTGTGGTGAAAAAGGAAATAAAAACGATTCCACACACGAATAAACAATTAATCTGGGTTTATTCACAACAATAATGGTCTAATAATATTTCAGAGTTTGAAGGAAGTTGGCTGTAGCTATTTTAAATCGGTAGCTTGTGACTCGAGTTCAGATAAGTTTTTCGGCCATTGGAGATACGTGTTTTTAGTCAAAAGCCCTCTCTGCCCGACTTTAACACCATCTGAATTCGCCAAAATCGAATTCTCTCTTCTCCTTCTCTTCTCCCCTTTTTCTGTTTACTGTGTTCGATGAATATATACATATCCATCAATGCCCTTTAAACATCACGAGTTTGTATTTGTTTACAACAAGAAAACTTGCCTGTCATCAGCTTTCAAACCTTGTTTTCTAAAATAAACAACCGCCTGTCATTTCATCTCGAATTCTGTGTTTCAAAATAAACAGCCAGCTCACTCCAAACTCTGACCGTTACAACAATAAGTATCTCTTGACATACTTTTTCCTTTGTCTGTTCTAACCACAGAGTCGTTTGATCATCCTATTTTTTCGTTCTTTTGGCTCTTTCTCTACAACGGCATATGAACCCCATAACTTGGTTACAAAGGAACAAATATCAATTAACTTACATATATAGGTGTACTAGCCTGGGTGCCCGACGTTGGCCGGATATTTGGAGGTGTCTGTTGAGCAAAAAAAAATAAAGGTAGTAGGCATGCAGGCTCGAACCCATACCGCGAAGGAGGAAAAGATAACGTGAAAAAAAATAGTGACATCGTTGCCGTTGCGTCCATCGCCAGACCGGAAGCGGCGAAGATTTCAATTAAAGCTAGTCAATCGAAAACTGTAAATGACTTTCTAAAATATTGGCGAAAAAAAGCGACTTTTCCACAAAAAGTAGCCAGTTGAGGGTTAAGGAATTAATGTTTTTGGCCAATTATTCGATATTCGTCGTCCGAAAGCTCGAGGTTTAAAACGATACCGGTTTCGTCAGGTTCCGACGCGCCTGTCAAATGTTTTAGGCATATATACGTACATGATGGTTGCAACGTCTTGTCAGACGAGTGCCACTCCCTCAGACATTTAAAATCCATGAGCCCAAATTCCTGAGGGAGTATCTATACAAATATGATGTTACAGAGTCTTAGCTTTGTACGACAGCTAAGTCTCTCTCTCGGTTCAAAATTTTGAGATCCAGCAACAAGCAAGAGCAAGATAGCCAGCAACAAGTTAAGCTGCAGACCAGCTTAATGCGGGTACTGGTCTCCCGCTTTATGGTTTTTTAAATGAGAGATTTGCTTCTCCCAGAAAGGTTGCCTTCACCACGGCTTACGGGAGCCCTTTCCACCCCAATACACATTCACACACACACAAATATACACGGTGCTAGTTGGCCGTTGACCCAGAAAAAGAGTTCATTCGCCCTTTGGAAGGTCTAAAAAACAAGACATACATACATACATACATGCATTTAAACAGACAGGTGAGATTTATATTATAGATTATCTGTTAGCTAGCAAAATATTTGAACTTTTTCAAAATAATAGACGAAATAAGCAAACAATGTAAAATAATCAAATAATCATAAAATCTAAAAACTAAACGAAATCATTCAAATATTATGAATAGTCAACACATAAATAATGCAACATTATAAAAAGTTTTATTCTGAAAAAAAATGTTTAACCTAAGATGATGACATCATAATGGTTATAAACGCCAACAAGGAAAACCATCATTAAGACTTAAATGTTGCTACATGACGCCATGTCCGCTTAATGAAACTCTACCAATACCGGCGGTCTCTTAGATGCTGATATTATATCTCATTCTATTCTCGGAGATGTGCACCGATAAACTTACTACATGTGTACGAACCCATAATAAATACTCCCGAGTCTGACTAGAATCAAAATCTCTCCCTTTTCACCGTAGAGGTGCCTAAATTATTACAGCATAATCATGTTGACACATCGATTCTCGCTAGATTACCAGAGTAAAGCCACACTAAACCGGGAAAGTAATAGAGTAGTGGCAATTTGAGAATACTAGGGGTTGTATGTAGAAGAACGTCGCTACTTCCGACATCCTTTGCATCTCATCTGACCTTCAGTTTTCTCGACATTCTGCCTGGATCAGACTTGCAGAGACGAGAGATTGAAGTTGGCTCTGCGCCAACCAGCTTCTCCAAACGCGAAAATCATCCATTATCCTGATTGATTATCATTCTGACGGATGGACCACCTTAGATGTCGGACGATTTTATACTTTCCTATCTTCTTTTCTCGGTCCGCTAGTCTTTGGAATTTCCTTTCTGTTCACTGTTTCCTCGATCGTACAAACATGGCGAAATTTAAATCTAATGTGAACAAACATATTTCCTCATCAACTCCTCCTCCCTAAATAAAAGTGAAAGTAATTCCTATTACATAAATCAATTACGTTTCAGTGGCAATATATTCCTTGTTTGAAATTAATAAAAGTATAAAAAGAGATACTAGGTACGTGCAAAATGACCCCTCCCTTTACTTAAAAATTCACCCCAAATCAGGAAATACACGAATTTTAATGAAATTTTTAGTATTTATCAAATTATAAGCATAGAATATATTAAACACATTAATTTTTATTTAAATCTTAGTGAGAATGTATTATTTTGTTAAAACAAAACAATCTTTACTAAAGTTATGGTTATCAGCAGTAAGAAAAAGAGTGAATTGATTTAATTTTGATTTTTTATCCTTTATTTAAAGCATCCTCAATTAAAACAATTAAAAAAATGCAGGAACATTCCGAAAAAAACTCCTAAAGTCCGTATTAATGAATTCGATATAACTCAAAGAAAAATTAATTTCTCGAACTACTGATATTATCATTGAATTTAGCAAAATATTTCTACTTTCTTTTTTTTCAGGTTTCGTAAAATTTCATATGAAAGATTTAAATATTTTCCTTATTTGCATGAATATTAAACTTTCGGCGTAACATAATTTTATATAATCTTGAACAATAATTAAAAAAATAATTTAAAAACAGGAACATAGAAAAATAATTAAATTAAAAATGGTAAAAATGATACAAAAATTAAGGAATCGAATGTACAGATACACGTCTGGGGAAAAAAGAAACTAGTACGCTCTACCTACTTTTTATTGTTACATGATAAGGGCTGTCCCCTTTTCATGTAAGTATAAAAATAGAGAGATTTAGTTAAAATGAAAATGAAATAGAATAGACGAAATTCGAACCTCGTAATTTAGGTTTAGAAATAGATTACGAGAGAGAATTAGCAAATAGAATGTAAAAAAACAAACAAACCATTGTTTAGCTTAGAGATAAAAAAGAATGTGCATTGTCAATTCTGTTATGGAAATTCAATTGAAGGAATGCAACTATAGGATAATTTAATAAACATGTTTTTAACATATTGGAAATATAGGTTACTGGGAATATAGGTTAAAATTCCTTTTGTAAACAAAGGAAAAAGTTTTGGACACGCATTTCCAGAACATGTGAGAGAAGACACATGTTTTAACATGTGTATGACGTCATGGAAAATGGGAAGTTCTCGATATAGTTAGAAACTTTAGAGTTAAGCAGAGAGAGTCTGGGAGAGAGTCAGAGGGAGTCTGAGGACAACAGACGACAATCCAGACATGGACATTCGAACGTCTAGAAGCGAGACGGTCACCTTTGAAACTTAGAATGCGAAACTTGAATTCTTGACTAGGAAAACCACGGCCGGTCGTAGAAGAAATAAACCCATCATATGTATTCATAAAAGTCGTCTTTGTGTTGTAATTCTACGAAAAGGTAAAGTGAAAATTGTTATTATATGTCTTGTATATCATGTGTTTTAAAATGTCTTTACATGCACGTCTCGACATCTCATATCTACAATGTGAACACTAAGACTGCCTGAACACTGTTTCATCACTCAAAGAGCTTCTATTACACTTCTAAGTATGAACATTTTATATATATGAATCTCGTCATAACACGAATATCTCTCTTACAACAACATCTCTCTCTAAGACTCTCTAAGCATCACTTTTAATAAGACTTAACAACGAACAATAATGATAACAAACAACAATAATAATAATAATTTGGTGCCCGTTGACCAGTTTGCATCAACGATGCAAAGCCGAACCTGGGGTAAATACAACAAATACAATGGTGATCCGGAAGCGACCAGACCACCCAGCAAGGGTGGGTTAAAAAAAAACTTTGGTTACCACGGAAAAAAAAGAAACACAACGTTTTAAAAGGGTCCAAGATAATTAAAAAATAAATAAATAAATAATACCACGAAAAAAAACAAAAAAAAACATCACACTATCACAGAAATGCGAACAAAAAGAAAAAAATTAGAACACACACGCACACAGAAAACTAAAGTTTACAAGAAAATATTAAAAAAAGGCCGATATGCCGTAATGAATGATAAAAGAGATACGGTCAGTTAAAAAAAAAAAAAACAACAAAAAACAACCGACGAATATTTCATTCATTCATAAATAAAAAAAAAGCAAGAGAAAAATTGTTGAATACGGCCGCACACAAATAGAAAATAGGACAGTGTGTCATTCATAAGAATGTGTGTTAATGTCTGCATTGTTTAGAGTTAAAACTGTCAATCATAATAAATAACAATTTAGTGTCATAAGTCGAAAGTACATTTAAAATTCTCGAGTATTAAAAGAATGAATAAATAAATAAATAAAATAAAATACACTATAGCAAGAAAGAAGGATGCAGAAATGAAAATCAAATTTATGCATTGTGAATAATTTTTGGCTTTTTAGTGTGTTTTAATTGTTCTGGTCTCTGAAAAAGGGGAAATTTTTTGTTTTGTGTCAACGGACTTTTGAAATATATAATGTAACGAATTTTTATTATTTTTTTGTGTTTTGTTGCAAGATGTTTAAAATGAATTAAGGTATTTTCTTTTGAAAATGTGTTGATGTTGAACCATATTGCAATGTAAATGTTATTGTTTTCACAGCAGGAATTAAAAGTCATCAGTAAATATACATTAGATTTAAACAGTCTAGGAGAAAATAAAACTAGTTAAGACGTATGGTTGGCTTACAGATTCAGTTAGAATTTTAGAAGGGGGACAAGAATTAAAATTACGTAAACGGGTATTTAGAGAGTTTTTAGATGTGAAAAGCCATAAGAAAGATGTTTTTTTTTAGCATTTGGGTTTTGTTTTTTGTTTTTTTTAGAGATCCTATAATTTTTTCCAAGAAAAGTGACTTGGTAGGGATTGATAAGCACAAGATGTATCCCTATTCGAAAAATTTGGGAACGTGTTAATTAAGTGCTTAAAATAAGCTGGTTGCGCGTAACGACTCCAAGGAAGTGGTAAGACTTGGCTTAATTAATAAACAGGCGCTGGAAAGAATACGAAAATTCTTAAGGGGACCAGTAAACCGATGATAGGTAGTCCCGAGGCAATCACATATAGCTTAATGAAGTAAGAGACAGGCAAAAATATACCGTAGATTACGTAAGAAAGATATAACCTTGTATTTTTTTTAGAGACGATTGAATGTGGGATATATCTGCTGTATCTTGGAAGCTCTGGTGAAAGAAAAGAAAAATCACAAAAAATCGGGCTATTAGATCGAATTTAGTGCGCAATTAAGGTGTTGTGGCGCAAAAGGTGTTAGTTAGTTAGGGGTGATATTTCTAAATCCTCGTCGACGTTTCAAGAATCCAAGCAAGGAAATCCGAGTGAATCCGTATGAGAGAAAAAAAGGTATATCTTGATAGTTAAAGCCAAGCAAGAAGATTGGTTATGAGCTTTGGTATGTCCCGTATAAGATAGTTATAGAATAAAAAACAAAGCCATACTTGATAAGACTAACCATGCGGAAAGAGACGATCAGGACACTTTTGGGACGAAGGGAGTCGTCCATTTCGAGGGAGGTGGAAACCTCTAGTCTGCGGCGTATGGGTGGCTGGAAAGTAGCTGATGTGAATCATAGGTAAAGACCCAACACCCAAAAAGTAAATGCCAAGAAGATCAGAAAGGTTCTGATCTTATAAAATATAATAATTGGTACGTCGGCCGAGGAGGGCTGACTGAAAGAGATTTTTTTTTAGCCTGATCTTTCCTAGCATGTGGTTGTGTAAATGTAGAAAAAATGTACTAAATTTAAAAATACATACATTTTTTGTGAAATATGGAAGGGAGGGATGTTACATGATAAGGGCTGTCCCCTTTTCATGTAAGTATAAAAATAGAGAGATTTAGTTAAAATGAAAATGAAATAGAATAGACGAAATTCGAACCTCCTAATTTAGGTTTAGAAATAGATTACGAGAGAGAATTAGCAAATGGAATGTAAAAAACAAACCATTGTTTAGCTTAGAGATAAAATAGCTTTAAGAAAAGAATGTGCATTGTCAATTCTGATATGGAAATTCAATTGAAGGAATGCAACTATAGGATAATTTAATAAACATATTTTTAACATATTGGAAATATAGGTTACTGAGAATATAGGTAAAAATTCCTTTTGTAAACAAAGGAAAAAGTTTTGGACACGCATTTCCAGAACACGTGAAAGAAGACGCATGTTTTAACATGTGTATGACGTCATGGAAAATGGGAAGTTCTCGATATAGTTAGAAACTTTAGAGTTAAGCAGAAAAGAGTCAGAGAGAGGCAGAGAGAGTCTGGGAGATAGTCAGAGGGAGTCTGAGGATGACAGATGACAGTCCAGTTGGGATTCGAACGTCTAGAAGCGAGACGGTAACCTTTGAAACATAGAATGTGAAGCTTTGAAATCTTGACCCAGAAAACCACGACCGATCGTAGAAGAAATAAACCCATCATGTGTTTTTATAAAAGTCGTCTTTGTGTTGTAATTCTATCAAAAGGTAAAGTGAAAATTGTCATTATATGTCTAGTATATCATGTGTTTTAAAATGTCTTCACTTACACAATGTCTCAACACTCAAAGAGCTTCTATTACACTTCTAAGTATGAACATTTTATAAATATGAATCTCGTCATAACACGAACACGGAACACAACAATATCTTTCTCAACAACACCCCTCTTAATAAAACACTCACTAAGACTCTAAGACTCTCACTATAAATAAGACCTAGCAACAACAAGAAAAGAATAATCATAATAATAATAATGAACTCTACAACATAATTACACGACATCATTTTCACATAGCCTTTCGACTGGCTGAACTTTTGGGTTTCCGTATAATACGTGTTTACAGAATTTCCGTTTGTTGCGATTTTGCGAAGGAAGGGCCGAATCCCTCGCTTTTGGGGGTAATTAAGCTATTTTTTGTACGAACAAGGTTTTTGAATTTTTTTTATTTAATTCAATGGTTTAGGAAATTACTTTGCAAATTCATTGTAAAAATCCTTTAAAAGATAAATATTAGTTTTCTGGGTCTATTTTAAAGATAATTAGTAAATTATCTTTTTTTTTAATTAGTAAATGATCTTTTTTTTAATTAGTAAATTATCTTTCAAATAGAATCAGAAAACTAATATTTATGTTTTAGAGGATTTTTACAATTAATTTATTTAACTTCAAAATTTAGTTGAATTGTATAGCTCGCCGCGAAAACATTTTTTATAACTTATTTTTTTGAACGTGTACAAATATTTTGTTCCTTTTGGAAATTAACTTTAGTCTTTAATATTTCAAATACAATTAAAAAGTAATCGGAAACCTACAGAAAAATTATGATAAATCGGCTTTCAAAACTAGGTCCCCCTATTTTTATTCGTCCATGTTTGCTCGTACTTTAGAGATACACTATTTACTTATTTTTTGCAAGTGAAAATTACCTAATAATAGAAAAACACTTTCAATTAAGTGTTTATGTCCTAACATATTTTGAAACTTGTTATTTATCTTCTTGATCCACCCTATTCAACGACCACCTTGACCGCACAATAGAAATACAATTTTCTTGATATGCAAATCAGCTACAAATTATTTTCTAAATTTTAACCTTTGCTAAAATTTAAATATATAATTATAAAATTAGTCCATATGATATTTTTATTAGAACTTAATTATACACAGTTTCCTTTCAAATATTTTACTGGCCTCCACAAAACGCGACACAGACATTCGAAAACAGATCTGTGAGCTTTTTAAAAAGAAAATGGAATAAATGGGTGTTTCCACTAAGGCAACTAATACTATAATTGTCATTGGTCTGATGTGCTTCGCAATCAATTATGTAGATACGCATAATAAGCCTGTGACATAATTTAATTCGTTTTCACATCTACAGTCAAATGTTGTGAGTACGGATATAGAATCGACATTTGCTTAGAAGTCTAAACTCCGTTGGCATCAAGCAGATCATTTACAATGTCTGTATGCCAATCACCAATTAAAATATCACATTTAAATAGGAAGAGTTTTTCATATTACCGAAACTTTTGAACACAAAAGGGGGGAAAACCCTCATTTCTGCCATGTTCAATACGATAACTTGCCTCCCTGTGAGGTTGGAGAAATTTTCCCCTTGTCAAAGTTTTACAAAAAATAAACACTCGTCTTGCTACAACCCCTATAAACAAATTCTCCCACTCTCTATCTGGCCTAAATCGAAACGCAGATTAAATGATCAAAGTTACTTCCCTAGAATTTTGCGTCTGTGAAACTCTGTTCCACTAGTCTGCTTTCCAGCTGACTACAACATGGACGAGCCGTCACCTTAAATAATAGTCAAATATAATTTCCACCATTAATTATTACTACGCTGTTGTCTGGATGATAAACGTACATTCATTAACTCTTATCCTCGAGTGGCCTTCAGGCTTTGATAAGTGGTAACTCAACTGTAAAAATGAGAGCGTTCTAAATTCAGACAGAGATAAAAAAAATTCTTTGATCTTCCCTTTTACTGACTGAGACCAGAACAGATAAAGTGCAATATCAGAACAGGTACTACAATTTGATTATAGTCAAAATGACGGTTGCTTTATGTATAGCTAACTAAAAAAATAATATCGAGCAAAATTAAATATTAAAATATATAAATTAAATAATATATAAATAAATAAAGATATTCGAAAAAAATAAATAACGCAGGTAGATATTTGTCTAGTATGACTGACGAAACATATTTAATGATTATGACTTTTTGTTAAAAGATATTAATAAACACGTTACAGGTAAAAATGCAAATAGCTCGAGACAATCAATAGATGTAACGAGAAAAATATTATTTCAAGAACAAAAACGATAAATGTTAGATGAATTTATGCCGACCTAGAAAACAACAATTCTCCCCCCTTTTTCAGAAACATTGCTCATGGAATGTGATCACGAAAGGATAAAAAAGGAAGCGAGGTATTCTTTATTGAATTTTTTTTTTTATAAATATTGCTTATGTTTTATGTGTTGCAGAGCTAAAACAAATATTATAATATTTGCTAATTTCACATTAACTTTTTTTTTTAAATGAAAATCGCTCCAGATAAGGCGTGAAAAGGCTAACAAGAACGAAGGACTATTATCGCCAAAACCGAAGATGTCAAAAGACCAAGGCAATAGTGAGGAGAACAACAATCAGAAGAAAATGTACCCACAGTTTGTAGATCTTGGAAGGAAGTTACTGGAATAGGAAGCTGTATTAAAATAACGTATCAAAACAACGAATTGATTGAAACTACGTGACTTCAAACAGTTGCAACAAAAGAAGCCAAGAAGAGATCAAACAATTGTCATAATAGATTTTATAGGAAAGACATAGACTAGTTACATCACGTCCGAGAGAGAGAGAGAGAGAGAGAGAGAGAGAGAGAGAGAGAGAGAGAGAGAGAGAGAGAGAGAGAGAGAGAGAGAGAGATTGTAGAGAAGGAAGAGTGGGGATCTATCTATCTATCTATCTTACATTCTATGACATTTTATGGCACTAATGCTGGTATAAGGGCTTTTTTGTCTATATTCTAATCGTACAAGATACATATTAAAACATACGCTTACTTTGGGGTTGAATTTTTATTGTTTTAGTAAGCCAAAAATTGTAATCATTTCTTCCCCCACTCTTTATCTGTGCCTAAACCTAAACGTAGATTCCATGAACAAAGCTTTTTTATTAGAAATGCACGCCTGTGGAATTGTCTTCCGTTTTCCTGCTTTCCGGCTGACTACAATATGGTTGTCTTCAAGTCTAACGTAAATAAGTTCTTGATGAGCCGTTCCATATAAGTTATCAAATTTAACAAATTTTCATTACTAATGATTATTATATTGTCCAATTTCTACTGTACACTCTTTAACCCTTATCCTTGAGTGGCCTCTTGGCCTTGATAATGAGTTGATACCTATGAAAAAAAAAAAGAAAATGTCCAATGTGAACAAGTTCTAATTGAATCGTCCCCCTAAGTAATCCAAGTTACAAAATTCCCACTGTTTACTATGCTAAAATCACAATGACTAATGTATACCTATTAACCCTTATCCTCGAGTGGCCTCTGGGCCTTGATAAGTGGTGACACCCTTGTAAAAAAAATAAAATAAAAAACAAGTTACCAATATATTTCGAAGTTTCTGTCTATCCCTCTTTTCCTTTCGTAGTATATCTTGTTTGACCTCACACTGATATCATACTGTATCTATCACTCACACTGCTTTACCTCTTCCTCTCTTCACCTTTTGTTTATAATTATTGGTTCCCATATCGTATTAAATTCTATACTAGGTCTACTTAGCAGTTGGTTATTCCCCAGCACATGTGCTGCTTCTTTCAGTCGTCTTACTTTTCACCGTTCCTCTCTGTCTATAATTTTTATTTCGTCCCATAATGGTAGATGGTTTCCCTTTTCTTTCCAGATATGGTCAGCTATACCTGACTTTTCAGTCTCTCCACGTACTACGACTTTTTGATGTTCTTCTAACCCTACTTTCAACGGACGACACGTTTCACCCCTGTATAGTTTTCCACATTTACATGGGATTTCATATACACAATTCTTACTCATGATTTTTTCTGTAGGGGGCTTGACTCTCACAAGCTGTTTCCGGAGATTTGAATCACTTCTGAATACTGTCCTGATGTCTGGAGTGATTGAACTCTCCGAAAACAGCTTGTGAGAGTCAATCCCCTTACAGAAAAAATAATAAACAATACAAACATCTATATTTATATACTTATTAGTAAAACACTTTGGATATTCCAATCTTGTTTGTTTGACTCTGTGCCTACTGGATTACGTATCAAAGAATGACGTCAGTCACTTAAACAGACTTGTAAGAAACAGAAACAGATTGATCCTCTAGGACATTACTTGTACGTTAAGCAATCACAATGTGTGGAGGATATCTGAAAAAAAAAAAGAAAAATGAAAACAAAAATAAAAAGTAATAAAAAGTATGGCACTTGTCAATAGGTAAAAAAGTTGGCTAACTTGTTCTGTATTAGCAATCATTTCCCTGACCTCCCCTCGATGGATTTTCACCTTTTTTAAATCTTTACATTTTTTCTCGCAACCAAAGCCAACAGAGTCTAAGTCATTTCTGATATGCCATTTTCTATATCAAGTGCGATATTTTGCCGACCACGTGCAGGAGATCAACTCTCACATGTTTTCTTTCTTTATTTGAAAAGGGATTAGTTTATATCTAATCGACTGACGCGTACCTACCTGGAATGCTGACGACGCTGCCCATGCCGTTTTTGCACTGGCTCTCCAATGCCACATTCCGAACCTTGTGTAATATCTTCCCGCCTTTGGAGATAGATAACTAAATCAAAGATGGAAAGTTTACTGAAGACAATTAGGTGAAAGAATACAAAAAACGGTATTCATTTTTAAATCAAAACCGTCATTTTTTTATTCGGATAGCATAGGAAAATTAATTCGTAAATTGGAAAATGTTGTGGTGGCAACCACTTATTTGCATATGCGAATAACATAACACTATAAATGGCAAGCCTAGGTTGGCCTTGGTGTGTCTTACTCAAATGCCACCGGAAGTGACGCCGAAGAGCGTACATGTCCTCCCACCAAGACTCTCTGACTCGACACCGTCATTTGTACATATTGTAAATATACCTTTTCTTTAATACGCTTATTATTGCGTTATCTTGTTGTTTGCGTCTTCATTGTATTTCCTTACTAATTATTGTTCAACCTTGCAACCACAACAGAAAACATCATCGAAAACAATGTTTAATATATAATTGGTTATAATTGTATAATCTGGTTTTATTTATAAAGGAATCAACTTAATACATTCTGTAGAGTAGAGATAAGAAACTTTCAATTTGAACAAATGTGAAACAATAATATTCTAGGATCGCACTCAATATGGTGTCTCTAAAATAGCAATAATAAACAAAATACATATCCAACTGTGAAATCATAATGAGTCCTGATAGTCTATATCGTAATAAACTAAGGCATTTCATATTTGTACGTAGGTTATCACTTTTCACAGAAATAAAAATATGAGATGGTCCAATCAGCAGAGATAATGATTCAAGATTAGAGCTAGGACAACAGGATACTCTTTTCATTGTTTTGACTCTCGAGTATTAATCCTTTGATAGCTTATATGTTTTTATAGCGACTGATGTGGTTTTCGGTTGATTAAGTATGTCTAACTATGTCGGATATATACTCGAGAGTCAAAGCAAAAGCTTTATACAAAAGTAATCTGTTATGCTGTGCATTTTTACAATTTGTTTATTTTTGTTTTTGCTTATAGTTGTCACCCATTTTAGTGTGTTATGCTAATGTAATCTTTAATTCATTAACTATTTTAAAATGAATTGTTCCAAAATCGAATTTTATTGTCCCGTCCACTAAAATTTTAAATATTTCAGGCTCGAACCCGTATCGCGAAGGAAGAAAAGAACGCGACACCCCCGCCCAAAACGTGACGTCTATGCCGTTGCGTTCACCGCCAAGCCTGAAGTGTCAAAGTTTTAAATTAAGGCTAGTCAATCGAAAAAAGTGGATGACTTTCGAAAATATCGGCGAAAAAAGCGACCCCTCCCTGTAGAAAAGTGCCCAGTTGAGTGTGAAGGAATTAATGTTTTTAGCCAATTATTCGATATTTGTGGTCCGAAGCGTCGAGCTAAAAAATGATATAGATCTCGTGAAAATTGCCTCTATCAGAAGTTTTAGGCAGACATACATACATACATACATACATACATACATTTAAACAGACAGGTGAGAATATAGATTATCGTCATAACTATTCTTAGGTTTTGATTTGTATCACTTGGTTTTCTTTTCTCTCGCACATTCTTTTTTTTTTAATATGACAATATTTTCTAGTCACCATTTTTCAGTGATTGTTCCGCTCTTTTAAGTCGTTCAGCTGTTATTAAAAGAAACGAAATTTCATTGGCTTTTGTATTAGATAAAAGAGACCGACCTAAATGCTAAGTGCTACCGTGAAAGAAACTCTTTCCAGGAACCAAGATTTTCAGCATTTTTATAACTAATGCAGGAAATATTCAATTATAGCGAGGTAGCTTTTATATAGTCCTGAAGTGAAGAGGTGAAAGCGACGGGGGAAATATGAAATGAGGAGGACATTTCTATGGGAGACGCAACTAAATGAACATTTATATCAAGAAGGAAATGACTATGCTTTAAAATGTGTATATTACAGAAGGGCAAATCATTCGGACATGTTAATATGTTACAGTTAAAGATAAACAGACAGATATATATATATATATATATATATAGAGAGAGAGAGAGAGAGAGAGAAAGAGAGAGAGAGAGAAAGGATGAAATGTATAGCCTGTTCTAAAGAGACTATGTTTACAATAAGATGCTGTCAATTCAACAAAAACACACACACATATACATTATAATATATGCATTATTTTTAAAATGTAATTATCCACTCACACGAGTTTCGTCGTCTACGGCTCATCAGAGTGGCTGTATCTAGCGAGATTCGAAATCCAATGGTAATGAGCCTAAACCCTTACCCCTGGACCATCTCGCCAGCTGTCTGGATATATCGCGATTTACTTAGATGTTGTTTTGCTTTGGTTTTAGCGATGAGTTTTGAATGAATTCAATCATTTACGAAATTGCATTTTTACCTAAATGCGAGTTGGGAATAATTTTCCCCCACATGGGGAGCGGTATATATATATTATTTTTAAAATGTAATTATCCACTGACACGTGCTTCGTCGTCTACGACTCATCAGAGTGGCTTATATATATATATATATATTATAATACATATATATTATAATATTATATTATATATATATATTATAATACATATATATTATAATATTATATTATATATATATATATATTATAATATATTATAATATTTCATTGTGATATAATATATATCACAATGAAATAATACACACATATATAAATATATGTATATATATATATATATATATATATATATATATATATATATTGTGGCATATATATGCATATATGTGTGCGTGTGCGTTATAGAATCGCTGATTTCATTTGAATAAAAAAACGCATCAGGTGCGCTTGAAAGCCAAATCACAATGCAATATTATGAAAACAAACGAATATTTTACTTGCTTGAAATTTATAATTTAAGTATATGTCGGAGTCAAACTCCATCCTCAGTATTTTGTACATTTTTTTTCTTTCTTTAAAAAGAAAAAAACAGAAGTACAACATGCAAAAGAAAAAAAAAAAGATGTACAAAATAATGAGAATGGAATATGAATCTGAAATATATTTAAATTATAACTTTCAAACAAGTAAAATATTTCTTTCTTTTTGTAATACTGCGTTGGGATTTGGCTTTCAAACGCACTTGATGCATATTATATATATATATATATATATGTGTGTGTGTGTGTCTGTGTGTGTGTCTGTGTCTGTGTCTGTGTTTGTGTTTGTGTCTGTGTGCATATATATGTGTATATATATATATGTACACACACACACACACACACACACACACACACACACACACACACACACACACACACACACAATACACCCCTGGGATACGGCATTAAAAATTAGTAACAAAATACAGTACAGTATATAATACATATGTCTATAATTAAATAACATTATAAATAACATCTTAAGGCGGGGAAATACCCTAACCAGATACCGGAAAACGTACCTCGAGGATCTACTGTATATAATTGATGCTGGAATATATGTGATAGGATTGATTTATGACACCAGGAGAAGGAAACCAGTAATAAAAATCATTTTATAACACACGTGCCAAACACATAGATGGCACCACTAATGTAAACTCGATACGGTTTTAATAAAGTACTTACCTTCAAATAGTATGTATGCAAATCTGAACCCAATCGGATTATTACACATTGTAGTTACTTAAAAGAAGATATGTTTGCAAATTAAAAAAAAAAAAAGTGGAAAAAAAATCGGAATTTCATGTGTTGACTAAGATTTGCTTTCTGATGAAAAAAAAATACCGGTCAAGCAAAACAATGACATCATTAGTGTGGTTCGAACTCGACTTCATAAGAACCAATGATTAAAATTGGCACGTGACTTACACACAGTCGTACAGACAAATAATGCTGAACGCTAAATTATCCAGATTCTATAGATGTGCACGCAACATAAGAAAATCAATAAACCCGTTTTAACCGATCGTAAATTACAATTGCACGAGAAAGCAGAAGAGTTCAAGATATGGTAAGAGAGTTTATTTGCGACTCTTTCATAAACATTTTCACTGTGCTTGGCGTGGTTGCACCCTTTTGCCTACTGTCGATCATAAACAAAAATGTCTCGACTATTCGGAGCGTTGTTTGTAACTGTTTGAACAAAAAAAAAAGAAGTTTTTGTCAATATTGACAATGGATTAAACGCTGATAAACCAAAGTCAAATCGGTCAGATGCGTACTCTCTTTCTTCGTTTATTTCATCACCCTCGGACTTTCACATCTTAGCTGTGTAATATCAGCTGAGATTGATGTTATATATATATATATATACTAGCAATCGGTGCCCGGCGTTGCCCAGGTGTTTTGAAGTGTATGCTGAGGAAAAAAACAAACGGTCAATTTTTTTAAACTTTGACCCCCATTATGACCTCTTAACATTTATTGTTTAGGGATCAAGTAAAGTTAATAAGTTAGATCCATGTCCAAGGAATCTATATATAAAATATCACGTCTTCAGACCTTAAATTGTAGGAGGAGTTTGGTAGAGTTCTCAAAGGTCTAATTGTTGAATATTGACCACTTAATCGCCAAATTTATGTCGAAAACCTATCACATCGATTTTCCCAAATCTCAGTACCCTGTATATCAAATTTCGAATCTGTAGGCTTAAAATTGACAGAGTTTTAGCGTAGGGAAATGCACACAGACGCACAGACACACACAGACACTATCACTTATACATATATATAAACATAAACATCATATATTTAAGGATAATAGTACGCCATATATATAACAAAATACCATTATTTACTGAAGTGAAAGGAAAACCCGGGGGAACTTTACCCAAAAATAAATCTATATTTTTTTGTGTATATTGATAGTCTGGTACTTATACAGTTTAGTGACGACATTAAAAAATGGAAATATTGGAAAAAAAATTTTATTGTACGTAACTGTTATAGACTGAAGTTCTCCGAAAAAAAATTTCACTTCATTTGATCAAGTAGTTTTTTTTTTACAGCGAAAAACAATGATTTATCACGGCTACGTCAACGTGGCCATTTTGGAAATGTTATTGCAGGCCCAGAAATTCCCCAAGGGCAGGTAACTGCCGTACATAGCAGAATACCTCCATTTTAGGCCAATCTAGCCCTTTTTCCCCCCACCAGAATGAGATTTTTTTTTTTTGCGAAGACAGATGCCATTTTTGGGGTGTTTTTTTTTCTAATTTGTAACAGAAGTAAATAAACGAAGTTTCGAAGTTATCCATGCGTGTCCAACTGAGCATGTTTCGAAAATAATCTCGTATAAAAATTCTACAATTCTTTGCATTCTTCAATTTCTTTGCATATTCAATAGTATTCTTATTTTAAAAAAAAAACGCAAAAAATTGCAGATTTAAAAAAAAAAAAGAAAAAAAAACGTAAAAAAATTGCAGATGTGTTGTGCGCATCTCAATATGGCGAGAAAAAAAAGGCTAGATTGCGAAATTTGGCCTAAAATGGAGGTATTCTGCTAGGTATATTTCCAAAATGGCCACGTTGACGTAGCCGTGATAAATCATTGTTTTTCGCTGTAAAAAAAAAAAAACTACTTGATCAAATGAAGTGAAATTTTTTTTCGGAGAACTTCAGTCTATAACAGTTACGTATAATAAAATTTTTTTTCAATATTTCCATTGTTTAATGTCGTCACTAAACTGTATAAGTATCGATAGTCTTATCAACACCCCTTTTTTCTATTTATTTAAAAAGAAAATACATCTTTATACAAATTCCCTATTAGTTTCTTTTTCGGTTCTCTTATACGATGATCATCTTTATTTAACTATTACGTGTAATTATATTCATACAGATATTCTATATGGTTTATATTTGCGTAATATTTGCGTAGAAATGAAGAAAATCAAATTTATTGTGTATTTATCGTGTTGCCATAACAACGTGACGTAGCCAAGGACGGTAGTGGGCGTGAGTGTGTGTGCGTGTGTGCGCGTGTTTTCGTGCTGTATTGTTTGTAGTAGTAGTAGTAGTACTAATAATCTGTCCAGCGTTTGCTTTCTTGTTTTGTGAATGGCGGACGTTGAGTCGGAGGTTGGATTGTGAAGTTTCGTATTTTTGTAATTTGTAAATGGCAAGTTAGAAAAAAATTAAACCCTTCCAAGATGGACAATAAATAAGACCAAAATATTTTATGGTAAAGTTAAGAGCGTAAGAACTATACTTTTTTAGGAGATGTGATTATTGGATTAACCAATCAGAAATCGTCTGTGGCACACACATCTCTGTTTTTATAGATATATATATATATATATATATATATATATATATATATATATATATAGTAATTTATAAAATATATATGGCGATTAAGCTACACCAAATATTCCGCGTTTCATCCACTCTAGGACTCTTCAGGCTTATGCGCCTAAGCCTGAAGAGTCCTAGAGTGGATGAAACGCGGAATATTCAGTGTAGCTTAATCGCCATATATATTATATAAATTACTAACTAGTTCTACCTACGCATTGAGCACTTTTGAAGTAAATACTTAAAGTTTACGCATAAATCTATACTTTCGTATATTAATTTTATGTGAGTAAATTAAGTAGATATATATATGCATATATATACATTATTATTATTATTATTATTATTATTATTATTATTATTGTTATTATTGTTATTATTATTATTGGCTCACATGCAGCTTTCACACAAGTCAACAAACGATCGATTTGGAGACGTGTGATATTCTCTGAAAGCTGAGTGAGAACACGTCTCCCCAGACGTCCAGCTCTCTCCACATCCTTCGATAGCATTTGCAAATAAATCTGCGTCATCGCAACAGCCTCATACCATTGATTTTTCGCTGGTAGTGGCCATTGGTTTATACTAGAATTTGAGTGGCGCTATGCCTCCTCACGATCCCAGTTCTCTTCGCGCTTGTCCAGCAGAGGTCTAGCCAGTGCTCTCTCCTCGATCTTTCCATCCTCCTTGACCCTTCTCGGCTCTTTGGTATCACTTTTCTAATGGTGATGAGACAATGGGGCGATGCATGATGGTGGTGTAGAACTTGGAGATATGCAGTTTCGGCGTTCTTCATTCCCTGTAACGCCTCTTTGTTATATTGTCTTGTGCTATTCCCGACATTCTAGGGGTTTCCTTAATATTTCAGCCGTTTTCATTATCGTTAGTCGTTGTATTTTTGCAGTTATTCCTCTTATTCAAATTTCTGTCATTCTTTTTTCGAAGTTTTTCGGAATTGTTCCTAGTGCTCCTACTATTATCGGTACTATTTTGATTTTCTTCATCATCCAAATCCCTTTTAACTCTGGCTAGCTCTGTGCATTTGCTCCATTTCTCCTTTTCTTTCATACTCACCCTGTGGTCAGCTGGGACAGCAAAGTCTACGATTTGACAGGATTTTTCTTTCTTGTTAATTATGACGACATGTGATCTTCTTGTTTTCTCCGTCTGTATGTCCATGTCCCATAGGATTTTGTGGTTCTCGCTTTCGAGTGCTGTTGAGGATTTATGCTTGTACAATTTGTCTGTACGCTCAAAATGCAGTCGTTTGCATAATTCTCAGTGCACCACCTTCCCCACTTGGTCATGCCTGTTTTTGTATTCCTTTTGGGTCAGTTTGCTGCATTCACTTACTATATGGGTTATCGTTTCGTTTCCCTGTTCACATAGTCTGCATTTGCTGTTTTCTTGTGCTTTATCGATCCTTGCTTTGATATGGTTGGTTCTTATCGAGTTATCTTGTGCTGCAGTTATTAGAGATTCAGTTTCTCGGTTTATATGTCTTTTTTGCATCCATATCCAGGTGTTTTCGTTATTCTCATCTTTTGTCATTCTTATGAATCTTCCGTGGAGTTGTTTCTCTTCCCATTTCTCTTTTCTCGTTTTGTCGTTTGTCTCTCTGTTTTCTGTTTTGTTGTTTCTTTCGGTGTCTCTCGCTGCTTTCAGTGTTTTGCATTATGTATTTTTCTAGTTCTTTTTTCGTATCCTTCACACAGTCTTCTATACAGATCAGTCCTCTTCCGCTGTCTTTCCTTTTCACGTAGAGTCTGTCAGTATCGTCCATTGAATGTAGTGCATTATGCATGGTCATGAGTTTCCTGGTTTTCTGATCGATTTGTCTCAGTTCTTCTTTTGTCCACCCTATAAACGGTCCAGAGTATCTTACTAGTGATACTGGCCATTGTTGCTATTATTATTGTTGTTATTATTATTATTATTATTATTATTATTATTATTATTATTATTATTATTATTATTATTATTATTATTTACTCATTAAGTGATTGATCATTTATAATGAATGGCGGTGTTCCCTAGAGTCTGAGTGACAAAAAGTATCCACAGATTTCCAGTACTCTTCATCTCTCATATTACACATTGCACATTAATTTGTGTTATCGAAAAAGCCGCTTACTATTGATTTCTCGTCGCCAACAACCATTAGTCGTTTTATTGTTATCATTATTAATTTTATTATTATTATTATTATTATTATTATTATTATTATTATTATTATTATTATTATTATTCCTCGGCTTAATTTCCCTTCGCTTCACGACAAGGTCATTTATACATTTCGTGTGTGGAGAAGAACTCTTCTGTATAAAGAGAAAGCTCGTTTGCGTCCTCTTGTTGTCGTCAATAAGTTTCTCATTAACCTTTAATCTTCGTGCCACAGTTGATGGTTGTCGATCGATCACAAGCGAACTAGACGACAACGGCATCTCACTAGCTGCTAACAAGCTAATAAAGTACATTAACGCCCAACAATCAGATTCCGAGTGACCATAATTGTAGAATAAACGACAGTAGAAAGTGTATTTGTAATCACCAACAAACTACAGGCAAAAGAATGGCGGTGTGAATGCATTAGTATTTGCAAAATTCTAATGGCGTTCTTTCGTTCATGCCCAATGTATTAGCATCGGAGATTTGATATCTGTCGGTTTTAAGCCTGAAATATTTCATGTCAAATTATAGTATAACTGTACAATATTTCTCACTAAGCTATTATCTTTAAATGCTCGATCCAATTTATATATCAAACAAAATATGGACACCCTTATTGATGGAATCTCTAATTAAAAAAATGCTTACAATAACTTTTAATTGTTTAATTTTATTTTAATATATATTAATCTAGTGGAAAAGTAAAGCAAAAATAATTGTAATGTTGTTAAATAGAAGGTAACGTATAATACTAACAATACTACTACTACTACTAGTACTAGTACTACTACTACTAATAATAATGTGGACAAAGAGACGAGACGATAAACCATATAATAAATGAATGCGGCAAACTGGCCCAAAAGGAATACAAGAACAAACACGACCAAGTAGGAAGGGTAATACAATGGGGATTATGCAAAAAACTGCATCTCGAACGCACAGACAAGTGGTACAAAGATAAGCCGGCAATAGTATTTGAAAACGAGAATCACAGTCCTAAGAGACATGGACATGCAAACTGATAAACCCATCCAAGCAAGAAGACCGGATGTCATAATAATTAACAAGAAAGAAAAATCCTGTCAAATCGTAGACTTTGCTGTTCCGCTGAGCACAGAGTGAATATCAAAGAAAAGGAGAAACGGAGCAAAAACACAGTGCTAGCCAGAGAGCTGGAATGGATATGGAAGATGAAGAAAATCAAAATAATACCTATAATAGTAGGAACACTAGAAACAATCCCGAAAAACTTTGGGAAAAGAATGGGAAAAATTGGAACCAAAGGAATGGTTGGAAAAACAAGAAACAACAATAATGAAAACATCTGAAATATTAAGAAAAACCCATGAATGTGGAAACTAACACACAGGAGCAACAAGCGTGGGCCAGACAAACTGCTGCAAAGGCAAAACATGAAACACTACATCAAACCAAGTACACCGAAGCCGCATATCTATAAGTTCTGTAACCCAACCCTACTCCATTGCCATATCGCTGCCCCCCCCCTAAAGGAGCGAGAAAAAAAAAACAAGTAAAGTCAAGGAGGAAGAAAAGACCGATGAACTGATCAGATCTCAGCTAAATTAGTGCGAAGAGAACTGGATCCTTGATGAGGTTTATTGCCGCTCACATCCCAGCAAAGACCAATTTCTGCTGCCGACGAGAAATCAATGACAAGCATCTGTTGCGATAATGCAAATTTATTTGCAAATGTTATCGAAAGAGGTGGAGAGTACTGGAAACCTGGGGAGATTTGTGGTCACTCAGCTTCCAGGGAACACAACAGGCTGTTTTCTGAGAAAGATCTCTGAAGACCTGTGTGAAAGCTCCTTGAGAGCCAATAATAATAATAATAATAATAATAATAATAATAATAATAATAATAATAATAATAATAATAAATCCTGCTGCTTCCAATGATGTTGACTTGCTCTTCTTTTTGGTTCAATGTCGCAGATGTTTAAAGAGTGGGATTGTCTGACTACAAAGTCTTTCCTCACTATAAAAAGCTTCAAGCACAGGCATTAGTTGATATGCAATGGAATACACATTTTGCAATCAGTGTGTATTTTGATGACAAAAAGGCTGGCTTTGGCCTAAAATGGCAAACGAACATTCGATGAGGACTGATGCAAATATGGGCGTCAATGGCAATAAGGACTCTGGAACCTCCAGGATCTGGCCCGGTAGGTGTTTGGGGCACCACAGCTTGGAACCGGTCATCAGTGAATGTGCAGGACTATAGTAAGTTCATAGAAGGGACCGTCTGGCACGTCCTGCTAGTTGCGCTCATGTTTGCGTCATTTGAGCCAGAGATATATTAAGTAATGGCAATAGTCGAGAACGAGTTTCTTGCCATCATATATATATATATATATATATATATATATATATATATATATGTATGTATGTGTGTGTGTGTGTGTGTGCAATTATATTCTATTTTATTTTTATATCAGTAAAGGCTCAACTAGTGTGTTGAGAACTTTACAAATAATATTTGGCTTTATTTCCTCTCATCGATATACTTGTATATAACACACGCACACACATACATGTGTGTGTGATGATAAATATAGAAAAAAATATTCCTCTGAAAGAAAATAAAAAAAAATGTTTTTAATAAATACTATTACAACATTTCAAAAACGCACCAAATATTTTTGAATGTTGGATTTGTATTGGTTATTTCTTCAAATCAACCCCGTTGGAAAGTTTTGGAAAAATGACACACCACTAAGGATTATATAAACGGCCTTGATTTTTGCTTCTTTTATCCTCCCCCCCCACACACACACGGACACGCACACACACACGCACACGCGCACACACACACACACGCACACACGCACACACGCACACGCACACACACGCGCGCGCACACACATGCACACACACATACATTCTATATGTATATATATATATGTATATATACATACATATATATATATATAATGTGAAGAATAGAAACGATAAAACGATAATATAAAAGTATATACTAATGCATGCAAATTTATTCGTTTATTCAATATGAATATTACATCAATTAGAGGTGTGGGATAAGTAAACTCTTTATACAGAGGTATTTCAAAGCCTAATGCTTCTCATCAGAAATGAAGAGAAGATCCTAGGCAACATATTAGAGATGTGACGTTTAGCGATAACTACATTCGGAACGAAATCATTGGGCGTAAGAGGAAAGGGTAATGTATTTTTTACTGTTAGCAAAGAGAAATAGGAGACCTATAGTGATCTGTTCGATAGAGGAGGAATATAGCTGATATTGCAAGATGACGATAGGTGAATACCGCGTATTCCATGGTGGAGTTCGGTATATGTGTGCCTATGTGCCTATATACTATCGGGAAGAATATAGGAGAAGTGATTGAAGGTAGATGCTTTTTAATTTAAAAAAGTGGGAAAGTTATAACGAAAGAAACGGATTTCTTGAAATACGGGGACTTGTGCTAGGTCCGTATGTATTAGAAAGGGTATCCGAATCACAAATTAGTAGTTAAACGGAGTATGAATCATAAGATAATAAAAGAAATAAATAATATGAAAAATTATAAAAGAATAAGAACATAAAATATAAAACATATAAATCAACACAATAAAAGGTAAACGAATGTATAATAAGAAAGATGAAGCATATAAAGGAATATATATATATATATATATATATATACATATATATACATATAATTCTCTGTCTCTTACTCTCTCTTATTCTCTCTCTCTCTATATATATATACATGTATATATATACATATGTACTAAGAGGTACAAATGGTAAAAAGTGGGAGAAAAAGTACTCAATACAATAGTACAGCTGAATTTTTTTTTTATTCTAAAACCTTAAAATAATAACTTAAGAAACATTTTTTTGCCTTTACCATCTGAAAAATGTGTTTTGACTTTCACCATTCGAAGGAAGGTGTTAGATTTTTGCTATCTGAAGAAAGTATTTTGACTTTTACCAACTGAAAAAGTTTTTTTTTGAATTTTACCACCCTAAAAATGTTTTTTTTGACATTTGCAATCTGAGAAAAAGTATTTTTGACTTTTGCTATCTGAAAAAAAATTATTTTTTCACTTTTTCTATCTGAAAAAATTGTTTGCACTTTTACTTGAAATATATTTTTGAACTTGAAATACGTTCTTTGACCTTTACCATCTCAAAAAGTTTTTTAATTTTTATAATCTAAAAAAGGTGTTTTACCATCCGCAGAAACAAATAAGGAATTCGTCTGCCTGCGGAAGGTTTTAATAGTCTAAGATAATATTTTGAAGTTATGAAATAAAACACGCACACACATACATTATAAATATATATATATATATTTATATATATATATATATATAAATATATATATATATATTTATATATATATATATATATATATATATATATATATATATATATATATATATATATATATTGGTGAAATTAGACGGCAAATTTTCGATTAATTTACACAGATTGTTTCTATTTGCTAGGGCAAGTTTTATTTTATCAATTTTTCGAATAGTTCATTCAGTATGTCGGCCTTATTGAGATATTTCTTTGTTCGCAATTGTTTTCGACGTGATTCATCACATCATCGTAAGTCATGTTCGTCTTTGTTATGATTTTTCTGTTGAGCTTTTCGAACACCTAGTATTTACGATTTTAAAATAAGCATCTGTAGTAACGAGATGTTGCACGCGAACGTGATTACTTGCTCAACGTTTAAGAATTTGGTAATGTTTTGTTTTTTTTACTATGCTAGACTCTTTGCTGTGATTTTTTTCGTAAGTTGCATTATCTATTGTGGGATGTTTGATTTTTATGAAAAGGGCTTCAAGACATTTTAATCTGTTTTTGGTATTATTAATTAAGATGTGTCCATGTTGTGAAGAGGACAGTCATAATGCAACAATATAGATATTGCAGACGCTCATTTTATAATCTATTTTTTTACTATCTCATCCAATCTAACCCCTTCTCTTCCTTTTAAACGTTCCCTGTCGGTACGTCTCTCTTACCTCTCCCCTTCCCTCTCACCCCTCTCTCTCTCTTTAGACAGACATATATGACCAAATTGAACACAGAAATAAATCATTAAACACGAGAACGTTATATATATATATATATATATATATATATATATATATATATATATATATAAGTGACCGTGTCTGTATGTTTGATGAACGGTCTCTACAAAGCTACTCTATGAATTGTTGGTCTACAGACTTGAAACTTGATATGTACCATTTTCTCTCCAACAATGTCTGACGAGTAATGTCACGAAATTTGTTCGCTCTGGGTCTTGTTTGACGGCTGGGACTGGGATGTTTTTTTTCGGTGAGGGTCCTGATTGATGAGAGGATCCGTCCGGATAGGTGGCTTCTGTCCCCATGTTGCTTTTGATTGAGTGTACAATCCGTTGAGGCCTGGCCTCCCAAATCGACGTCGCTGAAAAGTAGAGGACATTTTAAGCCAAAAGAAGAAATACTAATAAGTTGAAATACTAATAAGTGGATTAGTTATTGTATACATGAAAGTTAGAAAACTATGATCATTCATACATTTCTGAGTCAAAATGTAAATGGCGGCTATCCGTAAAAATGGGTCGGTCAATCCTCAATCTTGGAGTCTTGTCTCTTCACAATGTGGATTTAGTGGGTTGAAACCGAATATTACTTAAGTAATGTTTTTTTTTTCTGAATGGTGTGAATGCCCTCAGCGGCTAGTATTCTCTGTGCTATTTTCGCCTTTGAGAATCAGGTGGACTTGAGCATAAAATTTTATTTCACAATTCTCAGTAAACCAATCTCAGGCAGTTTTTTTTTTTTGAAATTCTCAAACTCTAAAAATGTTCCTTTTCTTCCCTTTTCTTCAAATCTGTATCTCTGACCGCAACTCTCAATAGGAGAGTCTCATTGCCTTCACCTCAAATCATTACCTTTCACCATCACTCAGGTTGAGGGGTCCCTCCCTCTCTTGCTTCATTTGCATAATCAAGGGTTTTCCCAAATGGTATATCGTATAAATAAAAAAATAAGTATCTTTTGGGATAACTGGATTTTTTGTCTCAAAATTCCAACAACAATTAATTTGAATATTTAGGCGCTATCTATCGAAAAAAAACTCTGACCTATATTTCCAGTGTTCCCCTGAACAAAGTTGACTGCTCCAAGAGATAAGGTTGACTGTTTTTTATTAAAAAGGGTGTCTTTGAGATTGAACTTGTCAAATTGCCATCAAACGCCATTTCTGACACATTTGGAAGACATTTTATAATCCAAGACGCAAACTTTTTCAGCTAGCGTGTCTGTAATGACTGTTAGGTGTCGTCCCAAATCATCGGGGAAGAAAAGGGATTTCTTCTTTATCAATTCATTATATCCACAAACAATTGTTTGTGCATTAAATCAATGCCATAACAAACTTTCTTAACAATGCTTTTCATCATCATCATCATCATCATCATCATCATCATCATCACCCCCACCACCACCACCACCACCACCGTCGTCGTCTTCGTCGTCGTCGTCGTCGTCGTCGTCATCATCATCATCATCATCATCATCATCATCATCATCATCATCATCATCATCATCATCATCATCATCACCACCACCACCATCGTCAGCATCATCGCCATCACCAGCATCGTCATTATTGTTACATACAACGAGACTCACACACATATATAGATATAGGAGAGTCGAACATGTGGAACAAGTTGCGTTTGGATTTTAGCCGGTAAAAATAGCTGCTGAAATTTTTCTTCCATAACTCAAACAAATAAAAGTATCTATATTTCTATATTATGATTATGGATGCTATAAATAAGAAAACAACAACAACAACAATATTTTTTCTATCTAATTTGCATACGTATTTACATATGTATGGATATAATATGTAAGTTAGTTTATAAGAGAAGGAAAGGGAAAATCTTCTTCTAAATAGACACTGAAACATTGACAATTTTCCGCGAATGTTTGAATAAAAATATACTGTGAAAGGTAGAGAGTAATAGACAGAAATTTGCGATAAGATTTATAAGTTAATTGCAAATTCTGGCTAATTTAGACGAATCATAATGAAACGTTTTTCAACCATAACACGGTGTTAAGGTAAAGAATATTTTCGCATGTATTTTGTGTAGTTAATATATAGGAGGAAAAAAACGTTTATGAACGGACCGTAAGTAAAATAATAGATTTTCTCATTTCACTTAACATTAACGATTGTTATATGAACCTAAGTTATGAGAATTCTATTCATACGTTGTCATTTATCATACTCAGAGAAAATATTTAATAGTTGTAACTATTAAATATTTTATCCCAGCCTGCTCATATTTCTGCTATTATGTATAATAAAATACTATTTCCACGTAACATTATCAGTCGTAATTTAATATTTCAAAACACAGACACACAAACACACACACATGTATATATATATGTAATTATCGACTTATGAGTCATCAGCATGTTTCACATCATGACTATGTGTTTTTTCTTGCTTTATACCCCATATATATTCCTGTTAAATATATATATATATATATATATAGAGAGAGAGAGAGAGGGAGAGAGAGAGAAAGAGAGGGAGAGAGAGAAAATGAAAAGGAATAAACCGAGTTATGTGTTCATCAACGTTTCGTCTTTATTTCGAGACTTTCTCTGGATGAATGAAATTAAGAAAACAAAAACACCAGTACAAATATTTGAAAACATTTATTGATTTTGTTTTGTTCCTTTTAATTTTCTCTATTTTGTCGGAATACTATTTCTCATCATATATATATATATATATATATATATATATATATATATATATATATATATGTATGTATGTATGCTAAATTTTAAATAATAAAAACATAAATATTTTTAGATCCTTACTTGATAAAAAGTGTTCAATATTGCAGATAGAACATTAATATGTGAAAACAGTTTTTTTCCTTACTCCATCGTAAACAAATATATCGCTTTTATAATCTGGTTCTCTCTATTCTGATTCAAACTCTCGTCCTGATCTTTATCAACGATCTCCCAAATCACACACTTCGTTCATTCGTCGACACCTATGCAGACAATACTCCCAAGTATGGCAACACTTCAAAGGCCGACAAATATCAGGATTTCTGTCTTCGCTAATCTGGAGGGTGTGGGATAATGCGATTAAAACGGCAAGTTAACTTTTATGCATCCCAAACCAAAGTTCTACCTTTTCATCGTCAGCGCTCATATCTCCACTTTGCTCCAGTTGAAATATATGAATCTCGCCTTGAATAATCATACTGCTTCGACAAACTCCTACTACTGACATTCACCCCTGACCTGAAATGGAAGATTTACACCAAATTCTTTGACAAAATCACTGGAAAAATGGTGGCATCGCTCTAGAAAGTACTTCACTTCAGACAAAATCCTCTACACATACAAAAGTTAAACACCTTCGAAGATGTAGTACTGTCGTTATATCTGGAGTGGAGCTCATAGAAGTATTTTTTTCTGCATTTATTGGATGCATAACTGTCTGTGAGATTTAGTTGGTGATGACTTTTTCACTTATCTACTCCTTCTTCCTCACAGAAAAGGCGGTTCGAGTCTCCTTCTCTGCTCTATCATTGCTTTGGTAGATGCTCCATTGAGCTCCAATCTATGGCACCTCCCGTAAAACAACAAATAAACGCCTAGCGACAACTTCCGCCAACAACGCTCCGCATTCACTATTTGTGCCTAAAGCTAAACGAAAATTCTATAAAGAGAGTTTCTTTCCTAGAATTGTCTGTATGTGGAACTGAATACCGCGGGCCTGCTTTTCCGATGGCTATAACATTGACGTCTTCAAAACCAATGTGAATAAATTCTCTGTTATGCTTTCCTCTTAGATAATCTGAGTCTACCTAAGTTCCACCATGACCTTTTGTCTCACTATCTACCTAACAGTAACCCCTTATTCTAGAATGGACACCTGGCCTTGATAAGTAATGACCTCCGCCGTAAAGAAAAATATTCCTAGATCGATTTGAACAGAATTGTTTGACTTCGCGTTTTACAGAATTCAAACGGATGATTAATTTAATGATCTAATTACATTGGCAGAATTTTTCCCTCGGATTATATGTGAATTTATGAATCCTGTCTTTTCACAATTTCTACGAACATTGCTTGTAACTATAAAGTTAAAAGTTTTAAATTTTATATTGACTAGTAAATTTCTATATTTCACTTTGGTAGTTATTTCTTTTAAGACTAGAATGCTGTTTCTGACAGATGAAAGAGCAAAAAAAACAAACAAAAAACAACAACAAAAACAAAAAAAACTGACAGTTTTATCCAAGGCCGTAAAAAGTTGTGCACTTTTGTTTCGAAGAATGCAGCGAAACGCTCTAGGACCGAACGATGCTTGAAACCTATAGTATCATATTGATTTAACGTGATCTTCTGTATCACTGTTAATAAATTATATCTCTATATATGTATATATACATGTACATATATATATATATACATGTATATATATATATATATATATATATATATATATATATATATATGTGTGTGTGTGTGTGTGTGTGTGTGTGTGTGTGTGTGTGTATACATACAGGGTGACCCCAAAAAAGAAAAGCTAAATGGAGGCCATCTAGAACATATGCTGTAGAACGGAGAAAAAAAGGCCAAAAACCCTAGTGTTTTGATGTGATGTTTTGAATATAATAAACTAGTTATGACCAAAGTTTCATTTCATTCAGACAAAACACTAAAAAACGGGGCTTAATTAGAGTTGAGGCCCGTTTTCTTTTGGTCTCCCTGTATACACATGTACGCACATGCATACATTTTAACATATATATATATATATATATATATATATATATATATATGTGTGTGTGTGTGTGTGTTTGTGTGTGTGTGTGTGTAAAGTCAATGGGAAAGAACCTCAGCAGAGAGCTCGATTATTAAGCAGATGAAAAATAAGGGCGAAATATTTATCCATACATATGTTGCATAACAATTGTTATATATATATATATATATATATATATATATATATATATATATATATATACATATATATATATATATATATATATATATATATATATATATATATATATATATATATCAATAGCAATACCATCAGCGTCAGTTTAAAATCCAAACAAAGGAACACATTTCCAGAGAGATAGATAAAAACAGAAAGAAAGTAGGTCCGGTAAAGCCGACCAAATATAAGTCCCATTTATTTGAATTTGAAACCGACGGTACCGGTACCTGATCTTCTGTAACACACACACACACACACACACACACACACACACACACACACACACACACACACACACACATATATATATATATTGTTGTTTTTATATTGAATGAAAAAATTATTTGGAGTAAAAAGGTACATAAAAGAAAATTAATATATTTAAAATCCACAAAATGCTACAAAAACAAAAATAAGTGTCTACAGGTGTCCTTTCTTCCCCCCAAATAATTGATTTGAAAATACACTTGAGAAAGCAGTCTTATCTCACCATATTAGATTTCAAAAAGAATATATAAAAATAAAGTATATATATATATATATATATATATATATATATATATATATATATATATATATACACTTGTGCCCGATATTATTCATACCCCTCGGATCTTTGAGATTTCTATAAGAATATTGCTCAAACCAGAAGGTAGACAATATTAAAGGGATTTCAAACAATAAATCAAGCATAAGCGTTTAATTTAAACTCAACAAATAAATAAATTATGCAAGTTTGAAACATTATACAAAGAAAAACAATAATGGCACTAGTTCAAAATTATTCATACCTCTCTTACTAATAGTCAATAGCATGCCCTTTATTCTTAATAACTGCCTGTAACCGTTTTGAATATTTATCAACAAGGTTTTTACAAGCATCAACACTGATTTTTGACCATTCTTCAATGCAGTAGTTCTCCAAATCCCTCAAATTTCTAGGTTTCCGCTTTTTAACCTCAGTTTTCAATATGTGCCAGAGGTTTTCGATAGGGTTCAGGTCGGGACTCTGGCTAGGCCATTCCAAAACATTAATTTGATTATCTTCAAACCATTTCTTGACTATTTTGGCAGTATGTTTTGGATCATTATCCTGTTGAAGGATCCAGTTTGGTCCTAAATGGAGCTTCTCCGCATCCTGTCTAATGTTTTTCTGGAGTATCTCCAAATATTGCTCCTTCTTCATGGTTCCATCTATCTTGGCCAAACTACCTGGACCACTAGCCAAAAAGGAGCCCCAAAATATTAGGCTACCACCACCATGTTTCACCGTGGGTATGGTGTTCTTTGGGTTGTAAGCTTCTCCTTTCTTCCTCCAAACGTAAGAAGCATCCATATGGCCAAACAATTCAATTTTTGTTTCGTCAGTCCACAAAATACTTGAGAAAACGGACTCTGGAGAATTCGCATGGGTCCTAGCAAACTTTAGACGTGCTGCAAGGTGTTTTCCGGTGTGCAATGGAGTCCTTCTTGGTCTTCTTCCTTTCAGACCATTTTCATGCAGAGTCCTTTGCAATGTTTGCCTTGATATTTTTATGCCAGAAGACTCAAGATTTTCTAAAATGTCCTTAGTAGTGGTGGTTGGATTTGCATTAACACTTCTTACAATATTCTTGGTGGCTCTAGCAGACAGTTTCCTTTTCCTTCCTCTACCAATCAAGTTGTTTGTTGTGTGGTGGCTCTGAAATTTTTTGATGATGCTCTGTACTGTTGCTGTAGGAACCTCAAATTTCTTGGAAATTGACTTGTAACCTAAACCATCCTTATGTGAATTCACAATTTTAGTCCTAAGATCATTACTAAGCTCTTTTTTCTTCCCCATTCTAATAATTTTTATTCTTTTATTGGTTTTCAGTTGATATCATTTTAATTTCTGAAAAATGCAAAAAAACGAAATGAAATTAATCAAAGGTTGTATAAAAGCATTCAAAATAAGAATCAAACAGGAAACAAACAGTCAGAAACTCGATTAATACTGAAAAAATAAGGGGGTATGATTATTTTTGAACATTGCAGATTTTATAAATAGCTGTATATTTCTTTTATTACAAGTATCCCGAGATTTTAAAATGACGAAATGATCAGAAGAGGTTTATTAAGAATATGTATCAATATGGACGTAAACAATAAATTCTTACAAAGTTACACCTAATAAACTCAATTTTCAAGGGGGGGTATGAATAATATCGGGCACAAGTGTATATATATATATATATAAATATAAAGCTGAACGTCTGTGTGTGTCTGTTTGTGTCAGGAATAGGCTCCTATATGGTTGACTATTTTAAAAAAACTGATTACATATAAAGATAGAAGATGTGTCGAGGATCAGGAATGGGCATGTTTGTATCTGGCAGAACGGTGGTTCATAAAAATTGTGGGGTCTGCATTCGCGCCTGGCCCCCAAAGTATGGAAATAAAAAAATGAAAAAAAAAACGTTTAAGAGGGTTTTTGATATGGATGTACATAACAATACTGTGATAAGTATGTTTCAACTTATATAGGGAAGGTATAATAAAATTGTGGGGTCTGCGTTCGCGCCTGTACTCCATGGAAATATGGCACATACTTTTCATATCTTTTGCGTAAGTATACTTTGATAATTATGTTTCAGTTTGAAGAACTATGGTATAATAAAATTATTGGGGGTTCGTTCGCGCCTGACCTCTATAGAATGTAAATATGTCACAAAGTTTAACAAGGTTTTTCAAAAAGGAGTGAGGGTCTACAATAACACCTGTATTTTAATCTTAATTCACGTTAGCTTTTATTTATTTTTTTTTGAGTTGAATCATATTGTGTCGAATAAATTCATCTCATAAATTCATGTTCTTATTAAAGTGAAAGCCAAAAGAAACAGTCGGAACTTTAGACAATTCTCGACACAAATTTTGCATAACTCTGTTTTTCCTTCTACACTTGCACGTGGAACTCTTTCGAAAATAGATAAATAGATAAATAATAAAAAGTAAGAACGTTACTTGTTATCGTGTCAAAAGTAGGAAAAAATCCTGCTCACGTGATTACGTGTCTTTTTAAAAACATTTACATAACCTTTTTATTTTTATTTATATATCTGTTTAAGCTTTCTTTTGTCAGTGTACTAGAAGGAATTCAGTTGATTACAACCCTTTCTGCGTGTTGTTTACATTACAATAGTACAAGCCTGAATCCGACGGCGCAATACTACAACCTTCAGTAATGTAAAACGGAAACGGAGCTGTTCTGCTTGAAAACGGCGCCATTTTGGTCTTATTCATATTTATATCGATTCTTTGCATTAAAAAACTAAAGTAATTATGTGTTTACTTTTTTAATATCCCATTTTGCTGTTTCGGATTATTTTACTAAAAGTAAGTAAAGCTTCATTATTTTTCAAAACTGTTTTTGTTTCTTTGTTTTTCGATATTTCGTCGATATTATTTATTGTTTGTTTTTGTTTTGAAATAGTTTTAATGTTCTTTACTTGAAATAATTTCAGCGAACCGAAATTAAAACGAAATTAGAGGCGATAACAACTTAAATGAATTTTTATATAAACCATACATGCCATAATAGAATATTCCTCAAGCACAAAATAACGGAAAACATTAAAATATATTTATAAATATTCCTTACGTTGACGGAATTCTCTTAAATTGTTAACACAGAATGCTCAGGGGGCCCTCCTTCAAATTGAAAACGGGGCTCTCCATTTCAAAGTCGTTGCCATTTTGATTTTTTGTTAAACCGGTTCCTGAATTAAAAAAAACATTTTTACAAACTACTAAAAAATACAAACCAATGAACTTTTCTACCATAAAAGTAACTTTTATTGACTGTGGTAACGTTTATGTCTTGTATATTTATATTATATATATATATATATATATATATATATATATATATATATATATATATATATATATATATATATATATATAACATTTTCTCTTTGTAAGGAAACATCATTTTGTTGGTCACTCTTGGCTACGAATGAAAACAAAGTTGATATAAAAAATATATTTCGCAAAAATTATCTTTACTTTCATCATATTTTGCTTAGTATAAAATTTTTGAGTATCAAAACCTATCTCTTTACACCCCCTCTTTTTCATAACTTATCATACTTTCATCAATCACAGTCCATTTTCTTTAGGCTGTTTTTGAACCGCGTCAACGACGGGTACTTCTGCTAGTACATATATATATGTGTGTGTGTATAAATATATATATATATAAACAGACACATATATATATACATATATGTGTGTGTATGCACACCCATATATATCATTCAATCTAGGGATACGTCACACCTCTTTGCTAGCATGTTCTTTACAATACAATGTATATTGCAGTGTATTGTGGGCTAAGTCACTGCAATATACATTGTATTGTAAAGAACATGCTGTTGGCACATATGTATATTTATATATAAAAAAAAGGAAAAGGTCTGCCATAAACCACTAACCTAGTTCTAAAACAGATCCTTTGTTCGATAAAATGCATGCCCATTGGCTGATAAGAAGGGGCGCGGTGGATACTAGAAAGCTGATTGGCTAACTAAAATCCTCAACAGAAGAGGACCATATAAAAACGAGAAACAACCACAGAATTCGCGCATAAGCCTGACGAATCCTAAAGTGGATGAAACGCCGAATATTCAGTGTAGCTTAATCGCCATATATATTTAATAAATTACTAACTAGCTCTATCTACGTATTGAGCACTTTTGAAGTAAATGCTTAAAGCTTACGCATAAATCTATACTTTCGTATATTAATTTTATGTGAGTAAATGAAGTAGTTATATATATATATATACATATATATATATATATATATGTATATACACTAGAGGTGTGACGTAACCCTAGATTGAATATATATATATATATATATATATATATATATATATATATATATATATATATATATATACTAGCAAAGAGGTGTGACGTATCCCTAGATTGAATGATGATAATCGAATTTCCCACTCTTGCATATTTTCATTTTTATCGAAATCGGTGAAATCGGCCATATTTCAATCAACTTGATTGAATCTATACTCTAATTGGAGACATATCGCTGTGCACCGGGAGGAAACCTCACATGCCGCAGTGACTTAGCCCACAATAAACTGCAATATACATTGTATTGTAAAGAACATGCTGTTGATTTGATTAAAAAAATATTATATATAATGGTTTATCATGCTTCTGTCGTGCTCGACTCAGAAACATTGATTTCGAAGGCGCTTCTGTCATATCAAAGAACCTATTGTTGATTATATATATGCCTGGCCTTATTGCTTGTACCGTGATAATGGCTTGAATTTGAGTTTAAAATGCAAACTCAAGTAGCATGATGCAATTTTGCTTTAAACAGAGACATTCGTTTCGTACGCGCCTCTGTCATATCAAAGAAGTTACTGTTGATTTTATATGCACGACTTTACTGCTTGTGATAATAAAACAACTCAAATGCACGTGTGTGTTAGGCTTTATAAGGTGTTAACTTTGGTCAACTCGTCTATTCATTCTTTCGGCGGATTATTTCGATTATCGAAGATATTCCGATACGAAACCTATCTAAGAACACTGCAAGGCATATAAAGTACCTTAGTGTGAAATTTCATGAAAATTAACCAAGCGGTCTTCGAGTCCATAGGAAACGAACTTTCGTACACACAGACACATACAGACAAAGTTCCTTTTATATAATAATGAAAATTATTCAGTATCTCATAAGAACTGTTCCCCTAGTTTAGGGGTCACCCTGAGAGCATATATGTATCGTAGATATTCCCATTATTTGATATATGTAAATATCTACTACTCATTATTCTGTTTGTCTCCACGAATCACTGTTTACTAAAGTCTATATCGCTGACGGGCTTTGCCATTTATGTCTGCCGGACGATTTACTAATGCTCCAAATCTGATAAGGATATTTCTTTACATTACTAGAAATAACAAGATTTGCATCAGTATCGAAAACCTTCAAATTCGGGCCTAATTTTTCTAAATTCATTTGATAAAATCTACAGCATCGAAATGATATAAATGTCAAGTAGTTTCTTTGTCGCAGTTTAAAGGTTATTTTCTACGTAGAATACCAATCGTGTTCATCTGTATAGTCGTCCATGGCGCTTGTTGTCACTTTCATCTGTACAGCTGTTGCCCATGCGCTCATGTAATCACGTATCGAATTACGGGCACGGTGCATGTCAGTTCAGCCTAACTTGATATTAACTCACTTCGCCTTCAATTCGAGGTCAACTAAGTTTATAGCTGCTATGTTAAGTGTATTCTCGATTATTCGTGGGTTGATTATCCCTTTGTTTTCTTGTGTGTGTGTGTGTGTGTGTGTGTGTGTTTCCTTTTTGTCTTCAGAATGGCTTGCGAATCGTAATTCAATCAAAAAGATACATTTAATTTTTCTAATTATTTATACCAGAAACTTTGTCTTTTATTCATAAATAATACTTCAACTTATAATAATAACCAATGTGTTTTTTTATTTTTATCTAGACGAATATCCATTCCGCCGTGCAAAGGATAATGAGAAAATCTTTTCAGACGAATGAAATTCAACTATTAATGAGAACTGAGATAAAATAATGATAAAAATCAGCTAACCTGCGTTTTCAATCAATTTCCATAATAAAATTAAGAAAAAAAATTGTTTCTGTCTTCTATATCTACAGGTCGGAACGATAAAATTGTCGTCCTACAAAAGACGACACGATTCCATTTCTGTTTAATTAAAACCGGTTTTCTATTTTTGTTGCAGACCATTTACTAGTTCGCCAGTGGTGTACAAATTCCTAGAGCGAGAGAGATTGGAGATGCGCCGCTGTTCAACTCATGCCTACTGATTATGATAACAGAATCATTGCCAGCCCCCCCCCCCCCAAATGCAAACCCGGATAGTTCAACGCCTGAGAGCACAGTTCAACGCATCGGATGACTCACGGTTATGTTCTTTGGTGTGGTTTTAAGCGAGAGCCACATCATGCCACCTTACATTTTCGAAGTCGGCTTAAAAGTCAAGACCAATGTGTACTTGGATGTGCTGAAGACTGTGGTAATAATCTGGTGCAATCAGGTGGCCGCTGGCAAATTCTGGGTGTGGCGGCGTGAGCCTACAAATCCAAAGCGACCCAGGCTTGACTTCAAAAGGAGTGATACGACTTTGTATTCTTCGCTGCCCGCCCTCCATCGCCGACCTAATCCCACGGGACTACTGTGTTTGGTCATACGTTGAGAACAGCCTGAAGACCGCCATCCGCCGAGCATTCGCAGAGTATTCACCGAGCTCCTGCCGGAGCTCGTGAAAAAGGCGAGCTCCCAGTTCCAGAGCTGTATGGAGGAGGTGATTGAGGCTAAAGCCGGCTACATTGAATAGATGGAAGCTGTAATCAGAGGGTTTTTTTTCTGTCTGTTTCGATTTACTCAAAACCGCACACACCTCGTCTTCTCATGTATCGTTCTCTTCTTCCTCTTCTACTTCTTGCTCTTTTTCTTCTTTTTTCTTCTCAGTCGTCAGAAGCGTCGTCTTTGTCTTGCCTACGTTTTTCCTTCTTTTTATGCTAAGCTGAACTCTCGTGTGTGCGAGAGAACACGAGATTTTGCGTGATTACTTGGCAATATTAACCGGCCGCCGCCATCTTGCCATTTTTCTTTGGACGTGCCCGCTTTGCAGAGTGCACACCTCGAGCGTTTGTCAGGTAAGCCCATCTGTTCGCAATTTATTACACAGAAGCTATACTACATAATCAAGTTACCTGAATTGATATTTTTTTTAATAAAGGTTCTAAAATACAGCTGTAGTGTTGTTTTCTTTAAGGCGACAATTTTATAGTTCCACCTTTATGTATTTTGCTTTGTTTTTTATTTTTTTATTTTTCACGTTTTCAATTTATGAAATATTTAAAATTCTTCCTTTTTTTAAAACTTTGTTTCAGGCGTCATTTAATATGATTATAGTTATTAGTGCGATGGAACCATTTCGTCTTTTCCAGGACGAAAATTTTAGCATTCCATTCCGTACATATACGCGCCTCTTAATGTACGCTCTTTTATGTATATAAAGGTGATCATCTAGAAATGTTCGTTGTGGGTGCGGGTGTTTCTTTATTTGTATGGTTGTGTGGCTATGTTTGGCAATTCAGCAACAGTTCAAGAATGGGACAGTAAAACCTACACGAACAGCTCTTTATGGGTGACATATAGCCATTTCAAAAGTGAAGCGGTATGATTCCGTTTAATGATGTAAACATCATTAAACGGAATCATACCGCTTCACTTTTGAGCATTTCCTCCACCCTCTCATTTTCATGGTTCTTACAAGTTGCCACGCTTCGGGTTTCTTTCTTTTTGTTTTGTAAAACATAAAAACTCGAACTATCAAATGTTTATTTTACAGAACGGAGAAGCGACGTCTACACTTTGCTAATCTTACGTCTCCAGGCTCCGGAACGTGGAGAGACACTCTTTCGATGCTCACACTATCAAAACTCACTCTCGACTGTCTGTCCCTTAACTTAAACCTATGCGTACATCTAAACCCTTCTCTATCTCATTACGCCACCACCAACGTAACCAAAATTATCAAAATCACCTGATGCAAATTGTCCGTATTTTGTTTATCTAAGAACATTTTTATTTTATTTTTAGTTTTCTCTATTTTTTTTTAATGGAAAGTAGATAATACACTGTGGTTGTGTTATCGGAAACTCCAGTAACTCTCGCTTCTCCTTTTTTGTCCCTCAGTCCTCATTTCTAATGAGTGATTTTTCTGACAAAGGGTGAAGAAAAAGCTGCTTTCCAGGTCGGTAATACTTCGTGAACAGTAGTCTGAGATGTCGGAAATTTTTCTGTTTCTATGTCTATCCTTGTGGCCATGTCACTAGTAAGGGTGCTGGAGGTAAACGTTTCATTTGGGCTAACGTTACCCGCCTGATAGTCAGGGACCCGAACCTTAGTTAACCACCGAGGAGGCTGTCCTATCAGAAGGTGTAAAGTACTGGGGCTGCTGTATTGCAATTTGGTGAATGGATTCTGGACCATGCAGTAGTTTCTGGTGGGGCCTCTCGATGCCATACTAGTGGGTATTTGCTACGGCTTTACCTTATCATCTGCTACAAAAAAATCCTCTCTTTCTCTCTCTTACTTTCTCTCTCTGTCCTACTCTAACAATGTCTGTCAACCTGTTCCACAAACCCCAAAAACTCAACATGAAATATATTATCCGATTGATTATTGTACACAAAATAACCCTTATCTCCGAGTAGCTTATGGGCCTTGATAAGTTGTGATCCCCATGTAAAAAAAAAGTGTCAGCTAAAATTTATAAGCGACATATTTTGTTTTGTAACATTTCTTTTCTATTAAAATATTTGCTATGAATGTTTTCCTCAATTAGATTTAAAAGATATCCTAAACACGATAGTAAACCAATCATTCAAGGGGGGTAAGAAAAAATTATATTTCGTGTTCAGGTAAGAAAATCCTTTGGATTTCGAAGGCAATTGTTTTCAAAATTCTTTAGCAAATTTGCTGTTAGGGTTTTCATTGACAATTGCTATTTTCTTGGTAATCATTTACTGGTACAGAAAAGAACAGGCATAACAATGGTTATGGATCCCGCTCTATTTTCGGCAGATATTTCCATTCATTAATATGAAAATCGACCTATGTCAGAAATGATTGTCAATACAAACGAAAAGCAATACTTTTCATTGTAAACTTCAATGAAAACCTTAATGGTAAAGTGTTTGTTAAAACAGGGAAGGATTTCTATCTCTGGAACTTTTGAATTAAAATTCTAATACAAAGTAAACAAGACTAAATTACTGAATATTTTAATTGAGATACACGAAGATTCATTTCAGCATAATTTGTTTGAGAAACGAGAAAGTTTTAATTTCCATATTGTTCGACTATAATTAGACAGCAATATGCCTTCATTTATTTTTATAGCTCCGTTTTTAATGAGTTTTTCTTTTTAATTGCCCAATGAACTTTTACTATTGATACTGCTTTCCAACATCACATAAGTTGTTTCTGTGCATGAAAATTCATGCTGGAACCGAGTTGAAAATTCTTGGTCTTTTACATAAATTTCGAGTACACTATCCAGAGAAAGTAAATACGTTTTAATTGGAAATATTTTTCTCAAGTTTATTATTAAGTTAATGACATGCATTGAGATTAATTTTATTTGCAAGAAATGGAAATCAGGAACGCTTGCACTTTTATACGCACTTGTTTCTATAATGTCATTTGTGAAAGTACTTCAGGCTTACGTGCAGTTAAAGAGCAAACCATATTACATATCTGTCAAGTAGCAACGCATTAAGGAATTATAGCTAATGCTTGAATAGCTAATATTAACTGGTGCTATTTCAACATAATTGTAAACATTAATCCGGACAATAAATCTAGATGTAAGATTGACTTCATATTTTACCACATTGGTGCTTCCTGACTATGGGTATATGTATTACTCAGAATGACAATATATGCTATTAAGGAAATAGATTAAAATACAAAACTAGTATCACTTTCAGCCTAAGAGATAAATAACTTATCTTATATATATCTCACGGTTTGTTTACAAACAAACGTTTGAGCCCTCTACGAGTGGCGGACGGATGTTTATTTAAATAGACATTCGGACAGATTAATTTCGGCCACCGTAGTCAGGGGGTAGGACTGCCGACTGTCATTACGACGGTTCTAGGTTCGATCCTCGGCTTGGGATAGGTGTTAGTCTAGCGGCACTGATGAGTTGTGAAACAACGAAACAGGTCTGTATGTCAATGACTAAAATATATTTTATAAAGCCCCCCTATTGGGTAGAGCACTATCGTAAATTATCTTACTCGCTACTTAATTTAGCTGAAAAAATGCGAAGCTCGCGGTTTGTTTACAAACAAACGTTTGAGCCCTCTACGAGTGGCGGACGGATGTTTATTTAAATAGACATTCGGACAGATTAATTTCGGCCACCGATTCCGTAGTCAGGGGGTAGGACTGCCGACTGCCATTACGACGGTTCTAGGTTCGATCCTCGGCTTGGGATAGGTGTTAGTCTAGCGGCACTGATGGGTTGTGAAACAACGAAACAGGTCTGTATGTCTATGACTAAAATATATTTTATAAAGCCTCCCTATTGGGTAGAGCACTATCGTAAATTATCTTACTCGCTACTTAATTTAGCTGAAAAAATGCGAAGCTCGCGGTTTGTTTACAAACAGACGTTTGAGCCCTCTACGAGTGGCGGACGGATGTTTATTTAAATAGACATTCGGACAGATTAATTTCGGCCACCGATTCCGTAGTCAGGGGGTAGGACTGCCGACTGTCATTACGACGGTTCTAGGTTCGATCCTCGGCTTGGGATATGTGTTAGTCTAGCGGCACTGATGAGTTGTGAAACAACGAAACAGGTCTGTATGTCGATGACTAAAATATATTTTATATATATATATATATATATATACAAGTAAGTAACCACTTATCAAGGCCCGGAGGCTACTCGGAGATAAGGGTTATTGCGTGTACAGTAATCAATGGGATAATATCGTAGTAATCGCTTGTAAAGGAGATCTGATAAAGTGTCTTACTTAAGGGGGCGGTTCATCAGGAATTTGTTTATGTTGGACTTGAAGAAATCCAAGTTGTATTCAGCTGGGAAACAGGCAAACGGAAGAGAGTTTCACAGGCGTGCACTTCTAAGAAAGAAGCTTTTTAATGGAATCAACGTTTTGATTTAGGCATACATAAAGAGTGGGTCTAATTAGTGGCAGTGGTTTCAGCTAGACAGGTGTTTTTCGTAAAAGATTGGCGAGGGGACCAGAGATTGGAGGTCAGACGAGCACTTCCCATGGACATAAGAAAAAAAAACGACAGACTCGCAACGTCCCTTCTGTGGGATAGCGGTTGCAGGAAGAGAAAAGGGCATACCCCAATAGGCTACGAAGTCTATTTTGTACTCTGTCAAATCAGGATAGGCTGTTTTTTCAATTTTCTTAGATATGCTCTTAAAGATAGTAACTCCACTGTTGTGGGGGTGATAGGGGGCAAATATAAATGCAGTGGTGTAAGTAAGTGCAACCCGGAAGCACATATAAGGTAAATTAGGATATTTTCTGGAGATATCCCTACCCCACGGAAAGCCATCTTTAATATAGGCACATATTCCATGCCCATGGTGATCTTGAAGGTCAGATTTAGATGTTAACTTATAGTATCCATTAATTATAAGTCATCTAGGGAAGTATATATATATATATATATATATATATATATATATATATATAAATATAAATTTTATAATGAACGGTCAACAGTTTTTTCAGCAGGTACTTAGTCGTTTTTAAATCTAGTATATATGAATGACATAATCATACCTAAATCTGTTTTACTTATAATTTAATACTTTAATAAGTATCACTAAGCCAATAAGAATTACTAATCCAAGCTTGTAAACCGAGAAATATAACGAACTAGCAGGCCGCACGATATTATCCGGTCGTAAAATGCACTTAAATACGATATTTTGACTAATGCACATTTTGTATTTATTAGTATATCATATTGAACCCAATAGTAATGATTTAAAAAGTTAAAAAAAAAAAAATGAACCCTGCGCCACCACCGAGAATCTAAAGCAAAACGTTTAGCTTACAATTTACGTTAATGCCTGAGCTATGAAGGCATGATTGGTGCAAGACTAAATTAAAATTAAAATATGAACCGATATCTATTGCCTTATGCATGCATATTCGAAATGCCGTCGCTCTACTCTCACCTGGCAAATTCCAATTTTCTTAATTTTCACATTTTTACACCGATTTTCCCGGCTAAAACTCAAATATTAAATTTCGCATGGGTTCGAACACCCTATATATTAAGTTTTATGTTTGTAGATCAAAAACTGACAGAGGATTTTAGTAGGCAAAATTTTTTAAAACAAAAATGTATATAGAAAGAGGTTTGTGTTTACTATAACCTTTTTGCGGAAATATTACGCCAGTATAAATCATGTAGAATATTTGCATGAATATAATTACACGTAATATTTAACTAAAGATGATCATCTCACAAGAAACCCGAAAAAAAGTAATAGGAAATTAATTAAAATGAATGCTTAAAAGAATATGCAAATTAGCTAGGTCTTTTGCAGATGAATGCAATTTTATTACCCATATATAACAAAGTTGTATTTTCTTTGAAATAAATAGAAGAAAGGGGTTTTAATATGAATATCAATACACACCAAACAAATTATAGGAGTATAGATGATGTAAAAAAAAAAATATAAAAAATGAACAAAAATAAATATTTATGCATTTGTATGCATTTGAATGTGCGAATATACAGATAAATAAAAACGGAGAATAGATGAGTAAGACAATAAATAAAATAATCAAATCCAACATTTAGCAAACAAGATAATAAGAAATGCAGTAAAATATTTAAAGTTAAAATCTAACACAAGAACACCTAAACAGCTATGAATGAACATGAACTTGAACGGTGCAATATAATTATTACATTGTTCAAGAAAAGTTATCCATTGTAACGATCTTTCCAAATGAAAATATTTTACTAGCGATTCTGTTCTTAACCAAAACGATAGATTTATCGCGAAATAGACAACTGATGTAAAGGTTACATTCAGAACAAAACACCCTATCCCAGTTATGGCCTTTGATGTTTCAGGTCGTGATGGAAAAATGCTGACCACAAAAGTCTACAAAAAATCAATGAAAGTACTTACGAAAATACTCTGGAATACTCGGGACTGCCATAGTTCAAAGCAACCGACCCAGGTTGTAGTTATGCACGAACAAAAGAATGTCGATTCAAGCCACACACAATATTTCTGCAAATCAAACTTTAGCAAATTTTTCTGAGAATCATGTTTTCTACAGCTATAAATGCCTTGGATTATGCTATGTAGGGTATTGTTGTAACTGCTACTAATAAAATATCAAAACGCATTGTCGCCACACTAGAAGATACTTTTACATAAGAAGTTGTCTCCTGAATATTTGAAGAACACTTGTGCAAAGTCCCAAGAAGCGTGTAGATGCAGTTATTAAGAAAGGAATATATGGGATAAAAAATATTTTCGATTATGCAAATTCTCTTGTGACCAATGAATTAATTTGTCATAATTGTCTTTCTATCCCGTTCTTAAAATATTGTTTGCTTTCCAATTCTGCACACACACACACACACACACACACACACACACACACACACACACACACACACACACACACACACACACACACACACACACACACACACACACACACATATATATATATATATATGTATATATATATATATCTACAATTATATAAATGCAACTTTGTGTGTATGTGTGAGTTCGTTCGTTATAGACTCAAAACGGCTGGACCGATTTTTATGAAATTTCACCCAAAGGTATTTGGTGTGCCTGGCAGTGTTTTTAGCTAGGTTTTGGCATCGAAATGTTTCCAACAAGTATCGGCAACAGAGAATCGCTAAGTATTATTGTACGTATGCAAATGAAAATGACCGGAAATTTTTTCAGATCGTTGCTAAGCGACGAGCCAAACCGATGCTGACACCGTTATTTATGTTATATAATTTTTCATACTACTACTACACACTTCACAGCGCACGCACAAACTCACAGACGCACAGAGGCGCACACAATCATTACAGCGTGTTTTCTCTTTCTTTCTTTTATTTGACGACGTAATATCAATGTTGTTCCATTAATTGGAAAAAAAATAGCAGTTCCCATTTTTTTCATTAACTTGACTTTAATTAACCCTTTAAATAACATTTATCTATACAAACACAAATTCATTTAAAATGCTTTATTCTAATCAAAACAAAACACTCCTAATAACAACAATAAAAACACATTGTTTATACATTACTTATGTATTTACGAACACTTATTTTAAATTCTCTCTATTATCATTTAATCTTCTCATAAATTTCGACTGAGATTTTTTTCGAAAATTTATATCTTTACATATTTATTTTATCTTACACTCCATAAGCATTGAAACGGCATTAAATCACCCCCCCGATCAAGGTCCAGTAATATTGCTTGTGTATATATATATATATAGTACAAAATTTAGTTGAAATTCAAACACTTACTTTTTCATTTTTATAACTTTTGTTTATTTTCTCCTGGATTTTTTTCATTACGGCTGTTTCGTTAGTGGGAAGGCAATTTTACAATTTATGTGTCAATAAAAATATCCTGTCGCCACCAACTTCTTCAGATGATTTTTCAATTTGATTTTAACAACAAACATTAGATTTTTTTACACGATAAACATGGTATTTGGGGAAAAGAAATTCCAAAGCCACGCTTCCCCATGTCCGCCATCTTGGGATATATATATATATATATATATATATATATATATATATTACGCATTTTCTTATTTGATAATTTTTGTGCCACGGACACACATAAGCCATCCAAATATATGTACACATATACGAGTCATTTTACCTACGTATATTCAGACAGATATTTCTGATTACATATAAATACATATAAAGAGAAACTGGAATCTTAGAGAAATATCAATCATCCTACTGATTATAGGTGTCACAGATCTTATGAGCAAGAATTTGAAGACTTATCCAACTAGTTTTCATGGTGAACCAAGTGCAAGAGAGATCCAGACAATTTCACTTAAAAGCCAAAAAAGGACCATGAAAAGAGCTCCTGGCTCGAGTCAATAGAAAGCGGGTGAATGTGTGACTGCTTCATACCCAGATTATAAAAACAACAAAAAATAAAACAAAATAAATAAAAAAATCAGAGAAAATATAATGTATGCTGAACAGTTGACACAGAAACAAGGACACTTAGCTTGGGTATGCATACACATTGTCTAGAAATCGTTTAAGTCAACGTATGCAAACACAATCATATCAATGTATCTATTAAATATTTGCATACAGTTTTCATTAAGAACAAATTGTAATAGTTCAGGTGCAAACATATTTTGCCTGCAATAATACTGCCGAACTAACAAATTATAATTACATTGAACTGGAAAATATAATTAGAAAAACAGAAGACATTTGACCAATTAATTTCAAATTATACAATTTCCTAAAACTTTTATTTACTTATTAAGAATATACTATAGTAAACTGGCGTTTAAAGAATAATTAATAATGATACCAATTTGAAAATTTAACCGGTAATTACTAAATAATGCTTATTATTAAGTCAAGTTAACAATCCGTAAATATAACAAATGAAGTAAATCAAAAATATAAAAAAATGAACAAAATGAATATTTATGCATTCGTATATGCATATATTCAGATAAAGAAAGCAATATACCCGTAAATAAAAACGACTAAAATAAAGACAATGAATAAAATAATGTAAAAATAAGATTTTAAATAACCAAGGAAGAAGACAATAAATAATATATTCGTTTGAGAAGAAAGTTCTTGCGGAATTTTTAATTTTGATTTCAAATGATGTGTTTCCAAAAAAAGTTGTCTTTATAATATCTTTACTTTGTATTTCATTTTAAAGAGCGTTTTTCACTCTATCTAATCGTGTAAATTACAATCATTTTAAAACAATTACGTTTTATTTTTAGCACGTTGAATACACAATTGAACACAATTCTATACTTCAATTCAAGCTAGGCCGAAAAACTGCAGAAACAGCTTCCGATATCCACGAAGCGTTTGACTCAGAAACCACCACTGAACGAAAAACACAATGGTGGTTTAAGAAATTTCATGGCGACGACGAAAGTCTTGAAGATGATGAGCGTAGTGGTCGGCTATCGGATGTTGACAACGATTAATTAAGAGTCTTAGTCTAAACCAATCCACGTATAACTGCTTGAAAACTTGCTTCTGAATTAGACGTAAAGTATACGACGATTTACGACTAGTTAAATAGATTGGAAAGACAAAAACCTGATAAACGGGTGCCTCACGAATTGAATGACAAGCAAAAGAACCCCAGTTATAAAGTGCCATCTTTTCTTCTTTTATGCAACAAGACCGACCCGTTTCTCGACCAGGTTATGGCTTGCGATGAAAATTTGTTCTTTACGACAATCAAGATCACTCGGCTCAGTGGTTATACGTCGCTAACCTCCACGACACTTCGCGAAGCCAGAGTAGCACCAAAACAAGGCCATGCTGACTGTTAGGTGGTCTGTGACCGGTCTCATCCATGATTTTCTTTTAATGCAGGCGAAACCATTACGGCAGAGGAGTACTGTCAAAAAATGGATGTAATACATCAGAAACTTCGAAAACATTATCCAACATTAGTCAACAGAAAAGGTATAATTCTACTCCCGTGCACATGTTGCTAAACCGACTCTGCAACATTTGAACGAGTTGGGCTACGAAACTCTGCTCTAGATCTCTCCTCTCTCGATTACTACCTTTTCAAGCATCTCGACAAGTCTCTGGAGGATAAATCCTTCACAAACCTAAACGATATCAAAAACGCTTTCAGCGACTTCATCGCCACCAGAACGCAAGGCTTTTGACGTTACTGGCATCAATAAACTAGTTTTGCATTGGCAAAAGTATGTTGCTTCTGCTGATGCTTATTTGGATCAATAATCTTTTGTTTGAGTTGAGATATGTCTATCTGAATTTAAAAGTTAAACCTAATAAGAGGACCGCATTAATTGCTAAATGCAGAATTAATATTGGGAAGTCAGAAGGCAAAAAAAACCAAAAAAACAAAAACAAAAAAACCCACTATAAGCACATAAAACCATTAAAAGAAAATGAAACTCTCATATTATAGCTAATGTCTAAATATGTATATATGTGTGTGCGTGTATGTGTGTGCACTTTATCTTAAATTGTACAGCATTATAAATCATTCAATTACTCCTTTAAAGTTTTCCAACGACTATGATTAATTGAAGTTTAATAAATTATCCAATTAGTAATTATGAGTAATAATTACTAAACCTATTAATGTCATACTTATTGCAAAGCCAAACTCATAAAAAACAGACATACTTGTCAAAGTTTATATTAATAATTAGAGATTCACACAAACACCTGTAAAAGCTAGATTCTGTCAGCCATATTGTAAATATAACAGAAAAATAGCCATCAAAGCTCATATTACAAATTGCAAACAACATGTAATTATTAAATGCAGAAAAAATCACACCTACACACACTTAACTGAATTAATTTTTAATTTATAAATTTATCCTTATCCGCGGATAAAATACAGGGAGGGTGACATATATTTTATAGCAAGTTACCAATACTCATATTTATTTATTTGCTTAATAATTATATATAATGGAACTCAGCTGACATAACAAAAAAAAACACACCATCAATTACTCTAAAATTAATATAATATATTAATTGGTAATTATAATACATAAATTAATCATTCAATGTTATATTAGTTTTATACGAGATTGTTTTAACTATTACATTGCAAGTGCATCAAGTCTTCATTATTGAATTCCTAGGTTATAACTATATTTATGTAGAATAAACAGTTTCCAGCGTCTACAGCTAATGCCTATTCGTACGCTTTGTAATTCAGTAGCTTATCCTGATCAGAGAAACTAATAATGGGTGTCTGTTTCTTTATTAAAACAAAGAAAATGAGTGGGGTTGGGTTCGAGAACTTATAGATATGCGGTTTCAGGGTTCTTGGTTCCATGTAGTGTTTCATGTTTTGCCTTTGCAACAATTTGTCTGGCTCGCGTTTGTTGCTCCTGTTTGATAGTTTCCACATTCAAGGGGTTTTCTTAATATTTCAGCTGCTTTCATTATTGTTCCTATTTACAATGCCTCCCCACGGGACAGAGTTAGACACTAGGGTGTTTTTTTTAACGTGGAGAAAAGGAACAAAAATAAAAAATTGTCTCAGTCGTGAAGACCTCTCCTCCACTGACAGAGAACAAAAAATTGAAGTGCAGCATCTGAAGAACAGATACTACACTTTGATCTTGTCCCGTGTTGTTCGTTGTATTTTCCAGTCATTCCTTTGATTCCCATTTCTCCCATTATTTTATCGGAGTTTTTGGGAATTGTTCCCGGTGTTCCTACTATTATAGGTATTAGTTTGATTTTCTTCATCATCAATATCCCTTTCAGCTCTCTGGCTAGCTTTGTGTTTTTGCTCCGTTTTTCCTTTTCTTTGATATTCACCCTGTGGTCAACTGGAGCAGCAAAATCTATTATTTGACAGGACTTTTCTTTCTTGTTAATTATTACGACATCCGGTTTTCTTGCTTGGATGGGTTTATCAGTTTGTATGTCCATGTCCCATAGGATTATGTGATTCTCGTTTTCAAGTACTGCTGCCGGCTTATGTTTACACCACTTGTCTGTGCGTTCGAGATGCAGTTGCTTGCAGAATCGAAGGGTACTGCCCTTCCTACTTGGTCGTGCCTGTTCTTGTATTCCTTTTGGGCCAGTTTGCTGCATTTGCTTATTATGTGGCTTATCATCCCGTCTCTTTTTACACAGAGTCTGCATTTGCTGTTTTCTTGTCTTTTGTCGATGTTTACTTTGATGTTGTTGGTTCTTATCGAGTTGTCTTGTGCTGCCGTTATTAGGGATTCAGTTTCTCGGCTTATGTGTCATTTTCGCATCCATATCCAAGTGTTTTGGTTATTTTCACATTTTGTCATCCTTATGAATCTTCCATGTAAATGTTTCTCTTCCCACTTTTCTTTTTTTCTGTTATCCTTGGTCTCATTTTTTTTTTGCGTTTTATTGATTTTTTCAGTGTCTCTCTATCTGTAACGATTATTCTTTCGGTGTTTTGCATTAAGTATTTTTCTGGTTCTTTTTTTGCTGTCATTCACGTAATCTTCTATACTAACCAGTCCCTTCCCGCCGTTTTTCCTTTTTATGTAGAGTTGGTCAACATCGTCCTTCGGATGCAGTGCGTTTTGCATGGTCATTAGTTTCTTTGTCTTCTGATCAGTTCTTCTTTTGTCCACCCTATGAACGGTCCAGAGTATCTTACTAACGATACGGCCCATGCATTTATGCCTTTTATTAGGTTTCTGCTATATAATTTTGTTTCAAGAAGTTTTTTGTTCTATTATTATTATTATTATTATTATTATTATTATTATTATTATTATTATTATTATTATTATTATTATTATTACAACGATTTAAGGTCTACCAATTTTTGCTCTTAATGATGTTTTCCCTAAGTTAATTTTTGCACTTATAGAAAACCTCAACTCTGTTTTATTTAATACATATACAGGGATAATAAGAGGAAGAGAGGTCATACACTATTTCGTTGTATCACAATTTATCAATGTGAGTAGAGGGTAGGTTCTTCAATTCAAGATAAAACTAAAAGCTATAGTTGAGTATTGACGCTTCTAAACATATATGGGAGAAGTTGTCGCCCAAATATTTGAGGAACATTTAAGTAAGGTTCAGAAACGTATGATTAGAGTTATTGTGTGATATATATATATATATATATATATATATATATGTGTGTGTGTGTGTGTGTGTGTGTGTGTGTGCGTACAAAAATATTGTTAAACTGTGTTATCATATATTCTTATATTTTAATTTGTTTAAACATAACTTTTGGCGTCTACCTGCGAAATAGAGTAGGGCACTCACATTATATATATATATATATATATATATATATATATATATATATATATATATATATATATATATATATATATATATGTGTGTGTGTGTGTGTGTGTGTGCGCGCGTGTGTGTATGTATGCGTATATAGTTACATATAAAAGATACTCAGTGTATTCCTGTGTATAAGTTCTTTCCTTATGGTCTCCGAAACGGCTGGGATGACTATTTTTAATTTCACACAAATGTACTTGATGTGTTTGCTCTTATGTTTAGTATCGGAATGCCATCCGATAATATCGAACATCGATTATCGAAAAAAAAAACCCTACGATTTAAAAAGGAACGGTCTGATTTTGACGAAAGTTATCACTGACACAGACTAACATTGCAAGGGTATTTTAAAAGTTTTATTTCAACACTAGCAGAAGAGTCCGGTTCATAAAATTAACGGTAGGATTTGTGATAAGACAATGGCGCATTCGAGTTGAACCATGATATTTTTGCGTTTTGAAATCTGTTATATAAAATAATTTTATAACATCAACCGGCTTTTACAGTGCAATGCAGACCACAAAATATCGTGGACTACGTCACTGCTGGAAGGTATGTGAGACTTCCCTCTTGGTGCACCGTGATATGTCTCCCATTAGAGCAGCTAATTGATAAAAAATTGACAATTTCACCGATTTTGATGACAATAAAAATATTGGAATCCTGGCCAATTGTTGATCTTAATTAAATCCAGGGCGACGTCGGGTCACCCTGCTAATATATATATATATATATATATATATATATATATATATATATATATATATATATCGTAAATCGTCGTATACTTTACGTCTAATTCAGAAGCGAGTTTTCAAGCAGTTATACATGGATTGGTTTAGACTAAGACTCTTAATTGATCGTTGTCAACATCCGATAGCCGACCACTACGCTCATCATCTTCAAGACTTTCGTCGTCGCCATGAAATTTCTTAAACCACCATTGTGTTTTTCGTTCAGTGGTGGTTTCTGAACAAACCGCTTCGTGGATATCGGAAGCTGTTTCTGCAGTTTTTCGGCCTAGCTTGAATTGAAGTATAAAATTGTGTTCAATTGTGTATTCAACGTTCTGAAAAGAAAACGTAATTGTTTTAAAATGATTGTAATTTACACGATTAGATAGAGTGAAAAACGCTCTTTAAAATGAAATACAAAGTAAAGATATTATAAAGACAACTTTTTTTGGAAACACATCATTTGAAATCAAAATTAAAGATTCCGCAAGAACTTTCTTCTCAAACGAATATATTATTTATTGTCTTCTTCCTTGGTTATTTAAAATCTTATTTTTACATTATTTTATTTATTGTCTTTATTTTAGTCATTTTTATTTACGTGTATATTGTTTTCTTTATCTGAATATATGCATATACGAATGCATAAATATTCATTTTGTTCATTTTTTTATATTTTTGATTTACTTCATTTGTTATATTTACGGATTGTTAACTTGACTTAATAATAAGCATTATTTAGTAATTACCGGTTAAATTTTCAAATTGATATCATTATTAATTATTCTTTAAACGCCAGTTTATTATAGTATATTTTTAATAAGTAAATTTTAGGTTTTAGGAAATTGTATAATTTGAAATTAATTGGTCAAATGTCTTCTGTTTTTCTAATTATATTTTCCAGTTCAATGTAATTATAATTTGTTAGTTCGGCAGTATTATTGCAGGCAAAATATGTTTGCACCTGAACTATTACAATTTGTTCTTAATGCAAACTGTATGCAAATATTAAATAGATACATTGATATGATTGTGTTTGCATACGTTGACTTAGACGATTTCTAGACGATGTGTATGCATACCCAAGCTAGGTGTCCTTGTTTCTGTGTCAACTGTTCAGCATACATTATATTTTCTCTGATTTTTTTATTTATTTAGTTTTATTTTTTGTTGTTGTTATAATCTGGGTATGAAGCAGTCACACATTCACCCGCTTTCTATTGACTCGAGCCAGGAGCTCTTTTCATGGTCCTTTTTTTGGCTTTTAAGTGAAATTGTCTTGATCTCTCTTTCACTTGGTTCACCATGAAAACTAGTTAGATAAGTCTTCAAATTCTTGCTCATAAGATCTGTGACACCTATAATCAGTAGGATGATTGATATTTCTCTAAGATTCCAGTTTCTCTTTATATGTATTTATATGTAATCAGAAATATCTGTCTGAATATACGTAGGTAAAATGACTCGTATATGTGTACATATATTTGGATGGCTTATGTGTGTCCGTGGCACAAAAATTATCCAATGAGGAAATGCGTAATATATATATATATATATATATATATATATATATATATATATATATATATATATATATATATATATATATCCCAAGATGGCGGACATGGGGAAGCGTGGCTTTGGAATTTCTTTTCCCCAAATACCATGTTTATCGTGTAAAAAATCTAATTTTTGTTGTTAAAATCAAATGGAGAAATCATCTGAAGAAATTGGTGGCGACAGGATATTTTTATTGACACATAAATTGTAAAATTGCCTTCCCACTAACGAAACAGCCGTAATGAAAAACATCCAGGAGAAAATAAACAAAAGTTATAAAAATAAAAAAGTAAATCTTTGAATTTCAACTAAATTTTGTACTATATATATATATATATATATATATGTATGTATATATATATATATATATATATATATATATATATATATATATATATATATATATATATATACAAGCAGTATTTCCCGACATTGATCGGGGGGTTGATTTAATGCCGTTTCAATGCTTATGGAGTGTAAGATAAAATAAATATGTAAAAATATAAATTTTCGAAAAAAAATCTCAGTCGAAATTTATGAGAAGATTAAATGATAATAGAGAGAATTTAAAATAAGTGTTCGTAAATACATAAGTAATGTATAAACAATGTATTTTTATTGTTGTTATTAGGAGTGTTTTGTTTTGATTAGAATAAAGCATTTTTAATGAATTTGTGTTTGTATAGATAAATGTTATTTAAAGGGTTAATTAAAGTCAAGTTAATGAAAAAAAATGGGAACTGCTATTTTTTTCCAATTAACGGAACAACATTAATATTACGTCGTCAAATAAAAGAAAGAAAGAGAAAACACGTTGTAATGATTGTGTGCGCCTCTGTGCGTCTGTGAGTTTGTGCGTGCGCTGTGAAGTGTGTAGTAGTAGTATGAAAAATTCTATAACATAAATAACGGTGTCAGCATCGGTTTGGCTCGTCGCTTAGCAACGATCTGAAAAAATTTCCGGTCATTTTCATTTGCATACGTACAATAATACTTAGCGATTCTCTGTTGCCGATACTTGTTGGAAACATTTCGATGCCAAAACCTAGCTAAAAACACTGCCAGGCACACCAAATACCTTTGGGTGACATTTCATAAAAATCGGTCCAGCCGTTTTGAGTCTATAACGAACGAACTCACACATACACACAAAGTTGCATTTATATAATTGTAGATATATATATATATATATATATATATATGTGTGTGTGTGTGTGTGTGTGTGTATGTGTGTGTGTGTACAGAATTGGAAAGCAAACAATATTTTAAGAACGGGATGGAAAGACAATTATGACAAATTAATTCATTGGTCACAAGAGAATTTGCATAATCGAAAATATTTTTATCCCATATATTCCTTTCTTAATAACTGCATCTACACGCTTCTTGGGACTTTGCACAAGTGTTCTTCAAATATTCAGGAGACAACTTCTTATGTAAAAGTATCTTCTAGTATATATATATATATATATATATATATATATATATATATATATATATATATATATATATACAAACTCGGTTTTAATATAACCATTCATACAAACCTCACTAGTGTGGATTGTTTAGATGTAACCCTAACCTGTCCAGAAACTCTACCAAACCCTACCACAAGCCCACTGAACAGCTTAGGTACATCAATACTCAATCGTGTCACCCACTCCGTGTTTTCCAGAACCTTGTTCCCAGCATCAGGTGAAGAATCTCCAGTTTTTCATCTAGCCGAGAGATTTTTCAGCAAGCTGCACCATATTATAACAGGGCCCTCCGAGAAAGTGGATACCAGGAAGATATCTCATATATTTTCAATCCACCCACCAGACAGCGCAGACCCAACAGATCCAGAAACATAATATGGTTCACCCCTCTGTTCTCCCTTAATGTCAAGTACAATATAGGTAGATAATTTCTCCTTCTAATAGATAAACATTTTCCACCCAGCAACAAACTCCATAAGATCTTTAACAGAAACACAATCAAAACTAGCTACTCCTGCTGTTCCTCAGTCGGCTCTATCCTGACATTTAAACCCCCAACCCCAATAACCCCACGACCCCGGCTGCTCATGCAGGGAGGATGCACAATTAAATTTATTTTTTACCAGGCCAGAGTCATTCCTGAAAATAATCCAAGTAAAGAAGAAATTTACATTGGAATGACTCAGGGTACCTTCAAACAGAGACTGTATGCACACAACTCCACTTTCAAGTACCCTGAAAAGAGATGTGATACATCTCTAGCCACCATGATTTAGTCGCTTAAACAATCGAACACTTCATATTAAATAGAATGGTCGATCCTTGATGTTAAAAAATCTTATGACCCAACCTCCATGACCTGTCCACTTTGCACCACTGAAAAATATAGGATTCTTCATGATATCCATAACCCATCCATAGCCTGTATGAACATTAAAAATGAGATCTTCAGACAATGTCCCCACAAAAGGAAATTCCCCCTTGCCAAATGGCCTAACAACAGCATAACTTAACCTATACAAACCCTAATTAACACAAAGACGCCTAAATACAACATTCACTTCTTATTTAAAATTCCCTACCAATCCTCTTCTAAATCATATCTAGCCTTCCTCAGTACCTAACCTCCTTACCTTAACCATATTATGCATCCCGATAATAAGGAAAACCTTTCTATAGGGCTGTTATATCCCCCCGGGCCTTGCATTTCTCTTACCAGGCTACGTAATTTGAACCCCTCTCTTAACTATTTTTAGTACCATTATACCTTAAAATCGACCCATTCCTTCCCACCCCCACAATTCCTAGGTTCTTTAGTTGTTTTTTTGTTTCTGTAATTTTCATTATTTATATATGTGGGTTTATTATTATTATTATTATTATTATTATTTATACGTATATTTAATATTAATAATGTTGTTGTTATTAATATTATTATTATTAATATTAATATTATTCTTTTTTATTTTATCATTAATAGTATTCGTATTATCATTAATAATAATAATAATAATAATAATAATAATAATAATAATAATAATAATAATAATAATAATAATAATTACAAATATTAATAGCAGTGGTGGCAGTATTGGTAATTTTTGTGAAACTAGTAGGACTCTCTCATCATAGATATCTATGTGCTACTTTTTAATATATATGTCTATATATTTATATGTACTGGTACTCCTTTATAGTCCTTAAGTGTCGTTCAATTATTGGATAATTTATTTAAAAGTTACGTTAATTATTTATCATGGGGGAAACCATCTCTGAATAAGGTGTCGGCTGGTTATTTGTCGACTCTCGATTTCGTTATTTCTCTGTCTCTCGTTGAGTCTCTCGTTAGATTTCTCGTTGGGTCTGCCCCGTCTTTACGGTACCTACCATATATATATATATATATATATATATATATATATATATATATATATATATATATATATATATATATATATATATATAAGCTGCGCGGGTGTGTGTGTTCCGCGTGCATCTATCTACGTTTACGTGTATTTGTATTAATTTCGTAGTTTTGTACGTTAAATATTCAACCGAACCAATATAAAATACACTTTCTCCTTGAGAACGGAGATTTTTGCCGATGTTTGGCAGTGGTGGATTAGGGTCATATTCTCTTCCACATAATCCTTTGACGAGTCCAGTGCGTTGAGTAGCATCAAGATTTAGTTGATGGACAGATAGAAATCCTCAATGTCATATTTAATAAAAGTGCTTCACCGATGATAGTCGATATCGTCGTTGAACAGAGTCAATATTATGACGTCATTCGTTGCAATAATTGTGTACGTGGGCGGAAACTGATTGATTATATTCTGCAGATACCTCATAATTGCTCTTTATTTACCTCTCTTCTTCCTTCAATAATGTACGTGGCGATTTAATTTTACTTTTGAGTCACCGTTTATCAAAGTAGAGATAAGAGTTAAGGAAACGTAAATGGTTGGCAACTGAAAGATGAGGAAGGCTATGGAAGTACTAACATTAATCAATGCTATGAAATAATTATTACTTGGACGTTATTTTTTCATTTTGTTTTTGGACTTGAATTTGTGTAAATTGGGTTGGAATACAATAGGCAATAGGTAGTCCTACCGTAATGTGTGCCTTGGATTGGAAGCGTCTTGCAAAACAGTTTTGCCTATGAGAATGTACCAAAAGCATTGCTATGATATTGAACTTTATAATAACTTCTCGAAACACTAGCGTGTGCCAGCTTTATCAATCTTTCGTGAATTTTATAGCCGAGAGTAAAATCAATAAAATCAATTAAAGTTTTCATCCGTTTTTTTTTTTTTAAATATTCAGGATGATGATGATGATGATGATGATGATGATGATATATACTGGTTAGCAAATAACGAAAAAAATATACTAAAAAAACACAGTTGTCTCGTGTGATATTCGAACACACATGTAACAAAATATTCGGGGCAAAGACGATCCAAAATATATTTCGTGTTTTAACTTAGTGTGGATGTAAGGGTGTTTTATACTGCTCGGAGGATTGTTTCAAATAAATAAACACAAAAGGATATATATATATATATATATATATATATATATATATATATATATATATATTCATCCACGTACAGTACTGCTTCGTTGTATCACAACTCATAAGTGCGGCTAGACTAGTACGTTTCCCGAGCTGGGGGATTGAACCTACACCCACCGCGTTGATAGTCGGCAGTTGTAACCTATAGCTAATCGAATCGTTATTCGCATATAACCTCATCAAATGTATATCATGTTAATGTTCGCCCACTGCTTTTACAGAGCTCGAGATACTTGTTTATATACAAACAAACAAATAAAGAGCCTGGCTTTATAGCCAATTAAACGGTGGGTGAAATACATTTAGGAAAGTTCTCAACACAAAGAAGGGGGCTTAAAATATGTAATTATCTACATACAGTGCTTCGTTATATCACAACTCAAATATATATATATATATATTTATGTATATATATATATATATATATATATATATATATATATATAAATTAACTTGTCATCCCATTTTTTAAAAGATGGAATAGCCCGATCGTCGAAGATAAGATTCAAGTAATTAAGCAGGAATACACACACACACACACACACACACACACACACACACACACACACACATACATATATATATATATATATATATATATATAAATATATTTTATTCACATAAAATTAATATACGAAAGTATGGATTTATGCGTAAACTTTAAGTATTTACTTCAAAAGTGCTCAATACGTAGGTAGAGCTAGTTAGTAATTTATAAAATATAAAATGCTTATATATATGTATATATATATGCATATATGTATGTACACATATGTATATTTATATATATATATAAAAAGGAAAAGGTCTGCCTTAAACCACTAACCTAGTTCTAAAACAGACCCTTTGTTCGATAAAATGCATGCCCATTGGCTGATAGGAAAGGGCGCGGTGGATACTAGAAAGCTGATTGGCTAACAAAAATTCTCAACAGAAGAGGACCATATAAAAACGAGAAACAACCACAGAATTCGCGCATAAGCCTGACGAATCCTAGAGTGGATGAAACGCCGAATATTCAGTGTAGCTTAATCGCTATATATATTTTATAAATTACTATATATATATATATATATATATATATATATATATATATATATATATATATATATATATACTAGGCTACCCGTGATCCGCTGGGTCACTATATGTTATAGCTAGCTATGTATTAGTGAGTATAATGTATAAAAGTGCAAGTGAGTATACAGAATTAATATATAAACGCGCAAAAATTGAATGGACGCGCGAATACAAACATGGCGACCAGTGAAAACAATACGGGTTGCATTGTATAATGAAGGTCTTTACATTATTGAAAATCCTTTATATAAGGGGGTGTAATATGTTGAAAATTAAAAATAACGAAAAGAAAAAAAAATAGGAGGGAGTGTGCATTATACAAGTCCATCCTAGTTAGTGTGTGTGTGTGTGTGTGTATATATATATATATATATGTGTGTATGTGTGTGTGTGTAAACAGCCTTAAAACATCAGGAAATAGTATTGAACTTATTAAATAATATATAACAATGAAACCTTTTCAAAGCAAATCTTTAAAAATAATGAAAACTCCGCCCCCACACGTTTTGAAGTGCTTCTACGTATTTTTAAAGTGTTTGGAACTTATGACCGGTTCATTTTCCAAATCCCCAACCCTGCCACTAAACTTGACATCGTCAACAAGTAGGGTCTCATTTTAGGTTAAATTTATATAGAAAAGTGATCCCTCACGCTAAATTTTAAATTTTAATTATAAAAAAAAACTTCTTTTATATTATCTTAAAAGGCCGTTTTAAACGTATTAGCAAAAAAAGTAGATTTTCATGTATTTTAGGAGGTATACTACGCTGGGTTAGGTCTAAAAAACACAAATATGTGATAAATATGCAAATTGATCAAGTAGTTTTTTTTACAGTAGAAAAAACATATTCGCTTTGTTTTTTGTTTGAAAACAATTCTAACTTCAATGAAAAATACAAATAAAATAATAATTTTGGACACGTAAAACGTAGTTTTTATTATTTTTTTAAAATTAAGTTCTAGTTTTAATCACGCACAACTTGGGTCAAGAAAATATTTAAAAAAAAATATGTAGGTGCAACTGAACAATCGGAACCCGCTTAGAAGTTTTCTTTCTTTTCTTTTTTAAAACTATTTCTGCGGGTAATTGGACTCTACGCTACTAGATTATGAAAATAATTGAAAAAAAAACAAAACAATCAATATTTTAAAATTTGGGAAAAGGTACAGTTTCAGATACAAAGTTCTAGTAAATCGTCCCCCATTTTCAGAACAGATTTACAGCCTCCCTTTTATGTTAGCTCCTTCAGTTTCCCCCACCGCCATTATTATTATTATTATTATTATTATTATTATTATTATTATTATTATTATTATTATTGTTGTTGTTGTTGTTGTTGTTGCGACGTTTCACTTTAAAATACGGCCTGACCCCATCATCATTTAAAAAAAAAATGTTTTTGCATTTAACGCCCCACACTATTTTTAAATAGTACTAGTCTAACCATTTGGCCCTAAAGGGTAAGATGACAAAAATGTTAAAAAAAAGGTGATTTTGAAATGATATTGCTACTTATTGTTTTGAGAATGATAAGTGAAAAAATAAAACTCAGGAAGCCTCCAGAGCACTACTGCAAGCACTAATAGAAATAAGGAGACCTCACTATATGCACTACTAAAACTAAATTTCTACTCCCCCTTCTCCTTGAAGAGAAAATATTTTTAAGTAAGGCCTGAAAAAATAAATCGTCAGAATTCACAGGAGCGCTACTAAAACCATTAAATATTGTTATTAATATGATTATTGTTATATATTGTATATTTACATCAGTTTTTTTTTTAATAAACGGAATAAAATTTCATTTATTTTTAAGGAAAGCACGTTAAAATAAGTTAAAACAAGATAATATTGTTGACATTGTGTATGCTTTCAATAGCAGCAGTGGCTTTTGATATCGAACTTAAGGCAGGATTGGCCACGAAATAGGTAAGCAGGCCAACATTTTGAAACCAGAAATCAGAAACCGGATAGACGGTTTAAACACTCAAGCAAGCAAGCTGATCTGAGTATATATATATATATATATATATATATATATATATATATATATATATATATATATATATATATATATATATAAGGGGGCGGCGGATTTGCCCGGTCGTAAAATACGCTTAAATATGATATTGTCAATATTTGGTATATATTATTATAGAGTCATGATTTCAAAAGTAAAAAGAAAGCATTTGAGTGCCATTAGCTAGAATCGAAACCGAAGCTTTCAAAGACGGTGACGGTACCACTGTACCAAGGTGACACACATAGGATTTAATTAACAATAAACTAAAATGAATGTGCAAAATGTATAAGGATTTTTTTTAATTTTGACCCATGTATGCCCCCTTAAAAACTATTTTAGCCGGTGAAAGACCCATTAAAGGACGATCCATACAAAATTCAATCATTTGAGGCCACTAACGCCGCTCTGCGACTTTTAGTTTCGGAGGAGATAGAGTTTGAAAATATGGAGACAGGCAGGCAGACAAACATATATCCTTTTATATATAAATAGCGGGGGTGGCCAGCTTTGCCTGGGCGTAGAATATGCTTAAATATGATATTTTTATTCGTCCACATCTCATATATATAATTATAGACTCGCGATTTAACAAAAAATTATTTAGATACCATTAGCTGGAATCTAAACCGAAATCAAAACTGTGACATTCAAAGCTGGTGACGTTACCACTTTACTAACGTGACAGGTATATGAACTGACTGAGAATTACAAAATTAAAAATAAACTAAGATGAATGTAATAAAATATTGAACTGTTTTTATTCAATTTTGACCCATTTTTGAACGCTTAAAAATTATTTTAATCGGCTGAAGACATATAAAAGAAAGGTCCGTAAAAAAAAAAAATCCAATCATTTGAGGCCCCTCTCGCCGCTCTGCGACTTTTAGTTTCGGAAGAGATAGAGTTTGAAAATATGAAGACAGAGAGAGACATATAGCCTTTTATATATTAGACTAGCGGAAGGAGGCACTCGGATTTGCACGGGCGTAAAGTACGCTTAAATATGATATTTTAATTTGCCCAGACCGTGTATATATTCTTATAGAGTCGTGATTTCAAAAGTAAAGAAAATATTTGGGTGACATCAACTAGAATCGAAACCGAAAGCAAAACTGTTACATTCAGAGTTGGTGACGTTACCACTGTGGTTGGTTGGTTGGTTGTTTTTGTTTTACGGTATATCAACCCTTATCAGGTTATTTAATGCCGAATCCAAAGATTCGGAAGAAAATTTTTTTAAATAGAATATATTTGTTGTTTTCAAGTCGGTTTCTATTTAACCCATAGTTGGGACCCTAACAGGTACTACCACTCCGGGTCAGAGTGGACCTGGGAGCAATGGCAATTAAAGGGTGGCTCCACACTCCCCAAAGCCCGCAAGCTGGGGCCCCACCAACGGATATAGTTTAAGGTCATATCCAGGACCATGTTACCACTGTACCCACGTGACACGTATATAAACTGATTGAGAATTAACAATTAAAAATAAACTAAGATGGGTGTACAAAATGTTTAACGATTTTTTAAAATTTTGATCAATTTTTGACCACTTAAATACAATTTTAACCGGCTAAAGACCCATAAAAGAACGGTCCGTTAAAAAACCAATCATTTGAAGCACCAACGCTGCGCTGCAACTTTTAGTTTGGGAAGTGATAGAGTTTTAAAATAAGGAGACAGACAAACATATAGCCTTTTATATATTAGATTATATATATATATATATAAAGAGAGAGAGAGAGAGAAAGAAAGAAAGAGAAAGAGAGAGAGAGAGAGCGTATACTCTTCGTCAAAACTAACAAAAAGTACAAAAAAAGTTATGCATCCACAGTGTTCATAGTCACTAATTATTTATCTATATTCATATAAACCCACAGAATTACATGAGTAATTTCACCTTGCGTTTATAAATTATAGTTATGTTTGATCATTTAAAAACAAAAACAACCATCGTTGAATTTTTATTACAGAATATAAGATTTCTTTTGGAATTCAGTTCACGCGATAAGGTAAGCCTGAGATTTTTCTCTGGCTTCTATTTGCTTTCTCGATTCCCTTCGCCACTTGAAATGGTTTGGTAAAGGGATTTAGAAGGCATACTCTTTAAAATCTAATTTTCGTATGACAGAATAAAAGTACATATAGGAAAGGCGTGAACTTTAAAAAATTATTTTTTCCACACATCTTAGGCTACATACAAACTAGACTATTCCTACTTTTATTTCGCTCCCATCTATAATAGGTAGGCACACTCGCCTGCGCACCTTTCTAATTGTAATGGTATGCGGTACATTCGCAGCATCTACGCCGGCGATAAACAAGACTGTCTCGGGATGCATTTACTCTTGCATCGACTATTATTAGCCGCCAATTAATTAGGAATCGATTACGTCAAAATAGAGCGGCCGTGAACCATGAAATTCAATAAGGGTCCTGTGAAGTCCCCTGTTTGAGAGGAGCGATAAAGTCGGCAGAATGAGACCCGGATAATAAACTATCGGACACACGTTGTATTGAACAAAGTGTACTTCGATGAAGTAGCATTGATGATGATAATAATAATAATAATAATAATAATAATAATAATAATAACAACAACAACAACAACAACAACAACAACAGCAACATTAATAAAAATCGGTACTGATTAGCCTAAGGGGTTCGGGTCGTACGATTTGTATGGGTCTCTGAAGTGAGATGCATGAATTCTTTCGATCAGTGACAGGGAAATTTACTTTAAAAGGTTAAATACAGTAATCTATCTATCTATCTATCTATCTATCTATCTATCTATCTATCTATCTATCAACCTATGTCTTAATATATATATATATATACATACATATATATATATATATATATATATATATATATATATATATATATATATATATATATATATATATAAGTGAGAATTATGTGAGGACGCTTATCAACCAATATCCTCAACGAATTTTAGATCTACAGTCTTGGAATTCGGTATATAGGATATTCAGACATGTAAAACACTTTTTATCGGTTTTCATCCGACAAAAGAGCTGTTCATGTGTAAAAATTGAAAAATTGGTTCATAGGGATTATCGGATTGTTATCAGTGTGCAAACTGTTTCACGAATCGCATGCGTGAATTGTTCACATGGCTGATTACTTATGTTAAGAATAAGTAGGTTTGAAAACACCTTTTAAAGATCGTGTCATGATGACGTAATTGTTATCGTGCTGGACTGACTGTTATTAGATTGATGGCGTCTTCTTCCAACCCTCCCAAGTACTTGCAGTTATGATGTTAATGATGTTAATCTAGTGCCCTCATTTCTGTTTTATTCTGCAGTACTATGCCATCAGTTGCTCCTAGTTTTCCCCTCCTCATGGCCAGCAGTGCTCACTTTTCCATACCGCATTCCATTCGGATATCCTGGTTTAAGATTTTGGTCGTGTTTATTATTGTCTCTATTTGTGGATTTCTTTTTGCAAACAGTTTCAAGTTATCCATGTACATTAGATGGTTCATTCTTTCTCCTGTGTAAGAGAACTTGTGCCCGGCTTGGCATTTTCTTTAGGATGTTGTCCAGGGGCATCATGGCTATAATGAATATTAATGCTGATAGGGAATCACCTTGTAACATACCTCTTTGTATTTTGATTTCAGTTATATATTGTACATCAGTTATCAGTTCAATTCTCCATGTTTACATTGCATTTTCTATCAGATTAGTTATATTACCTGACCATTATTATTATTATTATTATTATTATTATTATTATTATTATTATTATTATTAATTAATTAATTAACAATTATTAATAATAATAATAATAATAATAATAATAATAATAATAATAATACTACTAATAAATACCTATAATAGTACGAGCACTAGGAACAATCCCCAAAAACTTAGAGAAAAAGAATGGGAGAAATTGGAATCAAAGGAATGGTTAATGGAAAAATACAACGAACAACAATAATGAAAACAGCTGAAATATTAAGAAAAATCCTTGAATGTTGAAGCTAACACACACAAGCAACGATTGCGGGGTAGACAAACTGCTGCAAAGGCAAAACATGAAACACTATATGGAACCAAGAACACTGAAACCGCATATCTATAAGTTCACTAACCCAACCGTACCGCCATCCCCCATTGCCACATTACTGCCCCCCTCCAAAGAGCGAGACAAAATAACCAAGTAGAGTCAAGGAGGAAGGAAAGACCGATAAACTGACAAGACCTCAACCGAATAAGTACGAAGAGAACTGGGACCTTGGGGAGGCTTATTGCCACTCAAACCCCAGCAAAGACCAATAGCTGCTGCCATCAAGAAATCAATGACAAACAGCTGTTGCGATAATGCAAATTTATTTGCAAATGTTATCGAAAAAGGTGGAGAATACTGGAAACTTGGGGAAACTTGTTGTCACTCAGCTTCCAGGGAACACCACAGGCTGTTTTCCAGGAAAGATCAATGAAGACTTGTGTGAAAGCTCCTTGTGAGCCAATATTAATAGCAGTAGTAGCTGTTGTCGTAGTAGAGATCGCATTATCTTTGTATCGTAGCAATATCTTTGTAATCATCGAAATAATATTAATAAAAATTATAATTCGAATTTCTACCATTTTATAAATGTAGATTTGAAATTGTTGTTTATGTCTGTCATGATGTATAAATCTCATGTATGCGATTGAATTTGATAGAATTGTATAAGTGTTATATAACCGGTACTTCCCCCGTGGCTATACATAGTAATATAACAGCGACACCATTTTTTTCCAACTATTCAATCATGGGAAAGAGTTATAACGTTTTACCTAAATTATTCATCGTTTCTACAATTGTTTTTGTCCATTCTTGAGTTCTCTAATCATTGAGCAGGTGATGTTTTGTACATGAGGAATGGCTTCCACGATTGCTTAATGAAGGTGTTGGCAACGAGGTGTAATTGAAGGAATAGAAAGATCGGTACAAGTAAAAGAGAAGAGGAAAATACGAATAAAGAATAGAGAAAGAATGAAAACGTGTTTATGACTTTTTTTTAAAACGAAAATAGGCAAATGCTTAACTTAGAAGGAAATTAGTTGCTTTTATACTTCGGCAATACTTTCTTTTTTTTGTTTACAAAGGAGTTACCACTTATCAAGTCCCTGAGGTCACTCGAGGATGAGGATTATTGAGTGTATAATAATCAATGGGAT
>NC_136486.1:90431136-90436136 GCF_053919585.1 Euprymna scolopes | reverse complement strand
TTTGATTCTTAATTTACAAATCTTTTTTATCTTACTTTTTTCTTAAACAGGCTACTAAGCCGGCTGTGCAAATTTCTATTCAAGGTCATTACCAACGCTTCATAAAAAACAACAACTTACCTCAGTCTATATTATAATAATGTAATATAATCTCTTCATTGCAAAAAAACCCGAAATAATAGTTTCAGTATTGATTAAAATATGTCTTCGTAAACATTTTTATTTTCCTTTATTGAAGGAAGTCATGCACATATGAATATTTTCATGCGTTAAATCACGTGCTTTTTAACAATCCTTTTTTTAATGTTTATATATTGCTTAAAATATTTTTTCGTAAACATAATTTTGTCTTAACTTTCCTTGGGACGATAACTACACTTTTAAAACATTTATTAACAAGCTTTCTATTAGAGGAGACCGTAATTCTAAACTTACCGACCACTTCATTAAACAAAATATCTCACGATAATGCGCTCGATAATCTATAATATAAATATCACCTGTCTGTTTAAATGTATGTATGTATGTATGTATGTATGTATGTATGTATGTATGTTTATCTAAAACTTACGTTAGAGGTGAAGGATTTCTACAAGATTGGTGCCGTTTTGAAGCCCAAAGCTTCGGACGACGAAAAATTAGCTAAAAATATTAAATTCTTCACACTCAACTGGACACTTTTTTACAAGGAGGTGGCTTTTTTCGCCGATATTTTCGAAAGTCATCCTCTCTTTTCGATTGACTTAATTTAAACGTACGTCACTTCCGGTTTGGCGATGGGCGCAACATCAAAGACGTTACGTTTTTTTTATACATTTTTTTCCTCCTTCGCGGTACGGGTTCGAGCCTGCCTGCCTACTACCACTTTTTTTCGCTCAACACACAGCTTCAAACACCTGCGCAACCAAGCTAGTTAATATAAAAGGGGAAATTAGTTTGCTTGAAGCATTGCTGGTAAATAAAAGTGTATAGAAGGCTATATCACTGTAGGTTACCGGTATGAGAATTGATATGGAAAATTTATATAATATATATGTGTACCTATATAAAAATACACATACGCATACAAACACACACATATATTATTTCATGTATTCCTATAAAATTTTATAAGAAGATATAATATTTTGTACTAGCGCGGGTACCCGGCGTTGCCCGGGTGTTTGGAGGTGTGTTTGTAAGGGAGGGGGGAAGTAAAGACCCTGTTTAAATATTAAAAAAAATGATGTTAAACTTCTTAAAAAATCGGAAAAACCAAACCAAAAAAACAAAAAAAAAACAAACAAAAAAAAAACCAGCGAACAAACGTAAAACTTCTTTAAAAAAGAAATCGAAAAAACAAAAAACAAAAAAAAGGGGAGAAAATGATTAACGTGTTCGTAAAAATAAAAACAAAAAAAAAAACACAGCGAAAAGCGAAAAAAATGTCATAAATAACCTTTTGATTCGGTTAAGTCTATAGTGCGTTTCACCTACGAGAAAGCATAGAACGAAACGGACCGTTAAAATTCGATTCCAGTTTTTTGAAGCAACTACGAAGTAAAGAAAACTCAAACCGGCGTTACTTCGTAACTGTCCCTTGCGAACGATCCCGGAAATGGTGTTAGTGGTGGCGGGGGAAGGAGAAATTTATTAGAGGGAAAAGATTTTACTACTTCCATTGATTTTAACCGATTGTTGCATTGAGCTCTCAATAGAAAAATATATAGGAATGTACGATTATCGAGGAAGTGGAGAGATAATATGCCAAGAACACAGCTCAGATATTGTGCTAGAGTTTGTGCATATTACATTTGCATGAAATGTCTTGATTTTTAATCCTATTAAATCATAGGGGAAAAATGAGTTCATTTTATATATATAGGGACACCGATTTTCAGTATAAACTTCCACAGTGCTCAATACGTGAATAAAGCAAGGTAGTAATTTATAATACGTGAGCCTGAAAAATTCTCATGAAGATGGATTGGTGAAAAATTTTGGGAAGCTAAATTCTGCTTTTATATATATATATATATATATATATATATATATATATATATATATATATAAGTTACGACGTGTGTGTGTGTGCGTGTAGGTGAAATAATAAGTAGAAGGAGAATAAGAGAGTGGGTGCGATATGTTTAAATGTTTCCTTTTTTATGTTTTATGCCAATTCGATTTTTTTTCAATTAATAATATAGGGTACTATTAATCTGAAATATCGAATAAAGCGTTTTATTTTTAGTTTTCTTAGTTTTCTTTCTTATTTGTTGTTGTTTATTTTTGCTGAATTTTTTTTTTGTTTCTTTCTCTTAGTTTTTAAGAAAGATTACTTGATAGCTTTCAAGATTTTGCCTGTGTCAGCTCAAGTTCTAATCCGTTAATACTGTGCGGGGATTTCACGTCGATCAAGCTGATTGGAGTCGTTTGAAGCAACTTCTACAAATTATTTTTTTGTTTCTTCAATAAGAAAAGATAGAGTCGCTTAGTACTCCAAAAGATGGGAGATTTAATGAAATGAAAAGATAAAAGCGAAACGCAGTATGATGCAATGAATGAGAAGAGAAAAGAGAGAATTAAATAAAGAGGGATAAAGAGAGAGAATGAGAGGGGGCGCAAGGGGGGAGAAGGGAGCGGTATAACAAGTGACACAGAAGATGGCCGACAAATTGCAAGGGGGAAAATAAAGAAAACAGGAAAGTAAACGTAAGAGAAAAAGAAACAAGACATGAAATGTAATTGAACGCTTGAAAGAAATTGAATAATAATAAAAAGAAGAACAAAACTTTTTTTGTTGATGGTGAATGGATGACCCACAACAATAAATACAACAATCTAAATAAAGCGAAGGAAATGCATAAAATATTTAAAATCCAAGTAAGTGATTGGACACACACACACACACACACACACACACACACACACACACACACACACACACACACACACACACACACACACTCACAAACGTACCCCCTCACTAAAAGATCTTAAACAGAAAAGAAAAACAATGAAAAAAATAGAAGAAAGCAAGAAAAGCAAGAAAAGGTTAAAAGCTGTAGAAGCTGAGGCTAAAAAAAAAAAAAAAAAAAGGCAGCAAATAAGAAAAACTGAGAAAAGAATTTTATGTCGTCCAATCCAAAAATTCAGACGAAGACAGTTATCCATCGATAGATTAAGAGTAAATCCGTCGATGCAGGGCGTGGTTGGGTGGAAATTTCAAACAGTGAATCCGTTGAGAAATATATGACTCGCTTGTGTGTGTGTTTTATGTTTAGGATAATTGAAGATCCATATTTTTATCTGAAGGTATTGTTGAACAATCACTTGACTCCATTATTTTCCCACTGTCTTAGAAATATTATTGGGCGATGGAAAGTATATATATATATATATATATATATATATATATATATATATATATATATATATATATATGTGTGTGTGTGTGTGTGTGTGTGTGTGTTACTCTTCATCTCTTCTGATAGCATTTTCAAATGAATTTGCATTATCGCAACAGCCGCTTAACATTGATTTCTCGCTAGCAGCAGCCATTGGTTTCCACTGAAATTTTAGTGACAATAAGCCTCCTCAAGGTCCCAGTTCTCTTCACATTTGTCAAGCGGAGGTCTGGTAAGTGCTCTCTCCTCGGTTTTTTCGATCATCCTTGATTCTTCTTGGTTATTCGGCATCATTTTGGGAGGCGGGGCAGTAATTGGGTAATGGGATTGGATAGGGGACGGGATAGAGAACTTATAGATATGCATCTTCAATGTTCTTGGTTCCATGTAACACTTGTTCATGTTTTGTATCTGCAGCAGTTCGGCTGACCCGCGCTTGTGACTCATGTGTATTAGTCTCCGCATTCAAGGGGTTTCCTTAATATTTCAGCTATTTTCATTATTATTATTATTATTATTATTATTATTATTATTATTATTATTATTATTATTATTATTATTATTTATTTATTTATATATTTATTTATTTATTCAAATTTACACTAATTGTGGACAACTCTACTACCTTGGGGAAGGCAAAAGGCCAAGGGAATAAACCGCTACAAAAAGTCCGGTTTAGAGTCCCGATAAACGGATGGTGAAGCACTGCAACATCTTTCCGGCAACTTCTGCAGCTGCGCTGGCTCCGACTGTATTGGCGTACCTTTCAGTCGAACTTTATCTACAACGCCGAGAGGAAGACCCTGGTAACTAGGAATACCTAGGTTGTTTATCACCCGCTCAGACCTGGGTCCAGAGAGCCAATTCCATCTTCGAACTGTATAACCAGAGCAGATGTTACAGTGCACCAGATGATGCGGAATGCCATTGTTTTATCCAACAGAAAGTTGCCATTATCATTAATCATACAGGCTATCATTAAAGAATTCTCTTTGAGACAACCTGTTGCGATCACTAGCTCCTGTGTGACCAAAAGCCTCCCCAGATTCTCACTACTCACGATCTCTTTCGATAACATTTGCAAATTAGTTTGCGTTATAACAACGACCATTAATTTCTCGTTGGCGGGGACCATTGGTCTCCACTGTAATTTGGGTTGCAATAAGCCTCCCCAAGGGATTCTTGGGAAAAGGTGACGAAACACTTTTGCACTCATCCAGCGGAGGTTTGGCTAGGGCTTTCTGTCCTCGGTCTTTCCATCCTGCTTGACCCTTTTTATTTGGTGTGGTGCCCCTTTATGGTGACACTCACAGATGGAATTCTGGCGCAATAAGCCTCTCCAAGATTCCATTCAACTTCGTACTTATTCAGTTGTGGTCTGGTTTGTGCTTTCCCTTCTTGATTATTCGAGCCTCTTTTACTTTCCCCTAATTATTTGGCGTTGCGCTAGTTTGTGCCGACATCACAAATCATTTTTCAGAGGAAACTTACAATGATGTAATTTTAGTTTTTATGATTGCAGATGTGTTTACTTTGTGCTTTATATCTGCATCAGTTTCTATATTTCAGGCTCGTCTGCATTAGTCTCCACATTTAAGGGTTTCCTATTAATGT
>NC_136486.1:90423636-90428636 GCF_053919585.1 Euprymna scolopes | reverse complement strand
TGCCATCAAATGACAGAACAAAGGAAGTTTATCAAGTAAAGCAATTACTAGCTTCAGACATCACTTCATATTCGTTCTTAAGAATAGATATACTAGATGATTATCGTAACCACAAGTTGCTGGCCTCAACACATTGTAAAAAGAAAGATACGCCAAATGGCGGACTTTAAGAAATTACTCGCTTTACTCTATAACATCTTGCCATATTTTGTATTCTTATACAAATAAATATTAGCAAAAAAAGTACACAAGCAAACACAAATATGAACAAGGGCGATAGAATTGATTATATATATATACTTATTTATTATTTTTAAAAAACAGTAATCTACGGACACGCGTGTTTCGGAGCGCTACTCCTCTTCAGCGGAGCTTGACTGTTGGTAGGATTCGAACCATGTACCTTATGTATTTCAGCCCAGCGCCCTAATCCACTGCGCTATGTTCCCATTGACAATTTACTGCTTCGTTTTTATCGTTATCTGTTTAAGTGGTTTTTGTTTTTTGATTTTTTGAACGATAGTAATGTTTATGACCCCGCCTCGGAGAACCGGTGTTTTTCTTAGAAAGTCGCCCATTATATATATATATATATATATATATATATATATATATATATATATATATATATATATATATATATATATATATATATATATTTTTTTTTTTTTTTTGCGAGCCATAAGGAGCCTTTTTGCATTAAGAAATTGCAACAACTCGTATTAAGCTTTATCTTCCACCACATTCAACCCAGGTGAGAAGGCATATTATACATACAGGGTGGAACAATAACATTTCGCCCTAAGTAATCAACACTACAGCATTATTTATAAAAAAATAGAAAAAGTCAATTTAGGTAACTTGATTATGTAGTAGAGCTGAAATATTATCAACATAGCTACTTTCATCCTCAATCATCGCCTCGATAAGAGTCCAAGACTTGGAACATGACTTTACCACACTCGGCGAATACTCGGCAAATACTCGGCGGATGGCGGCAATCAGGCTGGCTTTGGTGTTGTGGGAAGTAATGTTGGTGATGGTGTTGACGTATCACCAAAGTAGTCCAGCAGGTTCAGGTCATGGAAAGAGGTGAACCAGTGAGAGAAGGGCACAAAGTCGTAGCACTCCTTTGAAGCCAAGCATGGATCTCTTTAGACTTGTGGACCGGCGCCGAATCCTGTTTTCATACCCATGGTCTGCCAGCGGCCACCTAATTGCACCAGCGAATCGCCACACTCTTCAGCACATTTAGGTACACTTTGGTGTGGATTTTCAAGTCGACTTCCAAGATATGAAGTGGCATTGTGTGGCCGGAAACTTCGTTGAGCTGTGACGTCAAGCGTTAAACCGTCCGGACGTGCATTTTGAGGGTGCTGGAAATTATCCTATTTTCATAACTTGGATCGATAGAGAGCATGAGTTGTACAGCGTTGCATCTCCGATCTCGCTCGTTGAACATCGTGCCACGTTCAAACATGACAGAAGGTTCCAATCGCTCTTGGGATTTTTACACAGCGGACCAACTAGTAGATGGTTTGCGACAAAAAAAAACAAAAAAAACAAAAACAAAAGCAAAAAAAAAAACAACAACAAGAAAAATAGTTTTCATTAAATAGAAATGGAATCATGTCGTCTTTATTAGGGCGACAATTTTATCATTTAACTCTGTAGCAACTACCAATATATGCTTTTCATGAATAGTGCTCGACTGGGCTAAAACCTACTCACTTTCTTTTTTATATGTCCAACCTCAGGCGGCAATTCATAGCAAGTGCTCCTCGTCTGTGAAACATATTAAAGCAAATGTGGTTCCTTGCTGATTACGATATAGTCGTATTCAAATCAAATGTCAACAAATTCTTTCTATAAGTAATCAAAGTTAGTTCTTATGTGTGATCATTTTTAGTACTTTCATAGTGTTCTTCATCCATCGAATGACAATTATTCAATCTCGTGAATACCTATTCTCGACTGATTCAAGTCTTTAAAAAATGGTGATCCAAAAACAAATTTTTTAATCCTACAACCAACACAGAGCCAGAAGGTGGAGAAGGAAAATAAACCACCGTAAAAGAGGTGGGTACCAAAAATATTTTAGCAATCCTGTTGGCATTCTCTGGCATGAGCGCCTCAGGCGAATAGCAATAAACTAACTTTTTAAATAGAGAAAGTAAACACTGGGAGTGTGAATCCCATAAAACTGCACCGAAACATGCTCTAGGCTGACAAATGTTAGGTCATCAGCTAATCGAAAGTGAGCCAGACGCTGTTGTACTGATTTCAAGTATATAATCCTTGACTATTAACCTAATCAGGCTGTACTATATTCATTTAAAAGACATATTATTCCTATTGGGCTCGGTTTTGAAATAACTAAGGTTTTAGGTGGGGAAAAACCCAACGGATTTCCTTAGTCAGAAGTTCTGGGATAAAAAAATAACTTTAATGGGATGTGTTCTGTTGAACTCATATCACTTATGCCCCCTCAACGGACATGCTCACAACTAACCCGGCAAACATCAAAATACCATCCCTTAATTTTGGGGTTCCTGAGTGCCGGAAAGCCTTCTACTGTATTAGCTACTACCGTCAGATCGCTAGACTTAGGTGTTCCATCCTGTTTCCTGCTTACGTGACTGTCATTATCTGCAGAAATTTAAATGTAACGTGAACAGACATATTCTGCTCAACTCCCCACAATATCTTGTTAGACACGATCCCGAATAATATCCCTTATGCCCAAGTAGAAATATCTCTTGTTTAGAGTGCAAAATATTTCAAAACAGAAGCTATTGGAATCGGAAGATGTATTACAACAAATAGGGACGTATATTAAAACCAAGAGAGAAGCATATTACAACAATTAGGGAAGTATATTACAATGAATAGGAAGTATATTACAACTATTAGGGACGTATATTACAATGAATAGGAAGTATATTACAACGATTAGGGAAGTATATTACAACGAATAGGGAAGTATATTACAAAAAATAAGGAAACATATTACAACAAATAGGGAAGTATATTAAAACGATTAGGGAAGTATATCACAACCATTGGGGAAGTATATTACAAAAAATAGGGAAGTATATTACAACTAATAGGGAAGTATAGTAAAACGATTAGGGAAGTATATCACAACAATTGGGGAAGTATATTACAAAAAATAGGGAAGTATATTACAACAAACAGGGAAGCATATTACAACTAATAGGGAAGTATATTACAGCAATTAGTCAAGCATATTACAACGAATAGGGAAGTATATTACAACGAGATAAAGACCACTAGACCGACAAATCAAACGAGCCGAGACAAAAGAAGTTGTTTGAAATTTTCTAAAGAACATATTCCATAATATTACTTATAGGAAAACTGAGACTAGCAACAAAATATTTTTCTGTTCTCAACAATATATCAAAGATATAAAATATTCCATTTTAACTCTTTTGTTCAGAACCACTTATACAGAGGATGAAAGCACATTCTTCCTGGAATTTATTATCCATCTTTTCATTAAGATATATTATATATGTCGTTGTACCGAGTTAACTTTGCAACATAAACGTCCATTCCCCTATAGAGAAAACCATGAAAATACTTGACAAATATTTACAAAGATTTGTATAGGAACGCACACGCGTCCTGCTACCTACGGTGGATAAGCATCTTTTGATAGTTGTAGATATCGTTCTAACAGCGGCAGCGGAAGATCTAAGAACAGATGCGTTGCTCGTTCTATCTACAGCCGGCCCTCAGCATTTCATGTGATGGTGGGGGGGGGGGAGAAAGGAAGGATGCATGAAATATTAAGAAATCATTACATGTTCAATGACGAATATGAAAACAAGACACCGCAGGGGATTCGCACTGAATGTTTTTCTAAACCTGTTTTAACGGTTCAATTCTAACGCTTCGCTTGGCGGTTTCACTTCGTACAGGACGCCTGCCTACCTACTTAGCTACCTATCTAAACACCCACACGCACACACACACACACACACACACACACACACACATATATATATATATATATATATATATATATATATATATATTAGCAGGAGGACTTGACGCTTTCCGGGATTGAGTGAGGATCAACACATTTTATTCCCTTCCATACTTTTATTGTAATCGAAATCGGTGAATCGCACATCTTTTAATCAAATCGATTTGTTGCAAGCTCTAGTTGGGGACCCATCACGGTGTACTGGGAGGAAGCTTCACATGCCTCTCCGCAGTAACTTAGTCTACACTGCATTTGTATTCTATATTGCACTGTAGAGAACCTACTGTCGATTTTATAAACTTTTCCGTAAATAATGGCTTCACTCAAAGTTTAAAATGCAAAGGTCAAGTATCATGGTTCCGTTCTGCTCTAAAAAGAAACATTCATTTCGAACGCTCCCCTGTCTTATAAATAAAACAACAGTTGATTTTATGAAATTACCTCTACATAATCATTCGAACTAAAATTAAGCGTACAAAAGTCAAGTAGCGTGGTTCAATTGTGCTTCAAAAAGAAACGTTCCTTTTGAACGCACCCCTGTCACATAAAAGAATCTACAGTTAATTTTATAAGCTGAGCCATTCTGCGTCTGCGGTGATAAATCAAATGAATTTGTTATGTAAGTTTTAGTAAATCGGACGTCTTTCTTTTTTGATTATACATTCTCGATATTTATCAGAGGCATTCCTATACAAAACCTACCTACAACACTATATATCAAAATCAGCCCACTCGTTAAAAAGTCCGTAGGGAACGGACTCTAACACGCACAATGCACATTGTGCGTGTGTGAGTCCGTTCCCTACGGACTTTTTAACGAGTGGGCTGATTTTCATATATATATATATATATAGACATCCACATACAGTACTGTTTCGCAGCTCATCAGTGAAGCTGGACAGGCAACTACCTAAAGCCAGGATTGAAACCCGACCGTCTCTACGACAGTCAAGGCTCCTAATCATTACGCTGTTGGCGGCTGCAG
>NC_136486.1:90361136-90416136 GCF_053919585.1 Euprymna scolopes | reverse complement strand
TATATATATATATATATATATATATATATATATATATATTAGAAAAATACCTGTCCCCGACCTGAAATTCCTGAAAGAAAATTGTTTTAAACGACTTTATGTCCTCTTAAGAAGAGTTAAATAATATAATAAAAGTAACGTGTATATATATATATATATATATATATATATATATATATATATATATATATATATATATAACGAGAGAAAGAGAGAGAGAGAGATATTCCACTAGCCACTATAACACACACACACACATACGAACACACACGATCACAAACACACACACACACACACAAACACACAGACACACACACACACACACACATATATATAATTGTTCAAATGTTGAACATAATCAATTTTATGATCTTGTTTCATTGCGAAATGTCTTACACTTAAGATTTAAACGCAAGGAGCCTTCAGAATGAATTGGAATTTAGGGAATCTAGCTTAATTATTTTTAATAAATATGAACTAAATTTAATGCAAAACTGAAATAGGTTAATTTTAAAACAGAGGCGATGGTGCTCACATTATGATCCCTTTAAATCATTTAAAAGATTTATAAATGGCATATTCAGAATGATTAGTTTATTACTTTAACAAGGAATCACGCACATACGATTCAAAACATATATTTGAACTTTCTAAGCATGAATATACACACATATACACCTACTTATATATAAAAGTCAGTTTGTGTGCGTGTCTGTGTGTTTGAGACTTCGTTATCTATGGACTCCTCAACAGCTAATCCGATTTTTAAAAAATTAACACAAATGTATTTTATGTGTCTGGGAATGTTCTGAGATAGGTTTTGTATCGGATATCGATAATCGAAAAAATCTGATTAAAGAAAAAACAGCCCGATTATGTCCAAAATTAACGCACTTATATAACCTCACATAACAAGTGCATTGGAAAAGCTTTATCACCGCACAAGCAGAAAGACCCGACTTATAAAATCAACAGCAAGCCCTTTGATAAAACGGGAGCGTATTCGAAATGAATGTTTCTGTTTAGAGCACAATTGAACTATGATACTTGATTTTCCTAATTTAAACTTTAATTCAAGTCATTAGATAGATACAGTGTATTAAAAACTAAGTCACTGCAGAGAAACATGTGAGGCTTTCCGCCGGGTCACTACGGTGGGTCCCTGACTAGAGCAGAGCATCAATCGATCTGATTGAAAAATGGGCAATTTCAACGATTCTAATGGTAATAAAAGTATTGGGATTGTAAAATATTCATTGATCCTTTGTCAATCCGGGGTAACAGCGGGTCTTCTTGCTAGTATATATGAAATGTTATATTCGTAAAAGATGAAGTAAATTTTGTAAGAAAATTTAAACGTGAGATCTCAATGCGTAACAGAACAAAAATAAAAATCAAAAAAGATAAAATCCAAATCTTAGCCAATCTACGTATAATTATCATTTTAGTCGGAGAATAAACATCAACTGGTTTTCTTATTTGAAAAGGCCCCATTGAGTTGAAATAAATTTATAATCAGAACTAACTAAAGTTTTGGTTGATTTTCCTTTTAACAATATATATGTATATATATATATATATATAGATATATATATATATATACATATATATATATTGTTTTATAAATATCATTATCCACTGACACGTCTTCCGTCGTCTAACACTCACCAGAGTGGCTGAATCTAGTGAGATTCGAAATCGGAACCCCATGGTAAGAAGGTACCACCAGGCTATCCCGCGCGACTGTTGAATATATCGCGATTTACGTACATGTTATTTATTTGTTTTTGTTTTGTGGCACATTTTGAACGAATTCAATTATTTATACGAAAGTGCACTTTTATCTAAATGCTCGTTAGGAATAATTTTCCCTTTGACCAATTGGATACCCTAAAATGGGGAGCATCATATGTATTACTTTTAAAATATGATTATTCATTGACGTGTTCTGTTGTCTACGACTCACCAGAGTGGCTGAATTTAGCGAAATTCGAAATCAGGACCAAATCGTAAGAAACCTACACCTCTACCCAAGACTATCTTGCACGAGCGTTGAATATATCGCACGTGCTAGTGGATATTTATATTTTAAAAACAATACATACGCCGCTCCCCATTTGGGGTTCCAAATTGGTCAAAGGGAAAATTATTCCCAACTCGCATTTAGGTAAAAATGCACTTTTGTATAAATAATTGAATTCGTTCAAAAATAAACGAAAAACAAAAAATAACATATATCTATCCACACATATATATATATATATATATATTGTCATCCACATACAGTACTGTTTCGTTGTATAATAAATCATCAGTGCGGCTAGACAGACACCTTTCCCCTGGCGTGGATTGAACCTACAACCGTCGCATTGACAGTCAGCAGCTCTCACTATTCGGCTACGAATCAGTGCCGTAAATATTTCTCCTAGAGTGTGTATTAAATCCACCCCCTCCCATATATATATATATATATATATATATATATATATATATATATATATATATATATATATATATATATATATATATGCAACTTTGGCTGTGCGTGTAAGTTCGTTCCTTATAGATTCCGAAATGGCTGAGCAGATTTTCTTTAAAATTTTCAGAACTTTAGTGTATAAGTCTGGGAGTGATATTAGTTCATTTTTGTTTCTAAATACCCCAATAATTATTAATAATCGATAATCGAAACCGTTATTTTAATTTATCTTTTATCGGTAAAGCAACGTTTTCCATGTCGTTGCTAAGCAACAATGATGAAAATTTTACTGTGGGTAAATTGATAGCGTGTTTTTAAATTTCAATTTTATTTTTTATTTGTTTTTTTTTTGCGTGACGTGGTCTGTAGTTTCAAACTTCGCACAGGGATTTCTTAATATATTTTTTTAATTAACGGCAAAACATTTTATAAGACTTGAATATTTCGGTGTTTTTTTATTTATTTATTTTTTTTTTTTTTTGCATGACGTGGTCTGTATATTCACCTCGTAAATTTCTTAATGTTTTATATTTTTGACTGGAAAGAAGTTTATATGAAATAATTTTATAAAATAAACAGTAAGTTTTCTAGAGCGCTATGTAGAATAACATATCTTTTGGACATGTGAAGCTTCCTCGGCCGATTTCACGGATTACGATAACAATAAAAACATAAGGCGTGTGAAATATTCGTTGAGCATCATTCAACCCCGGGGAACGTCGGTTCTCTCTGCTAGTACACACACACACACACACACACACACACACACACACACACACACACACACACACACACACATATATATATATACATATATATATACAGACACACAAGTACGTACATAAACACACAATTATATTCCACTAGCTTATAATATAACACACACACACACACACACACATATATATATATAAATATATATATATATACATATATATTCCACTAACCATTATAACACGCACCCACACTCACACACGTGCCCGCACACGCGCGCGCACACACACATACACACACATACACACACACACACACACACACACATATATATATATATATATATATATATATATATATATATATATATATATATATATATATATTCCATTAGCTTATAATATAATCCATCCATCGGAAAAACGTAATTAGGTAAAAATATGAAAAAAACTAATTGATGCTACAAAATACGAAGATTGCATCAATTTGTGAATATATCGATAAATAAAGCAAAAAAAAAAAAAAAAAGAAACGTGAATGGATTGAGGAGAAAGGAAATGATAAACCGATTTATGAAACTTGGATTATTATTAAACAGATTAAAGCACAATATCCAACTCTATCTCTCATTCACTCACCCGGACTCACTTTCTCTCTCCCTTACATTTTATACTCTCTCTCCCCTCTTTCTCCTCTCCGTCTATCTCTTTCACACACACATACAAGCTTCCTTTTTTTCTTCTTGTAAGTGCAATTACACGCATTACAGGAGATTAATTTGTCATTTCATTTTCTTATCACGTTTTTGATTTATTATCTTAAAAATGCATTATTCTCTCTCTTCGGCCATCGAAGGTAACAATGAATGGCACACGGCATAAGGGATGCGCTTACGCACACGCTCAAACTCATGCATAAAAGCGCACAATGAACCGAACTTCATTTTTAACTCCAATTCCTAGACATCAAATGAAAGTTTTGTCTTCTGTGTTATTTATATTTATCTGGACAAATATAATAGCATACATTAAAATGATTCTTCTTTATTATGGAAGTCTTTATTCTATAAATTTTTACTTTTATTTATGTAGCAGGGAGCGTATGGGAGCGTTTGTAAATATCATCACCAGCCGAATGGTAAGCTAAATTTTTAGCAACAGCAGCATCCCTTAAAGCACGTATGCAATTACCAAATATGCGCCATCTTGCATGACAAGAAAAGGAATAAAAAATACACAAGAAGCAAAAGTAAAGCGACCTGGGAAGATGGGCGTGTAAACATGAGGGCGAGGAACCTACGTCAGGTGGCGGGAAGATAGAGACTTTTAAAAAGCACATGTGTGTGCGAAAGAATTTTGAAAATAAAATAAAGTGTATTGTTTTGGAGGAATCATGAATAAATGCATTTTATTTGCACTTAAAAAAAATATGCTAAGCCGGATTTTTGTTTCTTTCCTATTCATGTCTTATATGTTTTTTTTTTTTTTTTGCGACGGTACCAGCCAGTGTGTGCGTCCGAGAGGTTTGACATGCAACGACACAGTTTAAAAGTAAACGCCACGTCACTTTACACACACACACACACACACACACACACACACACACACACACACACATATATATATATATGTATATATATATATATATATAAAGTTAGATATATATATATATATATATATATATATATTATATATTTGTATGTACAGGGTTTAAACCTGAACTAATTAACGGATCATAATTGATTTTCGAATACATCTTCTAGTCGAAACATACGGTAATATTTGTAAAAATTAAGTTACCGATTCACGTGCAATTTGAACGGCTCTTATTAGACATGAATTAAAGATTTCCAAAATTTTAGGTTCCATACGGTATATTTAAGTTTCATTTTTTTTAATTCATAGTTATTAAACGTTGATTGAGCAAGAATGAAGCGTTTGAATGCAAAGCACGGTAATCGCCATTTTAAAATTGCGAACTTACCATAAAAATGCAGAAAGGAGTTATATGTATACATACCGGAACATCCTAAAGACATATTTCTATAATATGATACCGACATATATATATATATATATATATATATATATATATATATATATATATATATATATATATATATATTTATTTTACACTAAAAGAAGTGTTTAGTTGAAGTCTAGATTTAACCTATTCCTCCTTTTATTATTTAGAGTCTCAATTTAAACCAAGTGGATCTATTGTGTTTTGCATTCAAACACTTCAATTGTGTTTATTAGAATGAGGCATTTTATAAGAAGGAGTATAAGAAGGCTATAGCAATGCAGAGAACCTGCTGTTGTATTGGTGTGACGTATCAACAAAAATTGTTTTGTTATTTTTTAAACTTCGTATATCCATTTATTTTTCAAGATACAATACAAACCAGTAAATATGAACTTACTCTTTGATATAACAAGGATGGTGGAGGCCGTTATAAACATTTTATCTTAATAGACATTTTATTCTATTATGGGCGTCTCTTCTCTGTTTATATGAAATTATGTGCATAGGTTTAGATATTCGTATGTATAAGATTTACACCTAAACTAATTAACCGATCATAATGAATTTTACAATACAGCTGCTCAATGGAATGTTGGGTAATATGCGCTATATTTAGTTTACGAGAACAAAGAACGATGGAAAGTATTCGTAAAAATTTAGTTACGTGGAATTTGCATGGAATTCGAACAACATGAATTACACATGAATTGAAAATTCGCTAAATTTTAGGGTCTTTACAGTATTTTAAAGTTATTTCTAGAGAGGATATTACAGACACTAAGTTTCATTCAGAAATTCATTTCAAAGTTTCCTTAAATTTGATCCATAGTTATTAGATATCGATTAAGTAAAGCTAATTGAATTTACATTTCTTCTTAAGATCCCTTAATCTTAAGCCTTAAATTTTACACATTTTTCTAAAATAATAACCATGTAATCGATTTTTGCTAAAAAAATTTCTAATCTCATTTTGTATCTTCAACACCCCATTCTATTTTTTATTCTCTTTCACGCAAAAAAAAAAAAATAAAAATAAAAATAAATAAATAAAATAAATAAAATAAATAAATAAATAAAAAGGGCATATTGCAACTTGGAACGTAAGAGGCTACGATTTTGGATCGTGTCTAACGGGAGATTGTAGGGAGTAAAGCTGCAAGATGTCTGTTAACAATAACTTTAAATCAGCATGGTAGTACAGTCACGGAAGCAGGAAACAGGGAAGCAATTGTAAAGTCTAGCACTCCAGAGGATGCAACTAATAGAGTAGAAACGGCGTCTTCGTACCTCAACAATGAAGAGGTGAGACTCGGCTGCTTATCAGATTAGTCGGAACTTTGTACGCCGAGGGAGCACACTTGCTATGAGTTCATCAGAACACATTCCATTAAAGTATTTGTACAACAGGCACATGGACGCAACATTAGGGCGATGGGACAGAGGTTTAAGCTTGTCCGATAGTTCGGGGTTTGAGATTTTTTTTTAATCTAGCCAAAAAGTGAGAGACTAGTGGTAGTTTGAATTTTCTTGAATTCTCCAGTATAATAACATTAAATCGACAGTGATAATAATTTATAGATATACCTTTAATTTTCTTTGTGCATTTATTCTAGGTTGCACTGTTTTCACCTTCCTTACATCTACTGCGTGTTTTAACAGTATTTGTTTATTAGCTTAGAACACAGTCTAACACATATAAATATCCGGCCAGTGTTTGTGCACACGAATCTTTAAATCTGTATCAAATTGCTTCCCGTTCGTTGCTCTGTGTTTGGTCTTTGGCATAAAGTTTGCATTTCCCCTATTTGTAAAGGATTGTTTATCTTACATCACAAAAAAGTAATATAGTTTACGAATTTAGTTGACAGTGTGCTACTGACTATAAGGATCGCCTTAAATTTGAGATTCGAATTAACCAACATATTGTAGCAAAAATAAGATTGGGCAAGTTTTGACGCTCTCACCTCCCCGTCTCCCGCCTTGGAATCTGCCATTGTCCATGACCTCTATGAAAATCCAGTTGTGCCAATGTGTATAAAATGGAGTGTTTTAAAATTTTACACCGGGCTGACTCTCAGAATCACTTGCGGATTTTGGAGTCAGTCTCTATTCTTTCACGTACGCCCTCTCTCTCTCTCGACAGAAAGAATTCGTCAAGTCATTAGACATATTTGGGAATATATTTTAACTCTCCCTGATGTCCCAACTTGTACATATATTTTACATAATTGTAAATATTTTATTTTATCCGTATTCCCACCCATCTCTATTTTTTCTCCCTCGATAAAATTTACACGACGATCCCATTGAGTATCTGCTCTTACGTGATATTTTAATTTATTGTTTTGTTACAGTTCCCATGCGGCTCGTTAGTAGTTGTAGATCCTTTGGGTCGGTTTCCGTATTCTATGGTTTTCTTTCAGATTTCAGCTATTTTTGATCTAAAGTCTCAATCTTTCTCTTGATTCCAATATATCCTAACCTTTTTCCCCAAGATTATTATTATTATTATTATTATTATTATTATTATTATTATTATTATTATTAACTCACAAGGACCATTTACACAGGTCATCAAAGATCTCTCTTTGAAAACAACCTGTGGCATTCGCTAGAGACTGAGTGATAACAAATCTCCCCAGGTTTCCAGTACTCTCCACCTCTTTCGAAAACATTTGCAAATGAATTTGCGTTATACTCGGTTTCCTCGATAGCAGCAACCATTAGTCTTCACTGGATTTTGAGTGGCAATAACCCCCCCCCCCCGAATGTCCCAGTTCTCTTCGCACTTATCCAGCGGAGGTCTGGTCAGTGCTTTCTCCTCGGTCTTTCTTTCCTCTATGCTTCTACTCGACTATTCAGTCTCACTCTTATTGTGAGAGGGCGGTGATTGGTGTATTGGGGAGGTGGGGGTGAGTTAGAGTACTGTTGCCAGCTTATGTTCGTACCATTTGCCTGTGCGTGCGAGATGCAGTTGTTTGCATAATTCCAAATGAAGTGCCCTTCCCACCTGGTCGTTTCTGTTCTTGTATTTCTTTTGGGCAAGTTTGCTGCATTTACTTACTACATGGTTTATCGTTTCGTCTCTTTGTTCACAGTCTTCATTTACTATTTTCTTGTGTTTGTCGATCTTCGCTTTGATGTGGTTGGTTCTTATTGGGTTATCTTGTGCTCGGCTTATGTGCCGTTTTCACATCCATCTCGAAGTGCTTTCGTTATTCTCATCTTTTGTCATCCTTACGAATCTTTCATGTAGTTGTTTTTCTCCCCGTTTTTATTTTCTCGTCTCATCCTTTATGTCTTTATGTTTTATCGATTTTGTCAGTGTCTCTCGCTGCCATGCTTATCCTTTCTATGTTTTGCATTAATTCTTTTTTGTGTCAATCAGTTTTTTTATACCAACTAGTCCTCTCCCACCTTCTTTCCTTTTCACGTAGAGTCGATCAAGATCGTCCTTTTGATGTAGTGCATTGTGCATGGTCATGAGTTTCCTGGTTTTCTGATCGAGCTGTCTCAGTTCTTCTTGAGTCCACACTATGAACAGTCCTGAGTATCTTACTAGTGATACTGCCCATCTATGTATACCTTTTATTAGGTTTTTACTATATAACTTAGTTTCTAGAAGTTTTGTTGATCTCCTGGGGTATCCCTTCCAATTCTCTCTTTCATGTCTGTGACTTTTATGGTGTCTGCTTCCAGAACACCTACGTATTTATAGGTGTCTTGTTTCCCAAGCGCCCTTATTCTCCGTTTGGATGAGTTATTCCATACTTTCTGTTGCTTCCAGATCTTTTGAGATCACCATTCACCAACAAATTCCAACGGTAAGTATATCTAAATTTAGTATACTCAAGGAATACACTGCGTAGTTTCTTCCAAATATTTCTTCCCTTTTCTTGTAACCTTTGACCATTTTAATCCCAGATCTTAGAATTTTCCCTTTCTATCATTATCATCATTACCATCATCGTCATTCTTCTTCTTCTTCTTCTTCTTCTTCTTCTTCTTCTTCTTTTTTGCTTGTTATTATTATTATTATTATTATTATTATTATTATTATTATTATTATTATTATTTGTTTCCTCCCTCCCTTTTTACTTTTAGGATAAATTAATTGTAAATGTAAAACTAATCAATCCCGAACAACACCGGGTAAAAACAGCTAATTTTACATAGAAAGAGATGACCTGATGTAGATGATTGTTTCAGCTAGTATATTCAGTATTGAAATGAAGAAATAAATGTAAGGTAAACTGGTCAGGCGTTAGAAAGATTACGAGAATAGTTCCTGACGATTCTAATGTGTATTCCAGGCTCGGGAGAAATGTTATTTTTGAACACGTTTGAAACATAAGTAAAACAGTGCTTTGCAGATCAGAATACCTTTCAAAACTAACCTTTCACCCGAATGGTTTTCTAGGTCATTTGAGTACAGGCAGGAATCAACTTACATCAGGTGAAAACGATGGGTAGTAAATAATATTGAAGGAAACGCGGAAACATATTTGTGAAGGAGTGTAAGAGAGAGATGAACAGAGTGAGAAAGAAGATAGGAGAGAGAGAGAGAGAGAGAAAGAAAGAAAAATAGAGGAAGCCAAAAAGAGCAAAGACAATGAGAGAGAGAGAGAGAGAGAGAGAGAGGGAGGGAGGGAGAGAGATGGGAAAATAAAGTAAGAAAAAGAGAGAAACAAATGAGCAAAAAAAAAAAGAAAAGGCCAATAAAGAGGGAGACACAGAGAGTGATAAAGAGGAAGAAGAAGATAGGTGGACAAAGAGATTGAAACAAAGAAAGTTATACAGAAAGGCAGAGGTAAAAAGGGAGAGACAAAGAGAGAAATGGAATGCGAAGAGAATGAGATACCAAAGGAGATTAAAGGAGCAAAGAAAGATAGATAGAGAGAGAGAGAGAGAGAGAGAGAGAGAGAGAGAGAGAGAGAGAGAGAAATCAAAGTGACTTGAAAAGAGAGAGACAAAAAGAGAGTCATACAAAGAGAGTGAAACGAAGAGTGAGGGGCAAAGAAAGAAAATAAAGCGAGACAGATACCAAGGAAGACAAAAAGAAGAGAAATAAAAAGAGTCTAAGAAAGAAAAAAGATAGAAGAGAGGGTTATATGGACTGAGAAAAAGAAAGAGATAAATGAAAAAAAGAGTAAGACAAAGATAGAGACAGGGAGGAAAAGGAACAAAGAAACAAAGAGAATGAAATAAAGAGTGTCTAAGAAAAATGAATAAAAAGAGGGACAAGCAGAGAGATAGAAAGAGAGATAGGGACAAAGAGAAAGAAAGAGATATACGGGCTCACACATAGGAGCGGTACTCCCACTGTATGCTTTTTTTTTATTTTCGTCTGTTTTTCATTTTTTTTTCTGCCAATTCTTATCGAATGATCATTAATCTATTAGATTATAAAAATCAACAAAAATTCAATATGTAACATTTTTAAATGGTTCTCCGTTTCTAATAAACGTTCCTGTTAATCAATCCCCCATTTTGGAATCATCTACTTTTTCCGCCCAAATTACGCGAATTTAGCTTTTTAAAACCTTTTTTAAAGGCCAAACGGCTTTAAAAAAAGGCTTAATTCTCAAAATTTGTCTGAAAAGGCCGATGCTTTCATAATGGAGGATTCATTTACTAGAACGTTGTATAAAAAATAGAGCACCTTATAAAATTATTAAATATTGATTTTTTTTTATTTATTTGAATAATATGCTAGATTAGTGACCATTCGATAATAATCTGATGAAGAAAAAAATACCGAGGAAGATACCGTGTACCGAGATACAAAGAAAGTTATAGAGAGTAAGAGAGAGAGAGAGAAAGAGAGAGAGAGAGAGTGAGAGAGAAAGAAAGAAAAAAACAAAGAGAAAGATAGAGGGTGCATGTGTGTGAATGTGTGAAATAGAGAGGAGAAAGAGAGAGAGGGGAGTCAAAGAGAAATAAACAAAGAGAAAGATAAAGGGTGTATGTGTGTGTATGTATGTGTGTGTGTGTGTGAGAGAGAGAGAGAGAGAGAGAGAGAGAGAGAGAGAGAGAGAGAGAGAGAGAGAGAGAAGCAGATGCAAGATAATATATCCGAATACCGATTCGAAAGAATGAAATTAACATTTGGGTATTTGATTTTTACATTTCCTGAAGCTTGCATATCAGAGACGGTTAAAATCTCTCGCGGGTCATTGCACATCTAAAGCGGTACCGGAAAGTACACGTGCTTTATTTTTCATTGTACAATAAAACAAACATCCGTCCATTGGTTCGCTTAAACCGAGTTCAAATCCTAGCGTAGTTCTATTGTGTATAATTTGTTACTAATCTATATAATACTAAAAGTCTATGGATCTTGTATGTTTGCAATCAGATTTCCGGTTTTCAACATCCGGTTGCGCATGCGTAAATAGCAACGTCTTCAATCCGTTATTCCAATTCCGGAATTTTTATATCGCTTTTAATACAAACAATTTCATTTAATTTGATCAAATAGTTTTTTGTTTTTTTTTAACGGCTAAAAACATTCAACTTCGTAAAGTCTGTCGCAGTTTCAAAAAAACTTCTCCCTTTTAAAAAAACAAAAGTAAACAAACAAGAAAAACAACACTCATTATTAATAGAAACAGCGGCGGTGAAAGAAAACACCTCTCACTTTCCCTCTAATAGATTTCAACACTCCTACTCCCTCTGTTTTCGTTACGTACGCGAGAAATCTTTAATTCATGTCATTATAAATAAATAATTTTATAAAATCAACCGTAGTTTTTTTTTTTTTAACGGCTAAAAACATTCAACTTCGTAAAGTCTGTCGCAGTTTCAAAAAAACTTCTCCCTTTTAAAAAACAACACTCATTATTAATAGAAACAGCGGCGGTGAAAGAAAACACCTCTCACTTTCACTCTCATAGATTTCAACACTCCTACTCCCTCTGTTTTCGTTACGTACGCGAGAAATAGTTACGTGTATGTGTGAGAGAGAGAAAAAGGGAGCGATGTAAAACTGGATAGTTAAGCGAAAGGAAAACATAAAAGTTTTTTTAAAACACTCAAATTGTACAAAAAATGTTGTAAATAGAAAAGTATTGTCTTAGTTTTAGTGACCTTATTATTAGCATATGAATACAATATTTATTTGCTGTACAATAAGTGCTTAAGCACCCGTGCTTTTCAGCGATACATATTCAATAAAATAAATTGATTAATATAATTAATCTGGATATAACAGAGTTAGAACCTGATAAGAAGTCTCAATTAAGCAAAAGGATAACAAAAGTTTTCTTTAAAAAAAATTAATTGTACAAAAAATGTAAATAGAAAAGAATTGTCTTAATTTTATTGACCTTATTATTAACATACAAATTAAATATTTTACACAATGGGTACTGAATGTTTGCTTAAATTAAATGAAAAAAGTTACATTTTATTTTCATTTTCTATTTAAAAAGCCATTATTAACATGTGGAGAGTGTTTTTTTTATTATTCTGTACTTTCAACTAACAATTTCATTTAAAAGATGATATATCAAAATTTGAATTTAACTATAATAAGGATTATGATACCTGTTCAGTGCATATTTACCTATAAGTATGACCAACCACTTATAATTCAGTAACTGTAATTTAAAAAAAAATAACAATTATAATAAACAGAACGACTCATAGAAATCTATCTATATCCTTTTTTCATTTTAATATACTTTCATAGAAATGCTTCTGTTATGTAAAAAAAAACTATTTTCTTTATGCCACAAGTGTCACGCTCATATATGAATTCCATAGCTAATATAACGTACTGACCCAACGGGTCACGGGTGGTCTAGTTATCATTAAAAAAGGTATAAGCCCTTCTCTCGGTGTTTTATTTGATTTTAGTTGTTAGTTCTCAGAAATCAAGGGATCCCTCCATGGGCTAACACTTGATCTCTATATGAGATACATAGATATTCGAATATTTGATTAAAGTTCTCCTAAACCTGTCAAACACTGAGTTAGTAAAGAAGTTGGGAATAAAATTTCCCTCTCCCCAATTGACCATTTAAACGAATTATAGTATCTTTTTCTTGTCTTGATCTTACATGACAAGTATGCCCTTTGTCTGGAGGAGTATCCAGCTTTGTGTTGTTTCTTGATGTAACATCACTTGGAGAAACTGCACCATTCCTCATAAAAAAAATCTAGTATAATACATTAATCTACATTAATGATCTCCCAAAGCACATACTAAAATTATTCGTTGACATCTATGCAGATCACACGACTATCTATGGCAACACATCAAAGGCTGTAAATGACGATGTTCTCTCTGATTCTCTCTCCTCAGATCTTGAGCGCGTGGTATAGTGGGGGAAGAAGTGGCTGGTTACATTTAATGCATCTAAGACCAAGCTCCCATCATTACATCATAAACGCTCTGATCCCCATCTGGCATCAAGTGAAATGGATGGATCTCGTCTAGGGGAGGCCCCATGTTTTGATAAGCTTCTGGGTTTGACCTTTACTCCTGATCTGAAATGGAACGCATACATCAAGTCTGTGGCCAAGGTGGCTGGGAGAATAGTGGGATCCTTTTACCGATCCAGAAGATATCTAACTAATGATGCAATTCTCTATCTACATAAAAGCAAGTACGTCCAAGGATGGAGTACTGCTGCCACATCTGAGCAGGAGCTGCTAAAACCAGCCTATCCTGCCTTGACAGAGTACAAAATAGACTTCGTGGCTTGGTGGGGGATGCCCTTTTCTCTTCCCTGAAACCTCTTTCCCACAGAAGAGACGTTGCGAGCCTGTCTTTGTTTTATCGTTATTTTCATGACAAGTGCTCGTCTGAGCTCCATTCTCTGGTCCTCCCTCGCCAATCTTTCACGAAAAACACCCGACTAGCTGAAACCACTATCAATAATTTCCCCCACTCTTTATCTGTGCCTAAATCAAAACATAGATTCCATGAATAAAGCTTCTTTCTTAGACCTGCACGCCTGTGGAACTATCTGCCGCTTGCCTCTTTCCCACCCGATTTCAATTTGAATGTCTTCAAGTCAAACACAAACAAATTCCTGATGAACCGCCCCCTTAAGTAAGACCTTTTATCAAATCTCCAATACTAACTATTACTACGATACTATCCCATGAAAACAAAGCGAAGTAATAACCCTGTTTAAATATTATAAAAACAAACAATTTTAAAACTATCAAGAAGAAATCCTGAAAAAAAAAACAATAAAAAATGAACGTGATGACATTACGAACGGTCCGGCGGTGCCCGGGTGTTTGAAAAATTCTCAAAAACTTTGATGGGGGGTGGGCTCGAACTCGAATTATTGAGGTGAAAGCGACACACAAAAAAGAAAAAAAACGAAAACAACGTGATGTATTAACTAACAAGTGAATTAGGTCAAATATCAATTCCGCAGTGAACGAATTCTGAATGATCTTTTTTGTTTTCTCGAATTCTAAATTGTTTTAATTTTAATTTAATTTCTCGAATTCTAAATTGTTTTAATTTTAATTTAATTTCTCGAATTCTAAATTGTTTTAATTTTAATTTAATTTCTCGAATTCTAAATTGTTTTAATTTTAATTTAAGTGTAATGCAAGTGAATTCACGATATCGTTGCGTTATAATAATAACTAATAAATAATTAATTCTTTGTGCAATAATAAATAAAGGTATAGTTATATTTCAATATTAGAGTCATTAAAACCGGAAGTAAAAACTGGTTAAACCCGCGGCCCGCAGGTTGCGTCTTACACTAACTAAAAAAAAAACAAAAAAAAAACAAAAAGAAAAGTATATTAATCGTGTTTTCTTTTTATATATTTTTATTTTTATTTAATTTAGGAGAAAAACAGAAAGCATAAATCAGAGAAAGAAGATAAAAAGACGGCATAAATAACGTTGTACGATTCCAAACCGGTGTTTACTCGTACTGTTCCTTGAGTACGCATCCGATGCGGTGTAAATGGGGAGTGGGAAAAGGAGGAATCTAATAGAGAGAAAAGATGTTGCAACGACCATTGAATCTAACAAATTTTGGCAGTGAACTCTCACCGGGGAAAAATATAGGAATGTACCGTTATTGAGGAAGTTTAAAGTTAATAAACCTATAACACACCTCACATCCTGTGCTGCAGTTGTGCACATTACATTTGCATGTAATGTATTGATTTTTAATCCTATTAAGGTCAAAATCACACGGGAAAAAATGAGTTCATGTTACATAGAGAAGAAGAAGAAGAAGAAGAAAAAGAAGAATAGATAGATAGATAGATAGAAGAAGATAGAAGAGAGAAAAGAATAGAAGACAGATAGATAGAAGAATAGAAGAAGATAGATAGAATAGATAGAAGATAGAAAGATAGATAGAAGATAGATAGAAGATAGAGATAGATAGAATAGATAGAAGAGAATAAGAATAGAAGATAGAAGAAGAAATAGAAGAAGAAATAGAAGAAGAGAAAAAGATAGAATAGAATAGAAGAGAAGAGAAGAGAAGAAGATAAATACCGAGATCTTATTTGGGCTGTGAATACTATGTGATTTTGAATATTTAGTCAGGGTTTACTTCAAGGGATTAGTATCGTCATGTTAGGTTTTCCTGACAGGCCTCTGTACAGAGAGAGAGAGAGAGAGAGAGAGAGAGAGAGAGAGAGAGAGAGAGAGCTCATATGCTCAAAGACTCTGCCTAGTAAGCACTCAAGTACTCTCCAGTAGGCATTCAAGTTCTATGAGATATGCATAAAATTATTAATTCAATTCATCGTATAGAATAAATCATATTAAAATTGTGTATGCAATACAAGTGAAGAAGAACAAAAAACAATTAAACAATGGAAACATTAAAAATAAATAATATACAGTAGAACCCCGGGATACGGTTGCCCCAGGATACGTTTATTTTAGGTTTCGATGTGGAATACGATGTTTTTCCGGTCTCTAGTTACGGTATTTGCTTCGCCTGGTAGTGTTATTTCTAATGTTATTTGATTATATACGTGTATTTTACATACTGTAATGTATTTTGTTACTAATTTGTAATGCCGTATCCCGTGGTTTTACTGTAGATTGGTCAGTTTCGTTCGGATAAAATAATGTTTTTTCCTTTGTTTATTAATTGTTTATTCTATTTAATCTTTTATGCAGTCTCCACGACATTTTATTTTTATGCGACATCGTTTATTTTATTTAATTTATTATTTATATACGTACTAGATTTCGGTATCTTTCAACCACAAAATTTCCCGTAAAACATTCTAGTGTTTAATAATATGGTTTCCATTTCACAAATGGAATATTTTTCTTCAAAATAATTAAGTACATTTAGTAATCAATATCGTAGAAAAGTAAAGTAATAGATAATCCCATTTAATTACGACACACTCTTCCATATGCTTCACGTTCATCACGAATCATCAGTGTGGCTATATATTTATATACGATTGTTTCATCATACACATAGAAACGTATAGAAAATAGCAATGGCTAAAGATGCCTGAAACTACTTATTTTAAAATCCTCGGATTAACGTTCACATGGAACATGAGTTGGAGCATAACCATTGAGAGTATTGTAAGGGCCGCTGCGAGGAAGGTAGGCTCTTTTTCTATCGTGCTACAAAACTACTTACCCCTGAAAGTATCCTGCACCTCTATAAAGCTACCATTCGCCACTGTATGGAGTCTTGTTGTGACATTTGGGCTGGTGCATCTGCTACTAGTCTCTCGCTCCTGGACAAGGTTCAAAAGAAAGTCGCCAATCTGAACTGTCATCTAAGCTTCAGCCTTTGTTCCATCGTTGCATTCCTTTGCCGATTTAAAAGTATTTTAATGATGGATGCTCCGACGAACTACAATCACTTGTACCCCCTCGACGCTAGACTTTGGAACTCCCTTCCGGCATCCTCGTTTCCTAACTGTACTGACATGCAGAAGTGCTAGTTTAATGTGAACAGACATCTTGCTGCTCATCTCCCGACATAGTATCCTTGCAACTTATGTTCCTCGTAGTAGATGACTACAAGAAAGTGCCACTGTTCTTTGTTTGGGATGAAAATGGGGAAAACTGTGTGCGATAATTCTTCAGTCATAAAGTATAAACTAATAAAATGAAGACAAGCATCATGACAAGATGAAACGTGAAGTTCTTTTTAATTATTTCAGAATAGAATATTAACACTTGTCTGCAGGGTTTAGTTTTTTAAGTCTTTGACTTGTCGCTAAAATAAAAAGGCGTTTATAATCTTTTTAAACCGACTCATTGTTCTAATTTTTCAGATAATGCAAAAGAAACAATTTCTTTAAAAATATGACTTCAATAAATTTTCTTTCTCATTCTTTCCTCCTTTTGTGTGAAGTTTATTCTTTAAGCCACTAAGCCGCTGTTGAAAACTTCGTTCAAATAAATTTTGCTCATTTTAAAGAGTGTTTTTATGTTTGTGTTTAATTTTTTATTGTCATTGAATGAGGCAATTCTTCCATTTTAGTTGCGTCATTAATTCTATTGTCTTGATTTTTTTTCAATATAGGATCAAATGTGTTTGGGGTGCTTTGGATAAAGTTTTTCAATCATCCTCGACTGGTCTAGAAATTTCTAAAAGTTAGCGATTACCTCTGTTAAATAAGTTCATATTCATAAAAAATAAAAAGAATATTATTATTATTATTATTATTATTCATGAACACTTTATTATGAATATTTGTTTTCAACGTTGCATATATTTCTTCTCGATAAAATATTATAAAAAGGAAAAAAAGGCGAACAATTCATGAATTCATCTTAAAATACATTTGGATTCTGAAAAAAACAAAACAATTATACAATCTTTGGGATAAATTCTACTATATAGAACATATTATATTGTTTCAAACGCCAATATGTAGTTGGAGTAAAATAAATTGATTTCGACCAGTAAAAGAATTTCTAACAAAATTGATAATGTTTAACAATTTATATATTTTTTTGATTATCACTTATGTTTGAATTCGTCTTCTGTAACATGACGTAAATCATAAATCGATGACGTCACGGCAAAATTATAATTGTTTTGTTAAAGTAATATTTTAAATTCTATTCATAAGAAAGTCTAAATAACTCAATTGGTAAAACATAAGATTAAAAATCTCAAGATTTCCGTTTTGTTTCCTTATCATGTTATTCGTTTTATTAGTTAAGAATTAATTATACTCGACAACCAGGAATTTGTTGTCTGCGGGTTTCAGATGATTTCGAATTAATCTGATGTGCTGAATCCTGAAATCACGGTAGTTTTGCTTCATCAAGTCTAGTTATTTTAGCTATGGCTACATGTCGATTTTTAAGTTTTTGTTCATATCTATATGAGATACATAGATATTCGTGGAGGCAGTAAAATACCATTATGAATAATTGTTTTGATTGAGAATGATTATTTTAATGACAAGAAGTATTCAGGTCCGATAGTTCTGAGTTATTATGTCGGAAAACCTCGAAATCTTCCATAAAAGATTTACCTGTACGGAATGAATTAGTGCCTTGCAAAGAACGGAACGTCATCAACGACAGTCTGGACAGAGAGAACGCTCTTCCCACCGATGCATATCAAGCTCATCTTAAGCAGTTCACTAATATTCTGGACAAGAATGGTGACTGCTTCACTTGTGCCAAGCTTTACTATTAATTATGGATAAGTTGAAAGTTGGCATCTTTGACAGTTCTCAGATCCGGCAGCTTATCAGAGATCCAAAATTCGAAAACAGAACTTGTCAACAATATACTGCCTTCTTTCAGAAATCTAAATGCATAAGCGAGTCATAAGGGCTGAAAATACCTTGAGGGCATCTTAAAAACTTTTTTCACATATGGACCGGTTTCCAGAGATCTTGGGTTCAGTCATCGTTATTTTTTGACAATTGCTTATCTAAGTTTCCATTTATGGTCCCTCTGTCAAAGTTTCAAAACAAGCATCCGTCTATTTACAACGACTATAAACAATTTCCAATACTCTCAATCTCTGCCTGAATCTAAATGCAAATCCCATAAGAAAAACTAAGAATTTCTAGAATTTTCCGATTTAAGGAACTTCCGACTTCACTAAAACATGATCGTCTTCAAGTCAGCTGTAAACAAATACTTAGTGAGCAGCCTCGTAAAGACAAAAAACTCTATCCAATTCTCACCATTAAAAATCACTACGTTGTTGTCTCAGTGAATTGGTGCACTCATTAATCCTTATCTTTGAGCTGTCTTCGTCTGTGGTGACCCCCCTTATGCATTACAAGTTATTGCGCCGCATTCTGAGCACATCTTCAGCTGTGGATCGAATTATGTGTTGTGATATATATATATATATATATTATATATAAATATATTTATAAATATATATAATTAATATCTATAAATACATCAATGAATGTATATATATATGTGCATATATAAAAATACTCCTCTCTTTACTCTTTATATATATATATATATACATATGTATGTGTGTGTGTGTGTGTGTGTGTGTGTGCACGCGCGTTTGGATTCTTAATCCGGAAGGGGAGATGTGATTCGTCTAGTGTGTTAGGTATAAGTTAGTGTTAAGTTCATGCTTGCATGCCTTCTCGCTTCCAGCTAACACCGCTACACCGTGGTGAAAAGGGAGCAGCTATGCATAAGACTTCCCTGCCAGTACATAACCTTTCCATCATCGACTCCTCTAGCGCCTCCACGTTGACCACACACGGTAACTGGGTGCCTTGCGGCCCCAGAAAAACTCATAGGAGATCTCGGAGTAGTAGGGGACCCAAGAGATAGTGCCTTGTGGCCAACCGATGTGTGGACATGCCCTGGTACACTAATAACGCCTACCCCACTGTCTTGTGGGTCCACTTGATTGGGCGAAGACTTGGAGAACCAAATCAAAAATCAAACACCACTACCTTGAGGGCTTTATCACAGCAAAAGGCTAAGAGATGGGACCTTGATTTCAAATCTTACTGCTGCCTTGCAGTTTTCTTAAAAGGCTATAGAACCTCATCCAGAAAGAAAGGGCGTAGTAGTGGACACGATAGAGCGACTGTTTACCTCACTGAGATTACTTTCGGCCAGAAGCTGCGGCCTCCTCTGCTGTCAGTCGTCATGGGTTCGCTCCACTGGGCATGAGCATTGGAGGTTCAGAGGGTGTCTATCTGATGCGCGACAGATACTGCACCCAAACTGCGAAAGCAAGTTTGGAGCCAATGTGGGAAGTCCTGTGGCGATGGAGTGAGACTACGCCAACACAGAGGGATAAAGCACTGAGGCCCCAACAAGTAATCGTCAAAACTAACGGACTGTATCATGAGAATGATATATATATATATATATATATATATATATATATATATATATATATATATATATATATATATACTAGTGTACCCTGCCACGCGTTGCTGTGGCTAAATTTGGTGTAATGGAAAATTCTAATAAAAAGAGAAAATGCATGTTTCTTATATTCTTAGTACAGCAATCCACTCTAAAAAAAAAAGAAAAAAATGAAAAAAATGGTACTCTTGCAGAATTGGATCCTGATCCTCAGGATTACCGTCAATCATTGCTTGGGCTCGACCAACAATCAGTGGATAAAGTTAACGTTGAAACGCTAAATGTTTTTTTTTTCTGTATACAAAAATGTGAGTTAGTAATTAATATTTGAGTGATGGGGGGGGGTTACTATACACAGATCTGAAAAAAGTTGTCAAAAAACAAATGAAAGCAAAGGTAAGGTAAGTTACATTTCTACCTAACTGGATAATTGTTTAGTGTTTTTATGTAAGGTAAAATGTTTAATCGGCTGGAAAAACAGAAATGGTTGCAGACTGTTGAATACGTTAAGTTTGGGAAATGAAGTTGAAAACTAAAAACTACACAATACAGTGTCAAAAACCCACCGAATATGTTACCATGGCATAGGCTGACATAATCGGTGGGTTTGTGACAGTATTTTGTATAGTTTTTTTAGTTTAAACTCACTTTCTCAAACTTAACATAATCAACAGTGTCCGCCACCATTTGTATCTTTCAAATACACCGATAAACACTGTTTTTCGAGCTGACTAAACGTTACATTAAATGAAAAGGGTTTGTATTAACAGATACAAAGAAGTTGTCAAAAAATGAATATATAACAAATAAATGTTATCAAAAGGCAAGAAAAGTAAATGTTCTACCTAACTGGATAAGATTGTAGTGTTTTTATGTAATGTATAATGCTTAATCAGTTCAAAAACATGCAGTGTTTATCGGTATATTTGAAAAATACAAATGGCGGCAGACTGTATCGAACACGTTAAGTTTGGGGAAATTTTGGAAAAATGAGTTTAAACAAAAAAACTATACAAAATACTGTTAGGAACTCACTCAATATATGTTACTGTGATGTAGGCTGACATATAATCAGCGGTTTTAAATTTTGATCGATACAGGTAACGACTTTTAAGGGTCCCTTTTAGTGATTATCTGGTTTGAGGATATTATACAACTAAATGGCAAATCTGCCCCAAAAATCCGGTATTATTTTACTTTACGGCCCGTCTCATGTTCGTATATAACGAAATATTTTATTGTAGACTTCAGTGTACTAAAAACGAATCTGCAAACCGTTTCCGTCGCAAAAAGAAAGTTTTCATGATATGAAGAAATTACTTTTTCGAAAAGTGGGTGATCACTTTTCAATTTAAATTTAACTTAGAATGAGCACCCACTTTCTGAGAGAGGGGCATTTTTCTGTGTGTGTGTGGGGGGGTGTTTTGGCAGCCGAACCCCGGCCCTCCAACGAATTAAAGCAGGTAATTTTAAGGGATTTTCCAAGGGTAGAAAGAAAGCCCCCACCCCAAAAATCGTTGCCACAAAGTGGGTGATCATTTTACGTTAAATTATTGTGGAAAAGTGCTCCTTCACTTTTTTAAACTAACATTTCTTCATATCTTGGAAACTACTCGTTTGCCTTAATTATAAAGGTTATTTTCGTTTTCAGCGACCCCGAAAACACATAGGAGTGGTAATTTTAAATTTTCGAGGGTGGAGTAATTCCTCATATTTACCTTTCTTTCTTTTTTTTTTTCCAATAACATAAGAAATTAAGAATTAGACAAATTTATGGTGCTAATGCTAATGCACCGATCCGTACTATTTTTTAAATCGTATTTTCAAGTTTAATTAAAGTTTTTTTTTATTCAATTGTATTCTAAATAATGTTAATGCTTCTGTACTGTTCCTTGTCTGCTTAAGTTTAATTTTTGTTTATTAAATTGTTAGGTGAAAGTCCAGAATAGTTACAAAACACCCTCTTCTCCCCATGTTAAGAATGGCTTTTTAAATAATAACGTTATTATTTCAGCACGGATCAATAAGTGCACGAGTACCCAATTTCTTTAATAAAGAAAAAGCATTCATATTTTAGAATAGATGCAAAACTCCCTTCCCATGTTAAGAATAGCTTTCTAAATAACGGTATTATTTCAGCACGGTACCTTCTCTGCATAAGTACTATCTTTTGTTTATTAAATTGTTAGGTGAAAATATAAAATAGTTACAGAACACTCTCCCTTTCCCATGTTAAGAATGGCTTTCTAAATAACGTTATTATTCTATTATTATATTATTATGGTACTTTCTCTGCATAAGTACCATGTTTTGTTTATTAAATTGTTGGGTGAAAGTACAGTACTCATGCAGAGAGTGATCCGTGTTGTAATAATAACGTTAATATTTAAAAAAAACATTCTTAACATGGGGAGGGGAGAGTGCATTTTAACCTTACAATTGAATAAAAACAGCATAATAAAACTGTAATTAAACCTGGAAATACGATTTAAAAAATAGCGCGGACAAAAATAAACTGTACTTTACCAACCCATCCTATATCGAAAAACAAAAACAAAAAAAACTCAAAAAGCAAGCGACAAACTGTTTTTTGGCCTTATATAATAAAGAAAAAAATGTGTAAATGAAAAAATTTGGAGGATAAACAAATGAATTATGTTTTTTTTTTTACTTATCGAGTTAACAGAAAATTAAATCATTCGTCAATTCGTGGCTGTGAAATGAATCGAACCAGAAGTTCAGTTTTATCAACAGAACAGATTCGCAGTAACGGCTTACGAAAATATATTTATTTTATTTAATATTTTAATAATTCGCGAGGTAAATTAATTTAAATAACATAAAAACATACCTCGACTCTAAAGATGGGTTGTCTGAAAATTTCAAATAAATTGGTAACGTAGAAATTTTATTCACTTGTAACGAACCAAATTTACATTTATATATATATATGTATATATATATATATTATTATTATTATTATTATTTAAAATCTATATATCCATAAAAGTGAAAGTGTCTGTCTGTCTGTCTCTTTATACTTCCCTACACAATAACTTTGTCAATTTCCTTTTTCTACAGACTCGAAATTTGATATACAGTGTATTAAGATTGGGGGAAATCTTTGTAATTCGTTTTTGGCCAGAAATCTGGCTGTTAAGGGGTCGAAGTTAAACGATTTGATCTTTGAGAACACCACCAAACTCCTCCGCCAATTTTGGGTCTAAACACTTGAAATTTTAGATATAGGTTCCTTGGACATGGTTCTTAAATTAATAACTTGATTTGATCCCAAAACAATAAATGTTAAGGGATCGTAATAGGGGTCAAAGTTTTAAAAAACAATTTGACGTCTGCGGTCTCTACCAAATTACTCAGACAATTTCTGGTCTAAACATTTGAAAATTTACATAAAGGGTTTCAGAGATAGGGCAAGCTTTTTAATCAGTTTCGGTCGAAAATTTTTAGTTACCAATATATAAATGTATGTATGTACCTTTGCATGTCTGCCTAAAACTTTCATAAAAGGTGACAGATTTTCTGACGCTTAACATCGCTTTGAAGCTCGACCCTTCAGGCGACAAATACAAAAAAATTGGCTAAAAACATTAATGTCTTCACCCTCAACTGGGTACTTTTCTACAGGGAGGGGTCGCTTTTTTCGCCGATATTTTCGAAAGTCATCCTCTCTTTTCGGTTGTCTCGCCTTAATTTAAGCCTACGTCATTCCGGTTTGGCGGTGGTCGTAACAGCAAAGACGTCACAGTTTTATCCCGTTCTTTTCCTCCTTCGCGGTACGGGTTCGAGTCTGCTTTCCTACTACCACTTTTCTTTTGCTAAACACACACCCGAAAACACCCGGGCAACGCCGGGCACCTATGCTAGTATATTATATTAAAAAAAACAAACTATACATATGCCACTCCCCATTTGGAAGCACCAATTTGGTCAGAGGGAAAATTATTCCCAAGTCGCATTTAGGTAAAAATTGCACTTTTCTATAAATAACTGGATTCGTTCAAAAAGTATCCCAAAGCAAACACAAATAAATATCATCGTGTATATATATATATATATATATATATATATATATATATATATATATATATATATATATATATATATATATAATTATTTCCACAGCGAAACAACGTTGCAGTTCACAAGAGACATAACAGCCAACACACCGGAAGTCACAGATTCGAGTTCCGCTCTTATTTGTGCTCATCAGTTAGTTGACATTCGAAACCCAGACCTCTTGCATTCAAGGCGAGCGCTCTACCACCTGAGAAAACCCGCCACACACACACACACACACACACACACACACACACACACACACACACACACACACACACACACACGCACACACAGAGAAGAAGGTCTCTTAACTGACACAGATAAAGCAACCGCGGCGAAATCCGACTATGAAACGGACCTACTTCGTCTCGAACAAGAGATGTAGTCATCCAACCAAGCTATAACCCAAGCCGATGTCTCACAAATAGGAATCAAATACGATAACGTGAAAGACGTCACTGCAGTAACGAGAGAATGATGAAATAAATGTTGTACAATAAAATAAGCGAGTTTCTATTCTTTGTCTGATTTACTACTGAAGCATACGACGTGTTTGTTCCTGCACAACGTTACACCTGTTCAAGCTTTAGGTTAAGAGTATTGACATATATCTGAATAGCTTAGTTGGTAAGATATCTTTCCTATAAAATACAAGTTGCTGTGAAACTAAACTCGCCTTAATATTATGTTGCATCTTATGTTGTTCAACACACTAACAGGGGCAAAGCAGTGTAACTCTGCTAATATATATATATATATATATATATATATATATATATACTGTGTGTGTATGTGTGTTTATATTAAAATGAGATATGTATAAAATATGGTTTGAAGCCAATTAAACGCAAAATAAACAAGTATTTATTCATTTTTTCTTATCATGATGTTTAATTGTGGAAAAAGAGAATACAGAGTCCGCGTGTTGTCACCTGCAATGTTGCTTTTGAAATGCCGAAATAACGCGTCTGGCAACGCGAAGAAAAAATAAAGAAATACTTTTAAATACTTACGAAGGCGTATAACTCCGAAGTATATATGTATAACATTTAAAAAAGTAATACTTGTTTATTTTGCGTTGTAATTGGCTTCAAAACGTATTTTATAAGGATTTCATTTTTAAATTAAAATTCAGTCAACGCTTCTCACACGGAAAAAACACCCTCTCTCTCTCTCTCTCTCTCTCACACACACACACACACACACACACACACACACACACACAAAACACACACACACACACACACATATATATATATATATATATATATATATATATATATATATATATATATATATATATATAATTCGACCGTGTTTGGATTTTACCATTCTTGGATTTTGTACCCTTCACCGGACTATACATTCATGTGAAATCTTTCTATCATTTTTTCTTTTACCTCCTATTCCCCTTACCTCGCCTTTTTTTTAACCAAGTAAGATCTGTGACTTACTTGTGGTTTCATTAAATACTTTTACATGCAAAATCCGATCCCGCATTTTGCTAATTCCTGCCCTCTGATGAGAAGGACAGTATTGCTTCGAAACTCCGCGGATTAAGGACTATCCACTTATCTAGTGTTTCCTTTTCAGATTAAATATGTTTTTAACTCATTTCAAAGTGTTTTTTAACATGTTTTATTGACTGTTTGCTCGTATATATATATATATATATATATATATATATATATATATATATATATATACTTGTACTTTTTGTAGTAAAAGAAATCCCATAAAGTGCTCTATTATTAGGGAAAAACCTTTCTCGAAATAAGAGCAATATATTTTTTTTTTTTGTATATTATATACAGGAATTTACATCGGTAGTCGGAATTTACATCGGTAGCCGACTACCGATGTAAATTCCTGTATATAATATACAAAAAAAAAATATATATATATATATATATATAAACTGGTAGCCAAATTGAATATTGAAATGCTCATATCTTTGGTTCTATGAAACTAGATGGAATTATGCAGGTTCTTTTTGGATTATAATACTATAAAACCAAATAAAATATGCCAAATTTTTCCAATATTTCTCGATATAGTGTCCTGGCAAGTCAGTTAAGTTTTGCTGCTACGGGATTAATTAAGCTCCATCTTTTTTTGCCTGGTTGTCTCCTCTGTGGCCTTGCCATGGCAATAATATATGTATGTACGTATGTGTGTTCATCTTAAGAAAGCTTATGCGAATATATTTATATATTTGCATATGCATGATTCACTTCTAAACTGATTAACAAATGATTATGACATGTAGATCACAGCTGAGGACAGTGTAAATGTGGACTATGTTTAGTTTAATTTAATTTCATGCAAAAAGACTAATATGGAGTGGAAGCTCTTTATGCAATTTCCGATACTTCTTATTTTTATGAAATGTTAATAGTTATTCTGTATCAAATTATTAATATTCCCCAAATTTCAACTTTCTAGAGATTAAGACACCAAATAATGGCTATATTTATTATAATTAATTTTCATGCAACAATGGCAAAGCGTGGGGGGAATCTGTTTGATAAGATTCAGATGCATTCGATTTTGCGAAATTATTACAATAGGTATTAAATCATGGTTAATATTCCTCGAATTTCAGTTTCTCTGAAAAAGTGTTTTAGTAGATATCCTTTGGGCACAACTTTTCATTTGAAAATTAAAATACTCAGATTTACTATTCATTTAATAAATAGTGATTAGACACCATTTAAGCAAAAGTCCTCTAATTTCAATTTACTCCTAAGACCCGTTAAGCTTAAGCCTTAAATATTAAACATTTTCTGGAATGAAAATCATATTTCTGAAATTTTGAGTTGAGGATTGTCATAGACATTTTCGAGTTCAACAGAAATATTTCAGAGTCTGATAAGATACCCCTGAAAAGGTCGAAGGTTACATCCATCGAAACTTTGTGAAAATAACAATCAAGGTTGAAACTTTGTGAAATCAACAATCAAGATGAGAATAGTTGTTCGAAGAATGAAAATAATATAATGTATTTTTATCAACATCGAATAAGGATTCTAGACAAAAGTTATGGCATCATTATATCTTGATTTTCATGTCAGAACTTCTATTAATATTATATTAACTGTGCTTTATAACATTTAAGGAAATAAAAAAAAATATTAACAGATAACTCATTATTTGAAATATCATCGTTTTGATCATAAAATATCCGACGCATTTGATCATACGAATATAGACATTTGACTGAGTGCATATAAGTATATAAGTAATTACCTGGATTATTTGATTTGGACATATACAAACATCCTACATTTATTAGTTTATTATATGAAAAATAAATAAAATTACGAGTCTGTTTATCTCTTTGTCTGCTTTGTTTGTCTGTTGTATGCACATCAAGTACTGATGCAGCTTTCAACCAAACCTAGCATAATCCGCGATCCGAGAAGTCGCTTGAGCTATGTTACGTTGACAAAGATAAACGCTAAAGGCCACACGTAAGGTCACAGCCGCCATTTCTCATGGAAGTGCGACTCCAATCGAAATCGTTCATATAATAAAACGAAAAAAAAAAAAAAAAAACAAATCTAATGAATTTAAAGACCAGATGGGCGCAGATTTGTGCTTGGTTTTATGATAATGAGAGATCTGCTTTCAAGCTTAGCATTTTCAACTCAGCAAAAGAAAAATGGCGTTTAAATTACGCGTAAAATACAGAACAGGTTCATATAATACAGTATTAGCAATATGCAATTGTGAAAACCCTGTTGGTAGACATTTTAAATGATGCCAAGCATTTATTTAAACGTTAGAATAATATATTTCTATTTAATCGATAGAATTTTAAACGAACTAAAGAATTGTGATCATGTAATAATTCTCATATATCTAGTAAAGTTAATATATTCATATATTAATTCCATAGTGTCTTTAACGTAGTATTAATAGTAATATGAATCTATATATTAATACTGTAGTACCTTTAACGTACGTACGAGCGTACGTACGTATGTACGTACGTACGCGTGTCACTGTTTCCATATTATAAATTATTCGATCGAGAGAACCTATTCATGAAAAAAGTAGAATAGGCAATAATAATATGCTACGAACATTAAATAAGAAAACAGAGGCGCTAATTTAATATGCGTAGTATGTTATAACCTTCTATTTCCCTTTTTAATAAATAGGATTTCGCGATCACCAAAGACACAATGTAAATAAAATAAAATAAATAAAAAATGATGTCACTTTTGGACCGTACATGGTCTTCTGGCTAGGATCCAAGGACAGTATCTGTTCTGACTAAAGAGGGTGTAATGATAACATGCGATTGCTATTCTCACCGAGCGTCCATATAATGGAAACTGTCACAGACTCCTATAAGTATATTGGAGATAAACCGTAATAACCAGATATATTCTGACAATAAATTAAATAAATAAATTAGATGATATGGTTTTGACGAAAAGGCGACAATAATATCGCGGAGTCTCCATTCACGCTGAATTTCCACAGAATGCGTATCAGCAATATACATATTACATATGCAAAATGCCGCTGTAGAATTTCTACAGTTCCCGCTAGTATATAGTTGATTTACTGAAATGAATTCACATTTATAATAAAATTATTTACTAAAGTTATGGATCCATTGATAACCATACTGATGCTTAAATGAAGGAGATAGAAATGAACATGTCTAACCTCATAACCAATTAAACATTCAATTCAAATGAAATTTGCACACACACACACAAACACACATACATGCATATATAAATAACTTAGTAAATTAGTATAACTGGACCCCATTAGAGTGCTCGATTATTTAAAAAAAAACATTTAAAATAAGAGCGTAACATTTTATATGTATCTAGGCTCTGTTTAATTCTTTTCTAAGATTTTCAGAAAGACAGATATAAACAGCGGCTGAAGTGAGTGTCGACAAACGCGTCCAGATATTGGTCCTCTTTGTTTGGGATGTTTGGGATTTGAAACTGACGGTGCCGACGTTTTCTGATATTCAGTAACACATATTTACATAAATACATTTGTAATTGACAGTGAGAACACTGAGATTTCTTTGACGCGCAGCAAATGTCGAACAATAATCAAGTGGTTACAAGTGCTGACTACCGAATAGAATGTCGGATTTCAACTTACTTCTCTAGTCATACTGAAGAGCATTTATACAGCAAAACTTCCTGTAGGTGACTTAAACATACCCATGATTTTGCCTATTTTACTAAGGTTTATTCACACCTACACGTCATAAGAATAACTCATAAATGCTAAATCGAAAAAATACATTAATGTGAAACGTGTTTAATGTTTAATGAGGTGTTGATGGCATTTTGTTGATTGTCTCTGTAGTTAGTCATATATTCTTGAATGGAGTCCACAGTCATCAGACCCTAAGCTCCCTATATATTTATGACCATCTTATAATTTATTCCTTTAAATCAGTTGATTTATACAATTCTTCACAGTATATGTTTCTTAGGGAAAAATCAGTCACTTAATTATTATATCAATTAGTGAAACTATGATGCCCTTAACTCATCAGAAGAAAAAAAAACAACGATCAATCCGTTAAAAGGAATTGAAATGTGATTTGGCATGGTGAAAATCCGAAAATTGGAATATATATATATATATATATATATATATATATATATATATATATATATATATCTATATATATATATATATATATATATATATAATTATGTATATATATATATATATATATATATATATATATATATCCATATTACTTGGGTGCTCAGCTTGAATCAAAATCGAAGCCAAAACTTATATATATATATATATATATATATATATATATATATATATATATATATATATATATATATATATGGAAATGTATAAAAAAGAATATGAAAAGTATAAAAGCTTATAACTTTTCTTTATTCGTTTTCAATTGGTGATGTGCAGGAATACAAAATAATATTATTACAAAAAAAAAATTAAAAAAACTTTTTTTACAAGTACATATTTTCGACCGATCCTTCAGTCTTCATCGGTGTAGTGAAAGTGATGAGCATACACAGGGAAAAGGGGTAAGGAAAAGGAAGGGGGAGGAGAAGAAGGACGTATAGCCAATGAGAAGGTGCCATGTCAGTTTGAAATATATACACATATAAGTACGCACATACACACATGCGCACAGTACATATACACATATAAACGAAAAATTAAAAATTAAACAGTAAATAAAAATGAAGAAACGCACCTTTAACTGTCCAATCTTTTGAATTCTAACGATATTATTTATTCTAAGAGAATTCAAAGAATATAAGACGTTATGTGGAGAGACGCTATGAAGTTCATTTGTAATCAACGGCTTTTTCGTTCGAAAAAGAACGAAAACGTCGTTTTCAAATTCAACTGTTTAAAGACAGAAACGAAACGCTCCTTTTTATTAATTAATATATTAATATGTACATACACATACGCATACAAACAAATACTCACATGTACATTTATATATACATATATATGCATGTAGATATATATGCATATATACATACATAAACGCATGCATATGTACATATATACATATACTAACAAATACACATGTACATACATATATGTATATATATATATATATATATATATTTATATGCATATATACAGACGGCAAAAAGAAAGTCAGCGCTTGTATTTTTTTTCAAAAACTGCAAATTTACGCTAAATGTAATGTAACTGTTTAAACAAACTCTACCTCATTTGATTCGCCTTTTATTCTCCTATAATTTTACCTGTTCATATTTGACTTTTAATTGAAATATTCTAGTGTTCATGTCAAATAACTTAACTTCAAATTGAGGAGGCAAAAAGAAAGTCCGCACAATGGAAAATTTTTATTTAAATGTAACTTTAGGTCATTAATGCAACATAAATACAAGAGGAACACAATAAACTAGTTAATATTTAGTAGCATAGCCCTTCTGCAATTTGAGAGCTTGCAATCTTTTGGGAATTCATTGAACAATATTTATTTAAGGTACCATGTTTAGTTTCAATCATTCTTGATGTCCTGATAGTCATTTATTCGCGTTCTCAATATAGGCGATAGTCATTCAAAGCGGTTTCATCGATGACGAGAGCCGTCATTTAAGGTTTTTTTTTCCAGATAACAATGTTTATTCGACGATTTTGTCGTTTAAGTTTCTACCCGCTTTTATGTCGTTATAGATATGCATGCAGAAAACTATCAAGTTTGCTTTTGATTTGGATGTGATGCTTCCATTATGTTCTATAATATGACGTAGATTAGTGAATTAATGAAGGATATAGACAACAAGTGTATAAAAGTTTTTTTTTCGTCTGTTATATAAATCTCACCTGACTGTTTAAATGCATGCATGTATGTATGTATGTATGTATGTATGTATGTATGTATGTATGTATGTACGTGTGTATTATGTATGTATGTCTGCCTAAAACTTTTGATAGAGGCAAGGGATTTTCATAAGACCAGTATCGTTTGAAGCTCGACCCTTCGCACGACAAATATCGAAAATTTTGCTAAAAACATTACTTTCCTCACCCTCACATGGGCAGTTTTTCACAAGGAGAGTCGTAAATATTATGAGCTTTCCTCTATTAACTAACAGTTTATTATTTTTTTAATTCCCTTTGCATCTTATATTTGTTTAACATTTAAAAAATAAATTAGATGAAACGTATTGGTTTGGCTCTACAGCTGACATTCGCCTGTAGTATCTATTCTGATACTAACCTTTTATTCACTCAGTGAAGAAAAATTTCTGCGTGCTAATTTCTATTTTATAAATATATCTTCCGTACCTTCAAGTGTTTTTGCGAATATTCACTAACACTTTGCACTGGAGAATTATATTGTAGTTTGTATTATGATTAAATTGCGTCAAATGGTTTACGTGTGTCCTTCTATGAGGATACTTCAACATCTGATTAAATAAGAAATTTTACCGAACTACAACCGGAAATGAATGACTCATCTGGTCAAATAGTGTATCTTGTGGTAGTTTGCAAACATCTCTACCTCTAGAGTATCAATATTTATTATTCTTATTTCTGATTTGAATCTCCACTTACTAATGCAACTGAACGTCTACAGACACTTAATCGCGCGAACACGCGTATGTAGTTGTTGCGTATCTGCACGTTTACTGCAAAGCGTACATTAAATCGCGTCCGTTCTAGGAAATGCTTATCTTTACATGAAAAGCGATCTAGAAAAGTTTTTACTCTGGAAGATTTCAAAGTCTGGGTTTTATGACAGACATGTCATCTCTAGACACATCAAAAGTACATCGGATATATTCATGTTTGAAAAAGACATAACCAGATCTGACCTATCTCATGAGAATTACAAATACGTCAAACAGTGAATATACACATGCACGCAGACACGTACACGCTCACACACAAAGGTAGAAATGCACAAGCACACATGTTCATGCAAACACACACACACACACACATACTATTGCGTTCGTAAACGTAAGTTTATATTTCTATGAATCATATCAGATTTCTTTGCATTTCGATTTCTTCTTTTAGTAAAATAGTCAGGGTGTTATTCATGTTTATATGCAACCTTTTGGCGTACATGCCACAAAAATAAAATCAATATTACGAGTATATATATACAACTGTAGATCACGTGAGTATGGAAAATTAGTGTATATCGATAATAATAATATATATTTATATAAACATATCGTAACCGGCCCTTTGAATCAACGACTGAGTATCTATAATAATTTATAAGCAATCAAACTAAGCTTAAAGCGATGTCCAAGCTTATGATGTTGAATACTACATGGCTTGGATTACTGCATATGTTCTCCCGACTCAACATTATATAGAGTTTAAATTATCTTCTTTCTCCTGTTTATTCGATGGTACCATCGATGCCTCTATTCAGTCTCGTAATTGTGAGTCAACGGTTGCGTAATCACAAACCACACCTCTCCTGAATTGGCACTGTTTGCGTCTAGTGGCAAGAAGTCCAGGGCGACTGGAAACAATGCCGAGTTAAGCGGACAGCATATACAGCATCTGGAAGTCCCAAATAGTCACCCATTTAGTACTGACCAGGTTCAACGTTGCTTAACTTCGATGATCCAGCGGGAACCGGTGTGTCGACCTGCTTACGTCGTACTATAGAAGTTGAATATCTGGATGCAGAGATGACTTTGCAAATGAGATCGAAATCGCAGGCTTTTTTATGGTCTTTTCAAGAATTGACCTGGTATGGTAGAGTATCCAGCTAAGTGTTCATGCCTGATATAACATACAGTATTTACCATAGTATACACACGACAAAATGTCCCGATGTCCCCTGTACAGAGGTTATTCAAGTAAACCCCTATAGAAGTGTATGTGAATATATTTTCATTTATGTTAATGTAGAGATACATTGTAGCAGTTTTAAATACCATTTATGTAGTATATGCGTATTTATTTATTAAAGAACATTAAATACTCACACACATATATATAATGCCTATTTATTTATTTCTGTAATTAAAATAGTATTCTATAGTTTCGCCGTATATATGACTCATCAGCACGGTTGACAATGCAAAGATTCCAACTCATAACATCATAGCTTATAGTCATGGACACAACAAATAATTTAGCTGATATTACGTGCGATGAGCCGTAGACACGTGGAGCCGTGGATAACTTTTTTTTCTACAATATCAAATATATTGCAAATGTGGGTATATATTTATACTTTGCGTATGCAAATATATATTTGTTTGTACATGTCTCTAAATACGGGATGATAATGCATATGCAAAGGTAGAAAGAAATAAAAAAACTCCAGAGGGGCGAATTTATAACAATAAATTTATCACTACAAATAATACAAAAATATAAATATCATGCAAGCATATATGTACACAGTTAAATATATATTTCTGAATTAGATAGTTTAAGGAAGACTTATAATAAATGTAAATGGTAAATAAAATTTATTCAGAGCAGAGAGTAAAAGTAAAGAAAAGAAAGAATGTGAAAAGTGGTGGCTGTATATTTTCTTCGAATGGTAACAATTGCATCGTAACATTTAAAGAAAACCTAAACTACGCACTTACTGCATACAAATCAATCGGCGTATTTATGATAATCCAAAAAAATCGGAATATTCATGATAGTCCAAATCAATCGTGTATTAATGATAGTCAAGACCAATCGGTGTATTAATGATAGTCCATATCAATCGGTGTATTTATGACAGTCCAAATCAATCGACGTATTCATGATAGTCCAAATCAGTCGGCGTATTTATGGTAGTCCTAATCAATTGACGTATTCATGATAGTCCAAATCGATCGTCGTATGTATGATAGTCCAAATCAATCAGCGTATTTATAATAGCCCAAATCAATCGACGTATTTATAATTGTCCAAATCAATCGATGTATTTATTATAGACCAATCAATCGACGTATGTGTGATAGTCCAAATCAATCTATGTGTTTATAATAGTCCAAATCAATCGGTGTATTTATGATAGTCCAAATCAATCGGCGTTATTATGATAGTCCAAATCAATCCACGTATTTATTATTGTCCAAATCAATTAGCGTATTTATGATAGTGTAAATAAATCGGCGTATTTGTGATAGTCCAAATCAATCGGAGTATTTATGATAGTCCAATCAATCGGCGTATTTATTATAGTCCAAATCAATCGGCGTATTTATGATAGCCAAAACTAATCGACGTATTTATGATAGTCCAATCAATCGGCGTATTTATCATAGTTCAAATCAATCGGCGTGTTTATGATAGCCCAAATCAATCGGCGTATTTATCATAGTCCAAATCAATCGGCGTATTTATTATAGTCCAAATCAATCGGTGTATTTATTATAGTCCAAATCAATCGGTGTATTTATTATAGGCCAAATCAATCGGTGTATTTATTATAGTCCAAATCAATCGGTGTATTATTATAGTCCAAATCAATCGGTGTATTTATTATAGTCCAAATCAATCGGTGTATTTGTAATAGTCCAATCAATCGGCGTATTTATTATAGTTCAAATCAATCGTCGTATTTATGATAGCCCAAATCAATCGTCGTATTTATGATAGTCCAAATCAATCGGCGTTTTTATGATAGTCCATATCAATCGGCGTATTTATAATAGTGCAAATCAATCGTCATATTTATGATAGTCCATATCAATCGGCGTATTTATAATAGTCCAAATCAATCGGCGTTCTTATGATAGCCCAAATCAATCGGCGTATTTATGATAGTCCATATCAATCGGTGTATTTATAATAGTGCAAATCAATCGTCGTATTTATGATAGTCCATATCAATCGGTGTATTTATAATAGTGCAAATCAATCGGCGTTTTTATGATAGTCCATATCAATCGGTGTATTTATAATAGTGCAAATCAATCGTCGTATTTATGATAGCCCAAATCAATCGGCGTATTTATGATAGTCCAAATCAATCGGCGTTTTTATGATAGTCCATATCAATCGGTGTATTTATAATAGTGCAAATCAATCGTCGTATTTATGATAGCCCAAATCAATCGGCGTATTTATGATAGTCCAAATCAATCGGCGTATTTATGATAGTCCAAATCAATCGGCGTTTTTATGATAGTCCATATCAATCGGCGTATTTATTATAGTGCAAATCAATCGTCGTATGTTATATAGTCCAAATCAATCGTCGTATTTATGATAGTCCAGATTGATACTTGAGTGAGCTTCAGGCCTTGATCAATGGCGACTCCGATGTAAATAAAAAGCTCAATAACAACACTGTCCTCAATACCATCGTACTCTATTGCAATCACAAAATCACAGTAGTTAAAAGTACCGTCATTTATTTGGTATTCACTTGCTACTCTCATTGTGATTCTTGTTATATTAATTATCATAATATGTTCCCACCAACATCATCGCTATGATAACAATTAAAAAAGAAATGGTTCCTTTCCATAACAGATACGTTCCAAGTGTCAGTCAATTTGAATGCGAATAGATAAACATTTACACAATGGGATATCTTCATCTTTCTTTTCTTCCTCCTCCCCATCACTTGTAAATGAAAATCTACGTCTTCGGTAGGGGCCTTCTCTTTCCTATTATTTGTAAATAGAGTTTCATATTTTTATTTATTTTTCCCTTCGTTAAAAACTGTGGAGTCGGCTTGTCAACTCGAATTCGCAATGTGATGGATTATGTTTTGAACATCAGTTGTTTGTTCTGTTTATGTACGACGTTTGTCTTGCAAAGCGTATGAGCATAAGACAAATGACAAAACGAATTTTGCCCAAAGTTGAATCTCGTTCTTTTTCACGAAATATCGTCTTCAACATCAACACTTGGACATGTTTGAAAATCTCTCAACCATTGGTTTCATTAGTTGGCTTCTATTTTGTTTAACTTAAAGTGTTGAAACAGTTTTCTATTTCATACACACATTAACTACGAGGGTCGTTCCGAAAGCAAGGACTTTAAAACTAAAACGTTGAAGAGCTACGAAGACGAGACTGGTATCATTAAAACGAGCGACAATTTGTGCTTTAGAATAAATTTTTCTACATAGTCGCCACTATTCTCAACGCACTTTGCCAGCCTCTTTTAATGCCGTGGCCGTAAAAGCTCGGACCGTGTTTTATCACTAGGGCTATCACAACAGAATATTCTCATCATTTTTTTTGCCTCTCGATTATATATTACACAGTTAGACACAGTTAGACACACGTAACCGAGAACCACCTCACTCTATATAAAAGCATATAAGATATCAACGGATACACACTCGAGAGTCAAAACAATGAAAAGAATATGCTGTTGTCCTAGCCCTATTTATCACTCCCACCTGTATCGCTACTTTGAAATCGAAGAGCCCATTTCCTAACTCTGCTGATATCAGCTGTATCGGCTTCGTAAACGTTAAACGAGTGCCACTGAATGTTAATCAGTTCGATTTTTTCTACACAAAAAAATCCAATGACGCATATCTGCTTCTGACGTACGTCCATGACAGGGGTTGATTTCTCAGAGTCTCACACTGTCAATATCTGCAAAGAGATATGAAACTTTCAGATGATAAATGCAAAAGTTAATTCATCGTAGCAATGTAATTTGCAATCCACTATAATCCACTCGAACGGAAAACAATTCTTATCAATCCTTATAATAAAAGAAATCGTATTTTGGAACGTCCCTCGAACTAGACACTATTCTCGAGTGTCTTTGGTTTCGATTTGTACAAAGGTTTGTCGGGAAACCGAAAAACAAGACGCTTCACTCTACAAGTAAACCCTAGCCAAACATTTAAAATAACAAAACATTCAAAGTCCAAACCAGAACCGTTAGGTACAGCTATACGCTAGATTATAAAGAGGATGCTGCACCTACTAGTGATATTTTGACCCCCCAAATGTATTGTTTTTAAAACAAATTTCGATTCCCGAACCACGCCGGTAGGAATCGAAAACGTACCCTCTAATGAAACATAAACAGTTCTGCACAGGGTTGCCACTGTTCTGTTTTTAAATCGAAATCTGTTTTTTAATCAATTCGGGTTTTTATTTTCTTCAATGTTGATTTTTTTCTTAGGCACTATATTGTTACATACGTTCTAAAGTTGTAAAAGTATTGCAAAATGTGCAGTGAAATGATTAAAAACATACATTAAAATAACCTTAATTAATAAAAAGTAAAAAAAAATATTTATCTTTTTGTAAACAATAATATAAATAATGATTAATAAAGTTAGATGTCAACTAATAAAAACCTAAAAATGGATTATATATATATGTAAGATTTACGTGTGGAAATTGCCTGAGACAAAGCGTGAAACTACTTGAGGTAAGGAGCTAATGGGAGTGAAAGATGATTACCGCAAAGACAGGAGATGCCTATTTACCTTAATCTTGAAATTACCAAGGCCGTAGGTAGGAGTAAATTAATTGGCGTATTCATGATAGTCCAAATCAATCGGCGTATTTATGGCAGTCCAAATCAATCGGCGTATTTATGACAGTCCAAATCAATCGGCGTTGTTGAATGTGCAAATCAATCGGCGTATTTGTAGGTAGGAGTACAAAAATGAGCAAGAAAAGAGTCACAAAACCTTGCAGTTATTGCAAATAATCTACTGTATTAAGAAGCTATTTTATAATGAGATATCAAAACTGAGACTTGATAAGGACCACTAGACCAGCAAATTGAAGGAACTGGAAAAAAAGAAGCAGAGAATAAATAACAAATTCTGAAGAATATATGTCCAAATAGTATTTATTAAAAAAAAGACTCAGACTAGCAACATCACGTCTGTGCATGTGCCAGAGAAAGAGAGAGAGAGAGAGAGAGAGAGAGAGAGAGAGAGAGGAGTGGGTGAAGAAGAAATGTGGAGGCCAGTCAAATTACTGCTACGTTTCTGAACTTTATTAAGAACCTTCAAACTTACGAATCTATCTAGCTCACATTATTTTAAAAAGAAAATGTGATACGATTTTCGAACGATTTGGTTTTCGAACAGATTTTCAGAATGAATTATATTCGAAAACTTAGATTTCGGTTGAATTTACTCGGTTGGTTTGGCGTACCTCTTTAGATGGCGAGTCAAGAAAGACAAAAAAACTTTATGAATTTCTTTATTTCTGTTTTCACGCAATTATCTACTTGTAGATCACTTTATATCATAATTGTTCATATTTTTTGTTTGACTGTTGGTCACTAATAAGCTTCAAAACTAGTTGACAGAATTGCAGAATAGTACCCTTGATATACTACATATGTAACAGGAGTTGGTTTGCTTGATTTGTTTTTTCTTCAGATCAATCTTTTTCGATGTTTTTAATGCTAAATCATTTTGGTAAACGTTTTATGCTGTAGCTCTTTATATATCATTCATAGTGTTTGGTTTAGTTGTTTTGTAAATGAAATTGTGGTTTTGTTTCAGGCATTACAAAACATGACTGAGTTTTGCAATAATGTCCAAATATAACATAAAAACATGCGCGCGGCAAATTTGAAGAAATTCACAAGCATCACTCATAAATAGATTAAGTCGCGCGGATTGTTGCACGCAACTGCGAACACGATACACGTGTCTACTGCTATCAATATACATCAATGTGTCTGCGAAGTGGCAATAACAATTGGCATATGTTATCTATAATTTTTGAAGCATCTGTTCGGTTCGACTGTTAACGAAATTGTAGGAATTTAAAATAAATCTGAGCCAGAGAAAGACATTTTTATGGCGTGCAACGTGTAATCAATATATCCCCGTATACGTACATTTATATTTATTGAAATACAGTGTATCCCAAAAGTAATGCTAATAATTTAAAAACCATAACTTTCTTTTAAAAAAACGCATCCAGTATTTTGCTTTCTTTTATATATCAAAGGCTACACTGGGAGATTTTTTTCCCTTGGTGCAAGACCATAATCTGGTCTAATTTCTTTGATAACTGCTCTATATCCCTAGTCATGAGCAGTTCTTAGAGATTTACTTTTTCCAGGCTTTATTTTCTCTCTTTGAGGACGGATTCGTTTATTGCTAATCGGCTGAGGCGCCTACTGAGCTATGCCGATCGGATTGCCCAGGCATTTTATTCAGAACAAAGTTGTTCTCTTTGAGGTCGCTGACTTTCCATACCTTGTGTCACATTTCCCCGATTTGGGAGGAAGATAAACACATCAACGGCTGAGATCTTGACGATTTATGTTGGCAAATTTTAGCCTAGCCAAATAAGAAACGGACCTTTGGCCCAATGGCGCTGTGTTTTTTTTTTTTAATTTTTACAAAGGAGTAACCACTTATTAAGGCCTAGAGGCCATTCGAGGATAAGGTTAATAAGCGTACAGTGTATTTCAAAAGTTCAGCTTGACGTTAAGCTAAGTCGATATTTTGTAAGTTATGATAGTCTTAATTTGTTTTCTACTTCAGGACATCTTGGATTATATGTGTATGTAAGGAATAGGTCTGGTTTTCCGTATTTACTAATAACTGCCATTGCATCGTGATAATGTTGTTGGTGATTCCTAGGATTTCTTGAAAATGAAGATAGTAGAATAATTGGTACACCAAGATCACCATCTTTATTCCTTGCCAAATGATTGAGCAGCTCTTAGTTTTGATGGCTTCTAATGAAGTTAAAACTTCAACCTTCAATTTTCCCATAGGCATCTACTATATATTGTTAGAATAGTTTATCAGATCTATGGATGATACTATTTAGTTATCTTTTATTGCAAGGCGATAACTGCAATATTCTTGCATTGCCACTTTATTGCAAACTATTGTTTGCAGTTCTTGGTTATGTTGCATCTTTATGTACCAACCTTGTTCACCATTTGGAGATAATATGGTATATATCATGGGGTCCAAAACAGATAATAAATTCATTGTTTTGCTTGACCATGTGGGTAAAAAAATAATATTTCTGTTAGCAGGTGGAGCACCATCCTCACCAACAAATACTGCAGCTATTTCGTTGTTTATTAGATTATTACATTTCTGTTATATCTGGAACAGCGGTGAAGTGCATCGAAACTCTCCTTAGCTTTACATTTTACCTTATAGCACGTGCTTTCTCTTTTAATTCGATGACCCTCTTATTTTTGTAAGCTTGTTTATAAGGATTATTCTCCATAACTGTAGCTATGGTTTCAAAGACACTTTTAATACATTTATTCGTTTCTAGTAAATTGCACCTAAGTTAAGTTGCTTCAGATGAGTCGAGGATGTAAATTTGTCAATATTCTTTTCTCTTCTTGATTATTTGGATGCAAAGTACTGAAATGATGGCTTTCTAAGCGAAAAAAATAGGGACCTCTTCCAGGAGGGCAGACTATATTTGCTCCCAATGAAAATGATGAGTTGTAATTGCGTTTATTACTTTTGAAATTAAGTGCTTCTTGGTCATTGCCTTTGAGTTGAGGAGGATAATCTTCTAAGGGAGGAAGAAAAACTTTTCCTCTTTGGCAACAATTCAAGGCTTCTCCTTAAAATCTAAGTAGTCTACAAAATGAGCAAATGACATTCATGTCACCTATAAAATAATACGGGATATTTAGTCTTTCTACTTCATTCATATTGTTTTTTCCTTTCCCGTTGTCTGGCCCTTTCATTTACCAGATAAAATTGTCTACATTCTTCAGTCTTGTTATTTCTTTTTCCTGCCCTCTGGCTCTTTTCATTTTCCAAATAAAGTATTTATCTTATTCATTCATGTCACTTATATGTTGTCTCATTATGTTTCTTCTCTGAAATCTGATATTATCCTTTTCTTTAGTTCGTAGCTGCTGACGCCTTCGTATTCGTCGTTCTCTTGCTGCACTTATCTTATCTTCCATTATAGTGATAGTGATTTGGTATATGCTGCGGGTAAATTGAAGTCAAGTTAGGACAATTTTGTGCTGAGATGTGGACTATATGTTAATTAATGACTAAAAATGAATTTAGAGCAAACTATTTTAATTTTTTTATTTATATGACCTAAGATGTTTTTTCTGTTTGTGTTTAAAATTAAAAAAAAGGAAATATAAATTGAGAAAGAGATAACATCATTTTCATTAATATCTTAACATTTTTCAGTTTACAGAATTAATGTCGTAAGAAATTAAACTGTTTGGGGCATCAATATAACAAAATTTTATATTATTTTTTCCTTCAATTCTGTATACAACTTTCTTTTCAATTTTTCTTTGGCATTAGCTAAGAAATTCTAGGCCTTCACTTATTATCTTAAACATTCAGGAGAACATTTTAAGATTCTAAGCATTCCTTTAAAAGCAATGTTTGTATTTCTGTTGAACTTCATTCAGGGAGTATATTTGCCAAGTAGTTTTTGGAATTTTTTTTTTCATGAGTCAGGTTGCTCCTCTAATTATTGAAAATACGGCATAATCACGTTGACACACATGTTCCCTCTAGATCACCAAAGTTAAGCAACGTTGAACCTGGTCAGACCAGTTGGGACCTAAGATGTTGTATGTGCTCTTATCTCGGCATTGTTTCCAGTCGTCCTTATCCTCGTGCCACTGGACTCAAACAGTGCCGATTCAGGAGAGGTGTGGCTAGTGATTGCGTAACCCTTGCCTCACAATTACACGTGCTATTGCTCCTAAGGGGTATCCTGTGTCTTTCAAGACTGAACGGAAGCATAGTATGGTATAATTACTGGAATAATTACTGGAATAATGCAGATTATAAATCAAATGAACTGCCAGCATCGACTGGCGCCACGCCAAATAATTGTGAAAGGTCAAGGAGGATGGAAAGACCAAGGAGAGAGAAAGAGAGTACCAGTTAGACCTCAACTGGATGAGTACAAAGAAGACTGGGATTTTGGTGAGGCTTATTGGCACTCAAATTCACGTGGAGTCTAATGGTTGTTTCCAGCGAGACATCAATAGAACACGGATGTTGCGATAACGAATAGTTATACACCTGCAATTTACATTTGGAGCGGTTAGATTGACTAATCGACACACATCAATCGCTGCATTCGTTTTTTCCAAAAACAGTCTCAGCAATGAGACGGAATTCATAACTTGTAAACTAAATGGAAACTCCTATCAGCAAAACATCACTGTAATTACACACAAATACATAGAGGTATAATCCTTGAAAAGTATGTTTGTATGCACTAAATGAATTCTTGCGTTTCGTAAAGGATCTTGATCGTTAGATGCGAATATGGCAAATTTATGAGAACAGACAAGCACCTACTTGACATCATTTCACACACCCTTTTTGACAGTGCAAATCGCTAATTACCTAAGAGGAATTTTATGCTACAAAAATTTGTCTGATGCTTAACAATTTATATTATAGGACTTGAATTTTATACTACCAAGTTTTCTTGTTTGCTGATTATTAGCACGTAATTGGCGACTATTTGAACTACTGTCATGTCTTCAGCAATGCTATATCTTTACTTTTAGATATATAATATATAAAGTAAAGCCTGTCACTCGTGTTTTAATTCTAGTATTTGTAAAATAAGAAGTGTGTATTTCCAACGAATTATATTTATTATCCGGAATTATATTTTCGATTAGGTCATTAAAATCAAATTATATATATATATATATATATATATATATATATATATATATATATATATATATATATACTAGCAGAAGTACCCGTCGTTGACTCGGTTCAAAAACAGCCTACAGAAAATGGACTGTGATTGATGAAAGTATGATAGGTTATGAAAAGGAGGGGGTTGTAAAGAGATAGGTTTTGATACTCAAAAATTTTACCCTAAGCAAAATATGATGAAAGTAAAGATAATTTTAGCGAAAATATATTTTTTATATCAATTTTGTTTCCATTCGTAGCCAAGAGTGACCAACAAAATGAGGTTTCCTTACAAATAGAAAATGTTTTATATATAATAATATAAATATAAAAGAAATAAATGTAACCATAGTCAATAAAAGTTACTTTTATGGTATTTTTAAGTAGTTTGTAAAAAAAAATTTTTTTTCAACTCACAAACCGGTTTACAAAAAAATCAAAATGGCAGCGACTTTGAAATGGAGAGCCCCGTTTTCAATTTGAAGGAGGGGCACCTGATCATTCTGTTAACAATTTTGGAGACTTCTGTCAACGTAAGGAATATTTATAAATATATTTTAATGTTTTCCGTTATTTTGCGCTTGAGGAATATTCGATTATGGCATGTGTAGTTTATATAAAAATTTATTTAAGTAGTTATCGTTTCTAATTTCGTTTTAATTTCGGTTCGTTGAAATTATTTCAATTAAAGAGCATTAAAAACTATTTCAAAACAAAAAAAAACATGAACTGAACTTTTATTGACTATGGTAACATTTATTTCTTGCATAATTATTTTTTCGGGTAGTCGTTTGTTGGCTTACTAAATAATATCGACGAAATATCGAAAAACAAAGAAATAAAAACAGTTTTGAAAAATAATGAAGCTTTACTTACTTTAGTAAAATAATCCGAAACAGCAAAATGGGATATTAAAAATGTAAACACGTAATTACTTTTGTTTTTTAAAGTAAAGACTCGATATAAATATGAATAAGAAGAAAATGTCGCCCTTTTCAAGCAGAACAGCTTCCTTTCAGTTTTACAGTATTGAACGGTGTAGTATTGTGCCGTCGGATTCAGGGTTGTACTATTGTAATATAAAGAATCGCAGAAAGGGTTGTAATCAACTGAATTCCTTCTAGTACACTGACAAAAAAGCTTAAACAGATATATAAATAAAAAGAAAAAGGTTATGCAAATCTTTTTAAAAAGACACGTAATCACGTAAGCAGGATTTTTTCCTGCTTTTGACACGATAACAAGTAACGTTCTTATTTTTTATTATTTATCTATTTTCGAAAGAGTTCCACGTGCAAGTGGAGAAGGAAAAAACAGAGTTATGCCAAATTTGTGTCGAGAATTGTCTAAAGTTCCGACTTTTTTTTTTGCTTTCACTTTAATAATAACGTGAATTTATGAGATGAATTTATTCGACACAATATGATTCAACTCACAAAAAGTTAATAAAAGCTAACGTAAATTAAGATTAAAGTTAAGGTGTTATTGTGGACCCTCACCCCTTTTAAAAAACCTTGTTAAACTCTGTGACATATTTACATTCTAGGGAGGTCAAGCGCGAACGAACACCTAATAATTTTATTATGCCATATTTCTTCAAACTAAAACATAATTATTAAAGTATACTTACGCAAATAGATATGAAAAGTCTTTGTTAAAGTTTGTGCCATATTTCTATGGAGTACAGGTGCGAACGCAGACCCCACAATTTTATTATACCATCTCTATTTAAGTTAAAACATACTTATCAAAGTATTCTTATGTACATCTATATCAAAAACCCTTGTAAACGTTTTATTTTAAATTTTTTTATTTCCATACTTTGGGGGCCAGGCGCGAACGCAGACCCCACATTTTTATGAACCACCGTTCTGCCAGATCAAACAGCTTTATATTATAGAATATATATACAGTAGCGTCCAAATGTTAAGGAACGGTCGATCATTCTTTTTGAATGAGTTCTAATTTCATCTATAAAAAAGGGGGGAAAATTTTGGTGAATTTTCTAATGTTTTATAATGGTAGTTAAAAAAATATTTTTGATTTCGAATATATATTAGTTTTTACATATAAATAAATTTAATTAAATTACAGGCGTTCAAAAGTTAAGGAACGGGGGAAATTATTAATGAAAAATGAAGAATCCTTTCAGTATTTAGCGAAAAGCCCCTCTTTTCAATCACACTATGGTATCTTTTGTTGCAAGACAGAACAATCGTTCACATGTTATAGGTTTCTAATATATTCTCATAAATCATCAGGATTTTTTTGGATTTTTTCTGAGATCTTATCACCAATAATTTTCCAAACATTTTCAATTGGATTCAGGTCAAGTCTCTGAGCTGACCAATCCATGACGCAAATATTGAATCTATTTAGCTCTTCTAAAACTATGTTTGCCTTATGGCACGGTGTGTTGCCTTGCATAAAGATATCAGAATCAGAAAGATTAGGAACCACGTGTTCTCTAATCAATTCTCTGTACATTCGGGCACCAACCTTTCTATGAATACTCACAAGGGGGCCACTTTCTTTTGAAGATATCATACCCCATTCCATTATACTGCGCCTCCAAATTTTACTTTACTTTTTACGCACTTAGGGGACAGCCTTCCTCATTGTTTTCTTCTGATATGTGGTCTTTTCTCTGATCCGAAAACAATGAATTTAGATTCATCACTATAATGAACATTTTCCCCTTTTTGTTTTTCGGCGAATACCAATCTGGCCTTTTTATTTTTAATAGAAATTAAAGGCTTTGAGCATGAACTTCTTGAAAATAATCCAACTTTGTTTAATCTTCGTGAGATCGTTTGTAGGGAAATTTTTTGTCCAGTTTTGGATGTAAAATCTCGGGATATCGAAGCTGCCGTTTTAAACCGATCAGAACGAGATAATCGAATGATTTTCTATCCCCCCTTAGTTGTTTTTCGGCTCGGCGCGACCTTTTCTTTTGAGTCAATGGTATACCTTTTTTGTTATTTTCAATAACCCGTAAAACAACGCTTGTAGACCTTTTCAATATTTTAACAATCTCCCGTATGGATTATTTTTCATCATAATGGTCACAAATAAGCTGTTTTCCTTGTATAGATACCTTTTTTCGCATATTCGGAGTCGACATTTTGTTAAGTTGTTATTAAAATTGCTAGAGTTTGTATTACTTTTCAGCGTTTCTTAACATTTGGACGCCTGTAATTTAATTAAATTTATTTATATGCAAAAAAACTAATATGCATTCAAAGTAAAAAATATTTAACTACCATTGGAAAATTCACCAAAAATCTTTTTTCCTTTTTTTATAGCTAAAGCCATTCAAGAAAAAAATGATTGGCCGTTCTTTTACTTTTGGACGTTACTGTATGTATATTAACACCACCAGTCATTAAATACTGAAAGCACATAAGTAACCAGTATTTTATTTATCAGTTTTAATTTATATTTCAAGCGTTTTCATTGGCGAATCGACATAGACACATCTCTGTGTTTCTATTAAATTACATAATTAGTAGTGAAAAGGAAATAATCGAGATTAGACAATACGTTTAAGGCAAAAGAAGTTAAGTTAAAGACTGAGGAAATAAAAAGATAATGAAGAATAAAAGAATCTGAGGGAATATTAAGCGAACTTGAATTGCAAACACGCGTAATAGAAGATTTTCCAGCAATTATTCAACATTGCAAAGGTTCTAGATTACCTATAAATTTATTACTAAAATATGTGCTACTCTATAATAATTTGGCTTATAAGGTTACGTTTATTAAAATGGAGTTAATCATTACTTTGTTTCCATAATTTTTCTTCTATTACTTACTCAAAATGGAAGATGTGTCTTTTTTAAGGCGGCGAACTTAAAATAAATCACAGAAAGATATTTTTATTATATAAGCATGTGGTTAATCCAATTTTTTTTGTCATTTATAATTTAAATACTATTTCGCTCACATGCCTAGCGACTTGCGCGTATATAACATAATCTACGGGTTCAAGTTTTACAAAATTAGACTGTATTTCGCCAATAAAGCGTCGAAAGTTGTCGTCCATATAGTCTTATGTCGGGTTTATCAGCGTATACATGTAACGTTACACATCCCCCAAATAAAATAATCAAAATAACCGATAACTGCCAAATCTGCAAATAAAGAAAATATAATTGTCAATTTAAAGTTGGCCTTTTTCATTGTCAATGTAAAGGTCGCTCAATTCCAAATAAGGATTATTTTAGATTGTACAAGGTTTATTTAAAAACCATGTACATGCTCAAATATTCCTTTGTTGGAATCGAGTTATACCTGACAAAAGCTATTTTAATTGTTTTGATAAGCCATAATGTTTGATTACCTTAGCATCTCATGTTAAGTTTCTGCCAATCGTCGACTTTTCTCATTTTCTGTTGTTCCACACGTCACTCACTACTGTATTTGATATCTATCACTTTCCTTCTCTTTTGTTTATCAAGAATCAAACGGAATAAACCTTAATAGAAATTATAATTGAAATAGTTCATTAAAATTAAAAGAGTAGTAATACTATTTAATCCGAAGCTCGAAAGGAAAAAAGAGCGAGACATGCGTGCGAGTGAGGAAGAGAGAAAGAGAGAGAGAGAGAGAGAGAGAGAGAAAGAGAAAAAGAAAGAAAATAAGGAGAAAGAAATTTTAAATGTGTCGTTTTCAGGTATAAAAATATAAATGGCTCCGCAACTCAGTTTTCCTGATTCAAAGAATCTAAATGAAGCCGAGTAGATGATCCAACGAGCCATATTTTTGCCTAATACACTCACACTCATACATACATACATACATACATACATACATACATACATACATACATACATACATACATACATACATGTATATTAGAAAAAGATCTAATATTTATATTGTTTAAAGTCGCGTATTTCTAAAACTTAAAAAAAAAGAACAATTTTAAAAAATCTACGGATCTATAAAAGAGGCTTTCTTTAGTCTTTCATGCTGCAATTTGAAATAGCTTTTTATTGGTACATTCACATGGAAGAGCTCGATTAAATACATATATACATACATACATACATATATATATATATGTAAATTAATATATATATATATATATATATATATATATATATATATATATATATGCCTGAGTTTGTGTTTCCCGTACACGCATTGCTTTAAAAAGTTTTATCGGCCACGCAAACATTAATTCGCATGGTTATTAATAGAGTAAGGTAGTAAATTATATATTTACAGTTATTTGTGCGTAAAAGAATTATTGCAAAATAAATAGATTCATTTGAAAGTTAATTATCAAAAATATTGTCGTAAATTGTTTTTGTTCAGCTTTTCTTTTACCATTCCTGTTTTTTGAATTGATTTCAGCTTCAGTAAATATCCCTCTCTTTCTCTCTCTCTCTCTCTCTCTCTCTCTCTATATATATATATATATATATATATATACATATGTATATATACATACATATATACATACATATAGATGTATGTATATATATATATGTATATATATATATACATATATACATACATCTATATGTATGTATGTATTTGTGTGTGTGTATCTTGTAAAGAAATAATTAAACTGTGCTTCCCCAAGTATTATTAATAGAAGGATAATATTTTTTAATATACTTTTACTTTTACTGCTATACTATGAAAACATAATAATGTTATATATATATATATATATATATATATATTTATATATATATATATTTATATATATATATTTATATATATTTATATATATATATTTATATATATATTTATATATATATTTATATATATATATATTTATATATATATATATTTATATATATATATTTATATATATATATATTTATATATATTTATATATATATATTTATATATATATATTTATATATATTTATATATATATTTATATATATATATAAATTTATATATAAATATATATATATTTATATATATATATAAATATATATATATATATATTTATATATATATAAATATATATATATAAATATATATATATAAATATATATATATTAATATATATATATATTTATATATATATATAAATATATATATATATAAATATATATATATAAATATATATATATAGATATATATATATATAAATATATATATATATATATATATATGCATATATATATAGTACAATGAAGTTATCAAATAATTCATCTTTAACAATGCAACTTATAAAGATAGAGAAAGCTTACTGCTCCCATGAGGAGCAATTTAATATATTAATAAAAAGATGGGAATAAAAGTAATAACTAACTTTATAATATCATCCAATCAATAACGAAACACTAATGGAGAAAAAATATTTCGGTGGTGCCATTTAGAAGCTAAATGCTTTCCATCATATACACTACTTTTTCGATTTTTATTATCCTTTTTTTTCTTCCTATTTACGTATGCTTTACTTTTTCCTAGTTAAATGTTAGATATATCATTTTTATACTTCAAAGATTTAATTCCTGTATGTTATATCTCTTTTAATATACCTTAATATATACCTACTTTTAATCTTGATCTAAATATTCTTACGCCAGTTTTTATCTATAAATTTTACATTTGATATAATTCTGGTCCCTTCTCTTTTGTTGAGATGCATTTAGCTTCGAAATCTCATGTCCTTAAAATGTTTTTTCTCTGTTAGTCTTTCCTTATGGATCTGATTTAATAGTTATTTTTAATTTTTATTTAATAGTATATAAATTCCGATCAAAAAACCGATTTTTGACTAAAGTTATAGACAGTTTCATCTCACAAGTGCATTTGAGAAGTTTTATTACCATACAACAAGAACGAGCCGGTGTATAAAATCCACAGTACGTTTATATACATTCTTTCCAATGGCTACCAACGTTTTCAAATGCGTTGAGATAATGAGACAATACCACGTGCGAAAAGCACCCAACTTCTAGTTAAGAGGTCAATATCGCATAATATAAGCAAGCTAGGTGGAGGTTCAGTTATGGCTTGCAAAAAGGTGCTAGTCTATCGACATCGAAGAGTTTTAACGTAACGAAATGAATATTTCTGTTTAGAGCAAAATTGAACTAGGATGCAAAGTTTTGCACTTTAAACTTAATTCAAGACATTATATAAAATGTCTATATCTCTATCTTTTCTATTATAAAAAAGTCACTCTGTGTGAGTGAGAATTTTTTCCTTATAGGTTCCGAAACGACTGAGCCCATTTTTCGACAATTTTCACACAAAATAAATTTATATGTCTGGCAGTGTCATTAGATATATGTTGTACAGAAATTCATCTGATAACTATCGAAAATCGACAGAAATTTTATCTTACAAATTGCTTTTTTTCTCTCATAAATATAAAAGAATGATTTTTACAAGGGGATCTTTTTCGTTACACCGACCAAAATTTCAGCAAATAATTTCTTCTTCATCCGATAACTACCGAAAATCGAAAGAAATTTTATCTTAAAAATTGCTTTTTTTCTCTCATAAATATAAGAGAAGAATTTTTACAAGGGTATCTTTTTCGTTCCACCGGCCAAATTTTCAGCAAATCATTTCTTCTGAAGAAAACAGATTTATTCTAATCGGGAGATATAACTTACTGGTAGAGCATTCAAATACAGATCTAATGATTCCGTGTTTAAGCCCGGGTATACCTCACTATTTTATTTTAATTTTTTTCTTATTAATGAGTTAAATTTACGATGAACTAAAGAGGTACTATTTAAACTCGTCGAAAATCATTTCTTCCTTTGTATATTTAAAAAGGAAACATTAATCAGAAGAGACTTTTCCAGGGCATTTATCGTCAAACACAAATATCAGCTGATATGATATTGTAAACAAACACAGACGGAATTTGATAAACCACATTATCATTATTGTTTTTTTTTTATTAAATTTTATTTTGCGATAATTTCTGCAAATTTTTCCGCGTAATATAAAATAATCAACAGAGAATTGATTCTACGATAATATATACGCAATCTGCATAAAGTAAAATATCATGTTTAAGCGTATTGTACTACCGGGAAACGCCGGGATACCAGCTAGTAATTTTATAAAATCAACAGTAGGTTCTCTAAATAGCATTGTAGACTACAATGTGTGTTCACTAAGACAATGAGGGGAGATATGTGAAACTTCATCCCGGGTCTCGACTACAGCAAGCAATCAATTGAATTGATTAAAAAATGGGTCATTTGATCGATTTCGATCAAAATAAAAGTATTACAAATTATACAACATTCGTTTATCCTTATCAATCCATTGCAGTCTCTGTAAGTTTATATATATATATATATATATATATATATATATATATATATATATATATATATATACACAAACAAGTTACTCACAAATGTTTTATAATCAATAACAATCTAAAATTACACATGTGGGTGAGTTTTTCATGTTAAGTATGGCATCGTAGTCGTTTATACTGCATTATTGTGTTCCTTTCCAATCTGTCTTTTGGAGAAACTGCCTGATTAATTTCTTCAGTCGCTGAGTTTTTGACTGTAATATTCTATAGCTAAAGAAATTTGTGTCAAACTAACAGAAATGTTATTACTTGTCTACCTCGACCAGTAAATACGAAAGTGTCTCGTGTTTACGACAATGAGATGTTTATTATTTTAAAAATTCGTTTCAACTATTTAAAATAGGTAAATTGGCGAAATGATAGCATCTAAACTCTATCTAGCATAGACTATAAGCATAGCCATTCCAGGATGGGTGAAATTTGTCCTCAGTTTAAAAATTTTGATGCAATTAGACTAGGCTAAAAAAACATAACGATACTAAATATGTCGAGTATAATTATATCAAGTTTGATTGCAATTTATTACATGATTTTGAAAATGTAAGGCTTAAGAAATATTTTACCAAATTAAAATCCAGAGATCTCGCTTAATAGGTTTATAACGACTGTAACTCAAACTGAATCAAATTCAGTAGAGCATCAGATGATAAAGTGCATTATGCATGTCATATGACCCCCTTCTGCAACGCTTTAAAATACATAAAGAAAACGTAAATTTAAGTTATATTTATTAATTGATGTTTAATATCTAAGGTTAATGTGGCTGAGAGAAGCTTTAAGAAGTTGATTTTTAACGGTATACAGGTAAGGTATGAACGAATACCACAATTAGAGCTGTGGTCGACAAGTAATTTTTAGGATATAAAGACTTTCGTATTTCCATGTTTCATCTGATAGTTTTAAGTGACCACCATTTTGTTCTTGTCACTTAAGACACTTTACGCATGCCCTAAACAATACAAAACACTCCTCCTCCCATGTTAAGAATCGCGACCAGTATAAAGAATAGAAAATATATTGGAAAATGAATGTCCGAATACCATAAGAACTACTTACCGGCGACAAATTGAACTGTGACATTCGTCCATACTGTATTGAATACCTCTAAAAATCAACTTGTTAATGGTATATCCACTTGGTCCTCTAGGCCCCATTGAACATACTTATTGCTAAATCTAAAATTCAACAAAAATCGGCTCTATCCTAATTTTAATGATCAGCTTCCGGTTTTAAGTTCTTTCGAATGAAACTTAATAAAAAAAATAGCCAACATTACATCGTATTACTTATTACATTTTCTTTCAAAATACATAATAACAAGTTAATTAAATTAGGAGAGAATACTGTATGTACAAATATATAAAAATATACCCATATATGTTTGTAAATTTAATATATAGGATGTGCGACCCTTGGAAAATATATCACAATATAATAGATATAAAGAATTATTAGAAGAAAATGCTCTACAGCACATTTTCAGTTATATTAACTAACATATTTTTAAAGTATCAATACATTAATAATATACTTGAGCATGGTAAAAGCTTTAACCACAGAACTGGTAATAAATTATAAACAGAGTAAATTTCGTAAGTACATTATTATTATTATTATTATTATTATTATTATTATTATTATTATTATTATTATTAATAATAATAATAATATCAATATGTTTATATATTATTATTCATTATTATATATTATTATAATATATTATTATATATTATCATTATTTTGATTATAATTTTTGTATATTATTGTTATATATTATAACTTCTTTATATATTATTATATATTATAATTATAAATATTAGTATTATTACTATTATTATTATTATTTATTTGTTTATTTATTTATTTTAATTTTATATGAAAACTTTACCATTTATGAGATGTTATCGAAACCTTAACATATTTCTTTCCTCAAAAATGAAAACACATCTTAATTTATATTATAAATCTTTAATTTTTTTGCCAAACAACGAGTATTCTACTAGTATTAGTATATGTATGTATATATATATATATATTCTCTCAGAGTCTTATATATATGTATATATATATGTCTATATATATAAATTTATGTGTTTAAATTTTTTTATTTGAAAAGGGTCATCTTCAATATTCATTATTCTGATATATATACATATATATATATATAAAAGTATGTATATCAAAATTATTTTCTAACTATAAATCTCAAACTAGTACAAAAATATTTTGATGCCATGTAAACTACACTTAAACGTATAAATTTGGACAACGAGGGAAATTCTCAGGTTAAATGGCATTATATACAGTGTGTCTCATATATATATATATATATATATGTGTGTGTGTGTGTGTCATATATATATATATATATATATATATATATATATGTGTGTGTGTGTGTGTGTCATATATATATATATATATATATATATATATATATATATATATATATACTAGCAGTTCAGTCCGGCTTTGCTATGCACTATTCATTAGTTCATGTACATATGTGCATATGTGTGTATATATATATATATATATATATATATATATATATATATATATATATCAAAAACTTTGACTCATGTCAAGGTTTGACGAAGGAGTTTGGTAGAGTCTGAAAAGGTTTAATCTTTTAACTGTGACCTCATGGCAGCAAAATTGTTCCCCCAAAACTTATTAAAAAGCTTGCTGCATGTCTGAATACCCTTTATGTAAAATTTCAAATGTTTAGATCCAAAATTGGCTGAATAGTTTACTAGACTACTGAAAAGTCATACCTTTTGAACTTTAAAGCCTTTGCTGCCAAATTTTCGGCCAAAAGACTATTAAAACACTTGGCCTATGTCTGAATACACTTTACGTAAAATTTCAAACGTTTAGACCAAAAATTGCCGGAGTAATTTCGTAGAGACCGCAAAGGTCAATTTTTTGAAAACATTGGCCCTAATTTTTACCTCTTAACATTTATTGTTT
>NC_136486.1:90331136-90358636 GCF_053919585.1 Euprymna scolopes | reverse complement strand
GACATAGAGAAGGGGAAGGAGAGAAAGAAAGATAGACATAGAGAGATTATAGACAGAATAAGAGGTGGGAAAGAGATGAAGAGAATTCGAGAAAAGAGAGAGAGAGAGAGAGTAAAAATCAGTGAGAGAGAGAGGGGACTAGAGTGTGTAAGAAACAGAGAGAGAGTAAGACTTCCGAGAGATAGAGCGATAGAACAAGGAAAACTGAAGGCAATACTCAAGGAAAGAGAGCAATTAATACTGAGCAAGGTTAGGTTAGTGAATGTAGGTGTAATACAGTAAAAAAAAAAGTAACAAAAGAATAAGAAAGTAGAGTTGGGGTTGCAAAGTGGAAGCAGGTAGATAAAAGTCCCCTTCCCCACCTTTGGGGGTGAGATTCTCATTTTGGGAATAAGAAGAGAAGTAAATAAATAAAATAAATAACATAGAGCATAATAAAAAAGATAAAATAAACTGATAAAACTTTAAATAAATAAAATAGTAGCAGTGAAATGAAATTTGTTTAAAGTGAAAACGACATAAGAAAAAGAAATAAAAATAAAATAATTCCAATTATACATATATATGTGCGTATATATATATATGTGCGTATATATATATATATGCATGAATATGTATATGTATGTATATATGCATATATAAATGTATATATATATGCATGCATATATGCGTATATATATGTATGCATGCATATAAGTATGTTTATTATATATGTATGCATATATATGTATGTATATATGCGTATATATATGGATATATGTATGCATCTACGTATACATACATTAATATATGTTTATATATGTATATACGTAGATATATATATATAGTATGTAACAATATATATATATATATATATATATATATATATATATATATATATATATATATATATATTAATCTTCTTATTTTTTAAGCTGAAGATGAGGCAGCCTACCACATAACAGACATTCACTGGTTATTTTATTAATTCCAACCTAGATATCTTTTTAAGATTCTAACCGTCCTTTCAAATGTAATTGTTTAAATCTTTCTTGCACTTGATTCACCAGGTATATTTTCGAGGTATTTTTAAATATCTATAAATGTGTATGTGTGTATATAAATATATATCTATATATACATATATATATGTGCGCGTGTGTGTGTGCATTTGTGCGCACGTATATATACTATAAATTTATACCTACATACATATATTCAAAAAAGCAACTCGATATAAGAGCTGTATATATATATATATATATATATATATATATATATATATATTATATTTGTCTTTACATAAGCAGTAGTTTGTTGCTACACAGTCATGAGCATATTTCGGTCTACTAGTATTTACTAACTAGAGACCTCATCAGGTAACAATCCTCATTTTCGAAAACGGAATTCTAAAATATTAATATATATGCTTCTATATAATTTTCTTGTAACGAATTATCTGCCTAGGTAAAAGTTGTAGAAAATTGTTCTGTTCTAGAAATTTATTTTACCGGTCTGGGACATGTATTCATATACTATCTTATTATTCCCCTCTCTCTCTCTCTCTCTCTCTCTCTCTCTCTCTCTCTCTCTCTCTCTCTAATTCCAATTATATTTATACTAATATAAACTAACTTGAAAATCATGAGAATAATCATGTCTCGCCTGTGCTCGCACTTGCTTTGAATTTAAGTTGCACTACCAAAACACTTGCGAGATAACTCATGTGTGGTTATCGTAAGTACTATTTGCTTTTTCGCTTCACCTCACCTCTTGAAGTAGTTACTTCTTGGGGTTGTAAAAATCGTTTTTTCTCGCAAACCTCAGAGTGATCGGATAGGACATGCAAACACACACAAACACACGTGTACTTAATTCATTCGAAAATGAACATATGATACAATGAAGTAAAGAAACCATTCCAACATAACTCAAGATAATAAATCTGTTTATTTATGTAGATGATTGCATGTTCAACAACCAGACAAATGGTACAAGCACGAACCGGCAGCAATACCGGAAAATAAAAGTCACAAGCTCCTATGGGACATGGGTATAAAAACGGATGAAGCCATACAAGCAAGAAGACCGGATAACATAATAGTAAACAAGAAAGAAAAGTCCTTCCACATTATAGATTTTTCCGTTCCAGCAGTCGCAGAGTGAAGATCAAGGCGACAGAGAAATGGAGCAAATACACGGAACTGGCCAGAGAGCTCAAAGGGATCTGGAAAATAAAGAAAAACAAGATAATGCTAATAGTACGGGTGCTAGTAACAATACGGAAAAACTTTGAAAAAAGAACGAGAGAGATTGGAATCAGGGTGATGGCTGAGAAGATACAACGGATTACAATAGTGAACATTGCAGAATTATTATGGAAAAATCTTTGCACGTTGAGACTAACACCACACATGATCTATAGACACAAAATGGACACACAGAAACAGCTACAAATGTAAAACACAATGGAACATCACATGGAATCATAAAAAGGTAAACTGTATAATTGTAAGATACCTCACCTCCCTTTTTGTTTGAGTGTCACCATAAGCAAGCACCATACCAAATAATGAGGAGGGTCAAAGAGGATAGAAAGACTGAGGAGAGAAAGCACTAACCAAACCTTCCCTGGCTGTGCAAAGAGGATTGCAACCTTAGGGAGATTTTTCGCCACCCCAGTCTCAGTGAAGACCAATGGTCACTGTAAACGAAAAATCAAAGCAAATTCTTAGCAAAGGTTATCGAAAGAAGCGGAGAGCACACAAGTTGTTTTTCACAAAGCAATCCTTGATAATGGCTTGTGTGACTACTCCTAGTGAGTAGAGCCGAACAGGGTCAAGGAGGATTGAAAGACCAAGGAGAGAGCGCTGAGCAGACCTCCGCTGGACAAGCGCGAAGAGAATTGGGACCTTGGTGAGACTTAGTGCCACTCAAATTCCAGTATAAACCAATGGCCACTGCCAGCGAGAAATCAATGGTAAATGGCTGTTGCGATGACGCAAATTTATTTGTAAATGCTATCGAAGGAGGTGGAGAGAGCTGGACGTCTGGGGAGACTTGTTGTCACCCAGCTTCCAGAGAACACAACAAGTTTCCAATCAGATCGGTTGTTGACTTGTGTGAAAGCTCCATATGAGCCAATAATAATAATAATAATAATAATAATAATAATAATAATACAAAACAATAAAGGAACACTTCATAGAATTTAGAAAACTAAAACCATAAAATTGTAAATTACCCTTTCCCCATCCCCCCGCCCCTCCAAAAATTGTATCGTCGCCATCGACTGACACCACACCAAACAGTCAAGAAGGTTTATAGGAGGATGGAACGACTGCGAAGAGAAGGTACTAACCAGACCTTCACTGGATGAGTGCGAAGACGACTGGGACTTTGGCGGGGAAGGGAGAGTTATTGCAACTCAAATTCCAGTGACGTGTTTATTGCCAGCAAGGATTCGATAGCAAGCGGCTGTTACGATGATGCAAATTCATTTGCAAAAGTTGATAAGAAATGGGGACTACAGGACGTCTAATGATACTTGTTGTCACTCAGACTTCAGGGAACATCGCTGGTTGTTTTCAGTGATTGTCTATGGTTATGATCTGTGTTAGAACTCCTAGTGAGTACAAATAATAATAATAATAATAATAATAATAAAAAATAATAATAATAATAATATATATGTTTATATATAATAATAATAATATATATATATATATATATATGTTTATATATAATAATAATAATATATATATATATATGTCTTTATATATAATGCTAATAATAATATATATATATGTTTATATATAATAATATGTATGTTTATATAATAATAATAATAATAATAAATATATGTTTATATAAATAATAATAATAATATATATGTTTATATATAATAATAATATTATATATGTTTATATATAGTAATCATAATAATAATAATATATATGTCTATAAATAATAATAATAATAATAATAATAATAATAATAATAATATGGTTATATAATGATAATAGTAATAATAATATATAGATAGGTAAATAATAATAATAATAATAATAATAATAATAATAATAATAATAATAATAATAATAATAATAGTTGTATGGTTATTGTTTCCTAGATGTTAATCGAATGAAACGAATATTTTCATATAACACTCGTCAATACCAAATAGGGCTATGTCATAAAAATAATTTATTTGCTTCCCCACAAAAGCAAAATATTACACAAGGTTATTTTTAATGTGGGGGAAAATTAGTATATGATAGTTTCCTTTACATTGACTTAGTAAAATTAACTTTAATGTAGCATCAGAACAGATTCTACATTTGGATCTTAGCTAGAAAGTTAGAGGCTTATATATGTGCATGTATGTTTCACCTGCCACATTATTCAAAGTCCAGCTTCTTCGTATATTCGTAATAATTTTAGTGAATAAATCCCAAAGAAGCTAAACTTTATATAAAGTCGCACATGTGTGCATATATGCAGCCAATAATATTTGTATGGATAAAAAATCAAAATATATTTTACTAACAAGCTACCCGGTCGTGAAATACGCTTAAATGTGATATTTTAATAATTGAATTTTTTTATCATTATAGAATTAATTCTCTATTGCACTCAATATATTGTAATTATTTCAAAAGTTTTTAAAGAATATGATTTGCGTGCCATCAGCTGGGATCGAACTTAACTCATATAGCTCTCTAGTCTTTTTCGTTAGCATGTGCACCACATACATTTGTTTCTAAAAATAAAAAAAACAAACAAACAAAAGGAAAAAAATTGTTAAACTTATAAATGTATATTTGTGCATGCATAGGGAAACACGTTCAGTCGAATTACTGCTGTTAAATTCTCATTTTTCTTTCGGTTTCGACCATTTAGCTATTTTTCTGGCTGAAAACTAAATCGAATTTTCTCTGCAGGTCCAGATTCCCTCTATATCATGTTTTAAGCCTGTAGACTAAAAATTTACGGGGTAGCTAGATAGAGACCGTTCCTGGCACAGACAAACAGACAGACAGATAGACAAGGCCACTTTTATATATATTTATAGATGATGATATAATATAAAACCAATGCCGTTTAGTCATGTCAGGCTCTGGATACACACTGAAGGGTGCCTGTGCGTGAAATTAGTGTGGCACAATCTATAACCGCATCTCTCCTGAATCGACACAGTTTCAATTCCAGTTGCAAGTATATATAAGTTCAGAACGACTGGAAACAATGCCGAAATAAAAGAGTACAAATAAAAGAATCGCACACACACACACACACACACACACACACACACACACACACACACACACACACACACACACACATATATGCATATGCTTTTTATTTATACTCTATTATATACTATAGTGATGACTACATTATTAAAATACTTATATGATATCATAAGGATTACTTCAATAGTTATATTTTTTTATGTATGAATTATTGCCTACCTAAAAAAGATGACTTTTTCTTATTTCCAAAGACGCGGGTTAGTGTTAGGTTTATGTGTTACTTTCGCTATTAGTGTTTTCGCTTTCCATGAAATAGTTGCTGCAAGTCAAGAGTTCAACCGAATTACAACACCAATAACACAAAAAATCTTTATGATATGATGTACGTATCTGTTATTGGGCGAATGCATCATATTCCAAAAACACGTAAATTGATCAAGTCGTACTTTTTGGAATTAAAAAAAATCAAGTTATATAGAAAAGCACAAAGGCTGTGTCTTGAACCGCCATATTTAATAAAGAAAAAGAGACGACTCAATTCGAACTTCTGACACCAAATCACTTTTGTAATTGCTCCGATTTAGCAATAAAATCGCCAAAAATCGAGAAAAATTATTTTCTATATAAAAAAGAACTACTCGATCATTTTACGTGATTTTTGGAATATGAGATTTTTTCTGTAACAAAAACGTAAATTATTAAACATTTCTTTTAGTAAAGTTGCACTGTAGACGTGGACTACTTATTTTTCGTTCGGAAACTAAAAAAAAAAATGTTGCGGGTTATTAACATATAATTCATTTTAAACGGCTTGTGAAGTAATCGAAAAGTTGATGATAAAGATATTGAAATATGAAAACAAATTTTCTTTACTCAATAATAATGTTATAATATGAAACGCTAATAAAAAAAGCTTAAACAGATTATTGTTGGGCTGAAATCTGTCAAAAAGAAGGTTTGCAGCTAGAACGTGCATTGATAAAGAATGTGTTTGCGCACGTGTGTTTGTGTTAAATAAAATCACGAACAGAATATAAGTTTAAAGTTACATATATTTATTATATATATATATATATATATATATATATATATATATATATATAAAAGGTTAAATATATCTATCTATCTATCAATCTATCTATCTCTCTCTATATATATTCGATTTAATACTTTGGTATTGAGCACTCTTGTATTAACATCGTAAAACTTCGTTGGTTACTTAACTTCTGGAAAACAATAACCCTAGAGTATACACTCCCCCCACACACACACGCACGCACACACCCATATATATATGTATATATATATATATATATATATATATATATATATACACACACACACACATATATACATACAGGCAGCTTGACTGTATCATACCCCCCCACATATATATATATATATATATATATATATATATATATATATATATATATATATATATATATACTAACAAAAGTACTCGTCGTTGACTGGGTTCAAAAACAGCCTACAGAAAATGGACTCTGATTTATGAAAGTATGATAGGTTATGAAAAAGAAGGGTTGTAAAGAGATAGCTTCGAATTCGGGGGTATCAAAACCAAAGCAAAATATGATGAAAATAAAAATAAAATAGATAAACTTCATAATTTATTATACCATACCTGCTCACACTGAAACACTTATCACAATATTCTGTGGATCTATATTAAAAACCTTGTTAAACTTTGTGACATATTTCCATTCTATGGAGGTCAGGTGCGAACGAACACCCCATCATTTTATTATATCATATTTTTTCAAACTGAAACATAATTATCAAAGTATACTTACGCAGATAGATATGAAAAGTCTTTATTGAAGTTTGTGCCTATTTCCATTCTATGGAGGCAAGGCGCGAACGCAGACCCCACAATTTTATTATACCATCCCTATTTAATTAAAACATACTCATCAAATTATTATTATGTACATCTAAATCAAGAAAACTTGTAAACGTTATTTTTTGTAATTTTTAAATTTTTTATTTCCATACTTTGTGGACCAGGCGCGAACTCAGACCCCACAATTTTAATGAATCACCGTTCTTCCAGATCAAACATACCCATTCCTGTGTCTCGATACATCATTATATGTAATCAGTTTTCTATAATAGTCAACCATATAGGAGCCTATTCGTGACCAGACACAGACACAGATACAGACACACACACACACACACACACACACACACACACACACACACACACACACACACACACACACACACACACACACATTCCGCTTTATATTATAGATATATGTAAAATGTTATAAGACGATATAATGTTTTATATATCAGTTTTTAATATTTAATTCAAGAGTGCTCAGTATGCGAGTAGAGCTAAGTCGTAATTTATTAAAATATGTGACAGTTAAGCTACGCAGAATCTAATGCGTTTCATCATCAGATGGAATCGTCAGGCTGGAATGACAATTCAACTGTGGGGATGGTTAAATGCATATACAATTCATATTTAAATAAATAAACAGTTTGAAAATTTCGAATAAATCAACACGAAAGTGAATGAATCAAAAATGTAGAAAAAAACGATGTTGAATAAATAAAAAAATGAGGCGCTTCTACACTATTAGGACAACATTTTGTAATCGACAAATGGAGTTTTCGGATACAAAAACAATAATTCCTGTTTTTTTTTGTTTTGTTCATCAATTCTAATAAATTTATTAATTTATTAATTTAAAGGTAGCTTCAAAATTATGCAGTCGAAATTACCTGAATATTACTGGATTATTAAAAAACAACTTTAATCGTGTAAGCAGGTAAAATATTGCGGCCATCTTGTTTAAATCGAAACTGAAAATTACCTTCCTTTTTAACTCTCCTGTTTCTTTCGATCGTTTTCCTCAAATTCTATTTTTTTCAAATTTCTTTAAAAAATATTTTTCTACCTGATCGATTTTCGTAATTTTTGGATATAATCATCTTAAAAATTACGGGAAATACGTAGATACCATTGTTTTCACGTGAAATTCAATATTACGATTCCCGAAATTTCGTCCTAATAGTGTAGAAACGCCGAAATTAGTAACAATGTGACAGAGATGGGGAAACTGAGTGGGACAGAGAAAACGAGAAAGAAATAGAGAGTGAGACGTGTGTGAGGCAGTACGAAGTAAAGTGGTTTGGTAACCATGGGAAGTAGAAAAATTTACGAAAACAGGAAACTTGCAAGAAATAATCTGAACGGAAAATAAAATGTCAGGAAGAAAACAAATTTGGAGGAATGGTGGAAAAGAGGGGAAAAAAGTAACTCTGGCCTTCGTACAATGATCACAGTGTAGTATCTGTCTGATGCTCCACTTAAGTTAATTTGTCCTTTATCAATGGAGGGCAAACCCTGCTATAATAAGGCAATTTTTATTTTGTTACTACTTCCAGAGTGCCTCTTTTGGGGGAACTGACACCCCACCCTATTAAAAATGACCTTGTGTCACATTTTGCTCTCGTGTGGAATCAATTAAATAGCAATAAGTATTAATCAATGTAGGAGAAAAGGTGAAAAGGGATAAAAAACATGGTGGAAATAGAAAAAAATAGAACAGAATTTCACGGTAAGAGAGCGTATTCAAGCGGTATATACCAGATGAGAAAACGAAGGGGTTAGAACAATATATATTACAGAAATATATAGTAAAGAAATGTATATTAAAGGAATATATAGTGGATAAATGTATATTAAAGAAATATATAGTGGATAAATGTATATTAAAGAAATATATAGTGGATAAATGTATATTAAAGAAATATATAGTGGATAAATGTATATTAAAGAAATATATAGTGGATAAATGTATATTAAAGAAATATACGTTAAAAAATAAACATTAAAGAAATATAGTACAGAAATACGCATTAAAGAAATGCATATATATTAAAGAAATATCTATTAAAGAAATCTACATACTAGAGAAATATATGTTAAAGAAATCTACATTAAATAAATATTCGTTAAAAAAATAAACATTAAAGCAACATATATTAGAGAAATATATATTAAAGAAATATATATTAGCTAAATATATATATATTAACGAAATGTAGATAAAAAATATACGTTAAAAATAAACATTAAAGAAATATCTATTAGAAAAATATATATTAAAGTAATATATATATATCAACGAAATGTAGATAATAATATAGGTTAAAAAATAAACATTGAATAAATATTTATTAGAAAATATATATTAAAGAAATATATATTAAAGAAATATATATATTAACGAAATGTAGATAAAAATATACGTTAAAATATAAACATTAAAGAAATATATATTAGAAAAATATATATTAAAGAAATATATATTAAAGAAATATATATATTAACGAAATGTAGATAAAAATATACGTTAAAAATTAAGCATTAAAGAAACATATATTAGAAAAATATATATTAAAGAAATATATATTAGCTAAAGATATATATTAACGAAATGTACATAAAAATATACGTTAAAAATAAACATTAAAGAAACATATATTAGAAAAATATATATTAAAGAAATATATATTAGCTAAATATATATATATTAACGAAATGTAGATAAAAATATACGTTAAAAATAAACATTAAAGAAACATATATTAGAAAAAGGTGAAGAAATAAAAAATGACAAGAACAGAACAAACATAGAGAAATAGGGAGAAATGCAAAAAGGCAAAATGGATTTAAAAAAAGTAAACGTGAATATCAAATCAAGCGAATAGTGAAATAACGAATAAAATGCAAACCTTTAAGCGAAACTAGGGAAGGGACTTGTGGCAAAATACATCTGTAGAATGCGAGAAAAAGGTCATATGAAGGGAATCGAAAAAATATATAAATTTTAAAGAAAATTCAAAACGCGGAAAATTGGTTAAGATGACCTGTTGCTTATATTAATAAACACACATTGAATAAAATGTAGTTGATATTTTAGAAAAGAAATGCACGAAAGAAAATTATGAAAATACAGTTTCCAAAACACCAACAATGAATTATTATGTTTTAAAATAATAATATTAATTTAATAATAGTAATGTTGTTCATTGTAGTTGCGTTTCTAAAGAAACTATTATTATTATTATTATTATTATAACAACAACAACAACAACAACAACAACAACAACAACAGCAGCAACAACAACAACGAAAATCCCCGAGTGCGAAAGCCAACTCGCACAGGGAAATGACTGACGAACCACATAAAAGTTGAACTATGAATATAACGAAAATGTAAGAAGAACATTGCAAGACAATAAAAGAAGAGAAAATGCAAAATATCCTACAATCTGCCAACCATCTTCTCTAAAACACGCACATATAGTCATACAAGTCACTAAATGTTCCGAAAGATAGAAGAGAATGGCATTCACATGACCTTCACTGCACGTGTGTAAAGCTTATTGCTACTCAAATTTCGGAGTAGCCTCATAGTCATTACTAGCGAGTAATTAATTGTAACCGGTTGTTGTCATAACGCAAATCATTTGCGGCAGTTATTCGAAAAACACAGCCAGTGCTAACAATCTGAGATGACCTCTCCTCCAGAGATTAAGGAGCACCATTTGTGAGCCATTGCTGATTCTAATACATGTGAGACCTTCTATTAAGTATATATATATATATATATATATATATATATATATATATATATATATATATATATATATAGAGAGAGAGAGAGAGAGAGAGAGATAGAATAAGGCTTATGCGCATAACTGAAGAGTCCTAGAGTGGATGAAACGCGGAATATTCAGTGTAGATTAATCGCCATATATATTTTATAACTTACTAACTAGCTCTACCTACGTATTGAGCACTTTTGAAGTAAATACTTAAAGTTTACGCTGAACTTTATGCTTTCGTATATTGATTTTATGTGAGTAAATGAAGTAGTTATATATATATATATATACATATATATATATATATATATTAAAAAAAGGAGATAACATACTACGAATAACATCTGTATATAATGCGCTAATTTAATGTTCAGAGTATATTATCACCTTCTATTCTCCTATTTAATAAATAGGATCTTCCGATCACCGAAAACGCAACGTAAAAAAAAAAAAATCGAATAACAAATGTCCTTTTGGGCTGTACGTGAAACTAAACTATATCTTCTTGGTCCTCTAGCTAGGATCCAAGGGTAGTATCTCTTCTGTCTAAAGATTATATAATGATACCGTGGGGTTTCTGTTCGCGCTGGGCGTCCGTAACAGCATGACATATTCTGGAATTACATTAACCAGATTACTTAGATAAATACTGTTATAGTTTTAACAATAAAAGCTACAATAATTTCGCCGATCTCCAGTCGTGCTGAACGCCCACAGAATTCCCAACACCAGTATGTTACGTATAGAATTTCCACAGGTCTCGATAATAATAATAATAATAATAATAATAATAATAATAATAATAAGAAGAAGAAGAAGAAGAAGAAGAAGGAGAAGAAGAAAACCTGAACCTATGAGAGACAGGAGCCAGGAAAACTGTAAATATAGACTCAACGATGTAGACTAAGAGACGAAGACGTAAATCGTATCATTATTGAATGCAGTAAATTAGCCCCAAAATTAATGTAAAAACAGACGTGATTTGATTGAGAACTTAGTTCATTAAGAACTGTGCAAACGTCTTCATTTTAAACACGCAATGGTACAGACAGAGTCCAGAGTCATTATCTATATCTATACTATTAATAAAATTCTTAATGTTTATTTATTCATCGGTGTGTGCCTATATACCAATAAAACGTTCGAACGGATGTACAGAATTGAAATTTTTTCCCCCTGAAAGGTGTGAGCCCCTAGATATATATGGTTCGTAACGAACACGCCGAAAAAAAAAAAAAAAAAAAGCAAATACAAATCAAAAACACAAGAAGCCCGAAATAAGGGTTTTCGTGTCGTTTCGTAAACTTGTCAAAAAAGATATCTGACCATGTCAACGGAATTTAGCACTGTCCGTATAGAGTCGCGGTAACATCTTTCGGCATACGGACAGGATTTGTGGCGCAATGGATAACGCGTCTGACTATGGATCAGAATTTTCCAGGTTCGAATCCTGGCAATTCGTAATAATTTTAACCATCATTTTATCCAACATTTATTCATTATCCTTGCCCTTAGTAAAGATATTTTTGTTTTTTCAGTGATTTTGTTTTGTGCATATGGGGATTTCCCATACACTGCGTTCACAGGGTAAGCGTTGATGGTAAGACTATTTTGAGTGTACTTGATGTTGAGTGTACTCGATTTTGTGTTTGACTCGGCGTTTTGTGTGCCACAGCCGCTAGTATGAAATAAAAAGCATAACATCCGCTCGGGTATGGAAATACAAAAGATCAAACTCATAAAAGGAACGAGATCGAATACTGTTTGCTAAAGAGCTAAAATTAATGTAGAATACAAATAAACAGACAATGATATCAATAATTATAGTCACTAAAAAGCGTTTCGAAAATAAACATGAGAATATCAAATCAAATGGAATGAAATTTATTTATCAAAGATAACAAACTGCAACAAGCCAATCAAAGAGACCAATTGAAGCTATTTCTTTTGTGTTTTTTTAATTACATTTTGATTACAAACAAGGCACAGGGACACTTTGATGTAGGGGGCTACTTTCGGGGACATAAGTTTCAGGGATATTATGTAGGGAGTTGAGCAGCAAGATGGCTGTTCATATTACACTTGAAGTTCTGAATGTTAGTACAGTTGGGAAAGCAGGAAGTTGGAAGGGAGTTCCAAAGTCAATCAGTTCTGGGGAAGAAAATATTAGAGCAGAAGGTTTTCTTACATCTAGTGATCTCTACTGTGTGGGGTGGGATTTTGCTATTGTAGGGTTTGTCGAGAGTATTTACGTCAAAGGGGTACAAGGGTCTATCCTCGTACAATTTGAATGTTTTCCAAAGGCTGCTTTAAACCGAAATATAGTAGTTATCGTCACAATTTTTATTGATAGGTTGTGTCACGAAGCAGAACACTGACGAAGATGCTGGCTTTCATTTATTGGATCGAGAGCAACAGTAGTTATTACTTCTGGAGAAGACGACTTGGTTCAAGGCTGAATACACCTTTCGAAAGGCAGATTTATATTCCCATTAAAAATATTGTTTTTTTTAATTGCATTTACACACCAAACAAGACACATTGCTACTTTAATGTTGGGGGTTACTATCTAATACATAATTTGCAGGGTGTTGAGCAGCAAGACACTTGTTTACATCACACTTGGAATTCTTAATGTCAGTACATTCAGGGAAGAAGGGAAGGGAATTTCAAAGTCTAGTAGTCCAAGGGAAGAAACTATTAGAGTAGAAGGCTTTTCGGCATCTATGGGGCATCTACTTTGTAGGGGTGGGATTTAGCTGCGTGTCGGCTTTGTCAGGAATATTTACATCGAGGAGAGTACAAGAGCATTAAAGTTTGTCAGGGTACCTTCCATTAAAATACGTGTAAAACAAGCAGAGGACTCCAGCATTTCGTCGAGGTACACCAGAATCAAATTTCCTCGCATTCTCTGCTGCTCAAATAAGAATAGACTCAGTTTATCGTGCCGCTCTTTGTAGGTAAGCATTAAGTTATGTTTCCATTCTAGTCGTTGAAGATGCTCCACGTGTATAATATCGTTTTCTAGCTTATTACTTGTGTCTTAAATAAGGGACGGAACGACAAACAAAATTGATGTTACCGAGATATGATTTATACCAGTCAAAAGACTGCACTGACGAAATATTAAAGTAAACCACACTCCATAACCAGGTGAGATCGACCACTCACAGGTAAGTTCAAATAGATTAATTCTACATAAACATAAGGAAAAAAGGCCGTATGATAATCATTTGTGCCGCACTGGGCATGCTTTTGAATTATCTAGAAAATGTGTCGGCCAAGGAATACGATCACCACCCAAACCTTGTTTTAAAAGTCACAGAGAGTACCGAGACTTCATGAGTCATGAGTCATTGTTAGTTAATACTAAACTGCTGTTGTGAAAACGCAAAATGATTTGCAAACGTTATTGAAAGAAGAAAAGAGTACTGGACATCTGAAGAAACTTTTTGTCACTGAGACTATTATTTTTACATAATAATAATAATAATAATAATAATAATAATAATAATAATAATAATAATGTTCCAGATGACCACAGGGTGAATATCAAAGAAAAGGAGAAACGGAGCAAATACACAGAGCTAGCCAGGGAACTGAAAGGAATATAGAAGATGAAGAAAATCAAAATAATACCTATAATAGTAAGAGCACTAGGAACAATCCCGAAAAACTTTGAAAAAATAGTGGGAGAAATTGGAATCAAATGAATGACTGGAAAAATGCAACAAAAAACAATTATGAAAACTGCTGAAATATTAAGAAAACCCCTTGAACTGCTGCAAAGGTAAAACATGCAACACTACATGGAACCAAGAACACTGAAATCGCATATCTATAAGTTCTCTAACCCAAGCCTACCCCCATTGCCACATCACTGCCCCCAAAGAGTTAGACCAAATAACCAAGTAGTCAAGAAGGAAGGAAAGACCGAGGAACTTACCAGACTCATCCGAAGTGCGAAGAGAACTGGGACATTGGGGAGGCTTATTGACACTACAATTCCAACAAAGACCAATAGCTGCTACCAACAATAAGAAGATATTTCCTTGAAAACAGCTTGTGGTGTTCCCTAGAAGCTGAGTGACAACAAGTCTCCCCAGGTTTCTAGTACTCTCCATCTCTTTCGATAACATTGGCAAATAAATTTGCATTATCGTAACAGCTGCTTGCCATTTCTCGTTGGCAGACCTGTATAATAATATTTTAAGATCCATCATGTTCGTATATACGTTATAGCGATCGTCTAATCAGCAAAAATGTGATGATTAATCGGATATTGCTAAAGTAAAATAAATAACTCGACTTTATCCATGTAAAACTGAATTGTTCTAAAATCAAATTATTATTATTATTATTATTATTATTATTATTATTATTATTATTATTATTATTATTATAACTACTATAATAACTATTATTATTACTATTACTTACTTACTTACTTACTTGCTTGCTAAAACGTTTCACACAGGCCATCATTCAAGAATTCTGTATCTGAGTGACAAGTCTGACCAGATTTCCAGTACTCTCCAACTCTTTCGATAACCTTTGTAAATTAATTTGCACCACCATAATAAATATCTCATTGGTAGTGACCATTGGTCTTCACTGGGATTTGGGTGGCAATAAGCTTCTCCAAGATTATTATTATTTGATATGAGCGCCAACTTAAACCGAATCCATATTGCATACTTAATTTCATATTATTATTATTATTATTATTATTATTATTATTATTATTATTATTATTATTATTATTATTATTATTATTATTTAGTAATAATGGTATTAAGCATTATCATTATTATCGAAAAACAGCAATAAATAAATAAAGTTTGAATAAAAAAAAAGAATTAAAAAGGGATAGGCGAGAAGAGGATCACGTTTGATGAGAAATGGTGGGAGGAGATAACAAATTAAGACGGAGAAAGAGGATAAGACAAGCCAGAAGGAAGAAGAACGTATTAGAGAGGGAGCAACAACAAATAGAGTATTGAGATGATGATGATGATGATGATGATGATGATGATGATGATGATGTAGGGGACTAGGTGTGAGAAGGGGAGATAAATAGGAGGGTTGCAGGGTGGGGTGGAAAAAGTTTGCAGGCAAGAAATGAAATGAAGTGAAAGCAAAGAAAAAAAACATGGCGTAAAAGAATAGTAAGGAAGATAAGGAGCGCCCCCTGGTGGCAGTCATTAGCTGGTATGCAGACCCAGCGTCCTAGGGGTGTTGCCGGGTCGAAGTGCAATGGCAGGCACCCTTCCTTCGTCACCTTGGTTCACTGCCTCGCCTCTTCACGCTCTCTCTCTCTCTCTCTCTCTCTCCATCTCTCTCTGGTTCTTCAACTGAACAGTTTCCCTTCATCAACTTCCATCAATATTCTAGAATAATTTTGTCTTGAAAAAAAAAAATAAATAAAATAAAACGAAAAAGAAATAACGAATAACTAAAAATACAAAAACAAAAACTTTCAAAAATAAATTTTAGTTTTTTTTATTTAATTTTGTTTACTTTTCCTCATCTCCATTTTTTTACACTCAGCGAGTGATCAGACATTTTCTTTTAACAATGCTTTCTCTTTTTAATAAATACATAATATTATGTACTTGTATTTAATATACAAGTGCGTGCAAATCTATACGGACGGACGCAATGCTGAATGAATATATTCATAATAAAAAATGTGTCTAATAGCAAACTATATATATATATATATATATATATATATATATATATATATATATATATATATATATATATATATATATATAGGGTTATCAGAATAATCGTATGGAAATTCAAGACATACACATTAATACATATGTTGGCAAACTAAGACAGGCATTCAAGCACGCAGGTAGATATGAATAGAAGCCGATATATATGATCCATATCAAGAAATATTAAGAATAAAAAGCATATTTACGTGGACATACAGTTGGGCAAGGAAACAAAAAAAGCAATAAACCAACATTTTTTTGTGTGTGAAAAATTCGGGTATAATTATCACACTGAGATCTGCAAATATGTATGCGCATGGCCATATGAAATATAAAAGTCTAATTGTGTAACCTGAATCAGGAACAAAGAAAAATTTAATTGGTAATCAATTTTATATCTAACAATTATCATACAGGATGGAATATATGAATCAACATCAGTCCTCTATATCCTGCAGGTATATAACAGGCTCAAGTGAAGAGAGTTAGATCGTTTAGATTGTCTCAGAAACGATCGTACACAATCCCTGTTTTTGTATACAATTTGGAACATGTAAACTTATAATAAATTATGAATTTCATTTACCTCTCATTTAATCTATCTATATTTCCATTTCTTGCCTTCTCTGTTTCTCTGTATATGTCTCTGTCTGTCTGTCTGTCTCTCTCTCTCTCTCTCTCTCTCTCTCTCTATATATATATATATATATATATATATTGTTAATACGGGCAAGAATACTAAGACCTTATTTCTGACAGACTGATTTTCTTCGTATGCGAGCATACATAACTACCCATATATATTATATATATTATATACATCATATATTATGCATTATATATATGTATGTGTGTGTGCCTTTTCTGTTAAAGTCGTTCGATCGGCATTGCTGATGAACGTAAAACATATTTGTTCATAATCATTAACAATTATTTACTAAAAATTATTATGCATGTCTAAAAATCAATAACAAAAATACATGAATGTTAATAATTTTTTTCTTATTTCTTACCTGTTGACGTATAGGAAGACAACATTTCTTTTGAAAGAAGAATTTTTTTTTTCTAAAAGACCCAATTTTTCGACCGATCCTTTGGTCTCTACGCACACACACACACACACACACACACACACACACACACACACACACACATTTTATTTGCCAATTTATAACTACAATGAATTGCGGTTTCACTTAATGCGTAAACTAGCAAATTCTAGCATTGCTACAAATATAATTTGCTGATTTCTTTATGTCCTCTGATGAGAAGAATAGCAAGAATAACATTCTTTGAAACTCCGCAGAATAAGGACTTAGTAAATTGTCTTTTGGAATATTCAGCCAAATAAGTTTTGATTGTAAAGTTCAACTTACAGTTTTAATTTTCTTTCTCTCTCTCTTATATATATATATATATATATATATATATATATATATATATATATATATACAGAGAGAGAGAGAGAGAGAGAGAGAGAGAGAGAGAGAGGGGGAAGAGGCAGAAAGGCAGAGAAAAAACGAGATAGTTTTCTTTTACTTTTTGTCAGGATAAGTACAGGGATGTGCCCACAAACGTGGCCCATGTTCCATACACATTCCACATTTCATAATTGAAGTTCAATAGTTTAGGATTTTTTCACATGCATATTAATATCGGCATACATATGCATCGATTCTTCTAAAACAGATTATAACTGAAAATTTTATGCAAAACAATTTGTTTCTCTGTTAAATCTTTTATATCTAACTTAGTTTAAACGGTTTTTTAGAAAGGTTGCTAGTTGAGCTTTGTGCATTTAAAAACGGTAGAATTAATTAGTTTAGATAATTATCCACATATATATATATATATATATATATATATATATATATATATATATATATATATATTTAATTCGACCGTGTTTGGATTTTACAATTCTTGGATTTTTTACCCTTCACCGGACTATCCATTCATGTGAAATCTTTTTATCATTTTTTCTTTTACTTCCTATTCCCCTTACCTCACCCCCTTTTTTTTAACCAAGTAAGATCTGTGACTTACTTGTGGTTTCATTAAATACTTTTACATGCAAACTCCGATCCTGCATTTTGCTAATTCCTGCCCTCTGATGAGAAGGAGAGTCTTTCTTCGAAACTCCGCGGATTAAGGACTATCCACTTATCTTGTGCTTCCTTTTTTAAATTTAAATATGTTTTAAACTCTTTTTCAAGATGTTTTTTTTTACATGTCTTATTAATCATTTGTTCATATATATATATATATATATATATATATATATATATATATATATGAATAAATACACATACATTAATACATACAATATATATATACGCATGCATACATACATTTATATATATATATATAGGTTGTTTTTAAAGTAAAACGTTCAATGTTTTAACTCAAAATGTTGAAGAGCTACGAAGACGGGAGTGGTAGCATTAAAACTAGCAATATTTTGAGAAGGTATTTGTTTACATCGTAACCACCATTCTCAATTCACGTTTGCCGGCGATGAACGATGACAGTGTATTTGCGTTCTGATTGGACTTGTGTCATACGAGTGTGTTCCGAATTTAAAGTCTCTTGTTTTTTAACTCCAAAAGTTGAAAAGGTATGATGAGATATGTTGTACCATACAAACGAGCAATCCTTTGTGAACAAGGATTTATTTGTCTCCATGAGTCAGCACCAGAAATTCAATGATACATCTCTGCTTCTGACGCACATCTATGACGGGGCTTGCTTTTGTATTTCGGTATTTACACCGTCATTATCTTCAAAAGAAAGATGAAAATTTCAGATCATGAATTCATAAGTTTGGTCATGATAGCAATGCAATTACATGTGTACACACACACACACACACACACACACACACACACACACACACACACACACACAGATATATATATATATATATATATATATATGAGGAATTGATAAAAGAAAAATATATTCTGATGTATATAGCGTTATTGATCAATTTGAAACAAGGAAATACAACACAGTGTGTAGGGGTTAACAAAGCTATCTTGGCATTTCGGGGCCTAATGCTTCTCATCAGAAGAGCCTATTGCAAGACGCCGCGTCCATATCTTGTTACCTAGCATATCCCTTCTTTTACTGATGAGAAGCATTGGGATTCGAAAAGTCGGGCATAAAACGCTTTCTAACTACCTACACACTGTATTGTATTCCCGTGTTTCAAATTGATCCACGCATCTATATGCATCAGCATTGACTTGTCTATTATCAATATCCTTTTGTAGCTAAGTTTCACATGCAAGTCGAGCGTGTTGTTATATCGAAATGTCTCCATTTAAAGAATCCTGATATATTCTTTTCTTCCCCATATATATATATATATATATATATATATATATATATATATATATATATATATATATATATATATATATATATATATAAAGCGAGATAGAGAGGGGAGATAATATTTGGTTCTGTTATATGAAATGAAATTCAATATTGTGTTCGATTATTTTATAACAATGCTATTCATATTTACTAATTCACAGAATTACCTAAATATTTTATTATGTAATATTTAACTGATTAACATCTCGGATAACGCAGAAAAGAGTAACCGTTAACTTTTAATTTAGTTTTGGGGAATATCTAACCGAAATAATTACAGACGCCAAATGTTATTTGAATTGCTATTGCTTTCTTCCGAACTTTAGTGTAACCGGATGCATTTATATTTATTTATATGCAAGTAAAAACACATCCGTTTTTCTTATAGAATAAAGGTGCATTTCACACACACACACACACACACACACACACACACACACACACACAAACACACACACACACACACAAACACACACCCACACACACATATATATATTCATATATATTCATATATATTCATATATATTTTTTAATATTATTCGATGGTAAATAGGTACATTTGGTCGCTACAGTGGTCGCCTGACGAAGTCTCATTGACTGAAACAGATGTCTGTTTGCAGCGATCAAATGTAACTGTTTACCTGCGAATAAACATTGGAAAATATTTTGCTTTTACTGTCGAGCAATATTTAACAACCTCGTTGTATTCATTAGTTCCTACTTTGGAACATTTCAAGCCTGGATATTATATATATATATATATATATATATATATATATATATATATATATATATATATATATTAACACAACTATGAGGCAGTATCATGTGTGTCTATTTTTCTCACATGAAGGTAACCCTTACGAGTATACATGGAATTATTTTCATTGTTAGTATATAAGAGAAATAGAACGATTCCAATATTTTTCCGATTCCGATATAATTACCGAATCCGATTCCGATTCTCTATAAATTTCTATTTATGTAGTTTTACATTTGTTTCAGTTTTTATTTTGTTTCATATCATAAAAACATGTGCAATATGTGCATATATATGTTCGCAAACGTAAAAATGTACTTGGGAGTGATAATATAAAGTTTTTTTTAATATACTACTAATTTTAAATCTGTAAATATTTGTAATTTTGTCATTAATACCAATGATGCAAGATTAATTTTTAAAGAAAAAAAAAAAAAAGAAGCAATTTGAATACCCGTGTTTGATATCGGAAAAGATGCACTATTTTTTCCGATTCGAATACCGATTCCTATACCAGTAAAAGTTCGGATTTCTGATTTGGATTAAATGTCCCAACACTAGTTGTTGTTGTCGTCGTCGTCGTCATCATCATGATTATTATTATTATTATTATTATTATTATTATTATTATTATTATTATTATTATTATTATCATCATCATCATCATCATCATCATCATCATCATTATTATTATTATTATTATTATTATTATTATTATTATTATTATTATTATTAGCAGCAGCAGCAGCTCACAAAGAGCTTTCACACAGATCATAAAGGATCTCTCATTGAAAAAAAAACTGTGATGTTTCTGGAAGCTGATGACCACAAGTCTCTCCATTTTTCAGTGCTCTCCAACTCTTCTAATAACATTTAAAATGAATTTCCATTATTGCAACAGCCGCCAATTATCGTTTTCTCGCTAGTAGCGGCCATTGGTCTTCACTGGAATTTGAGTGGCAATAAGCCTCCACAAGATCCCAGTTCTCTTCGCACTTGTCCAGCGGAGTTCTGGTCAGTGCTCTTTCGTTGGTCTTTCCATCCTCCTTAACCCTTCTCGGTTATTTGCCATCATTCTTCTTCTTCTTCATCTTCTTCTTCTTCTTCTTCTTCTTCTTCTTATTATTATTATTATTATTATTATTGCTGTTGTTCCTTTCTTTAACCAGTCGCTTTGAAAGGGGCAAATAAAATTTTACAACGTCAAATTGCTTAAAACAGACCAAGTTTGGTTTTAAAAAGGCCTTTCTGGCAAGAGAATATGAGAGTGATCTTGCCTTAATGTAACGTCGTTTTCGAATAGCATTATAATCGTAACATATGATCATTGTTTTAATGGTGTGAGAAAGAAACGCATTGTGATTTCGACGTGCAGCAGTGTTTCACCGAAGAGAAAAGTCAGAGACGAGTTACGGAAAAAAGACAACATTCGAAAGAAACTTGTCAAAGAAAAGGAAAACTCTGTTTACCAGAAGGTGCTAGACTTAAGAAGTAAATTAATTTTCTATTACGATATGATTATATTATTTGTATTGAACTATGTAGCACAATATTACTTTATGAGTATTTATTAGTATGCACTAATTAATCTAAGTTGGGTGAGTTCTATATTTCAAATACAATAAATAGTATCTTCATAAAAATTTTAATAAAATCATCTTTACTGCGTGTTATTGAAGTTTTTATCCCCAAAAAACTATTTTTCATTATCCAGAATGCGATTTGTTGATTTAATATACTTCTCATGCCGTAGGATTTCCACGGCTCTTGCTAGTTAATAATGTTATGATTATTAATATTATTTTATTTACCACTTGATAATCTACCCAGCGTTGCCCGGGAATCTTTCATTTTTGTCCCATCTATAAAACTGACTTTTTGCTATGGCGTCATATATGACGTCATCACAGACGATGTCATCGACTATGCACATATATATCATTAGCTATGACGTCATATATGATGTATGTGAAAAAACGAACAGACAGAAATACGGATTTATTATAATAGATTGGGGTTATTAATTGTAATCAAAATAAAGGGAAAACTAAGAAACATTAAAATACAATTAGAACAAATTGTAAATGTGATTAAAGTATAATGGTGTGAAATTGGTTACACGCCTTTAATTCGTTATGGCTGTAATTTTTAAGGCTACTTACACGAGACTGATCATTTTTGTATTAATTAAACTGATGCAATACGACAGGTGCGTGTTTTTATCGCCCCTAAACACAAGGTTAATGTGTCTACATCGAATTCTTATATTTTATTTACCTGTGCACATTACATTTAAACTTCTGCAGTTTAGTACAGTCAAGGAAGTAAGAAACAGAGAGAGAGAGAGAGAGAGAGAGAGAGAGAGAGAGAGAGAGAGTTCCGAAGTTTAGCAGTCTGAAGGAAGAAACTACTAAAGTTCAAGACTTTCCAACATCAGTCCCTCAGGGGTCCATCCTGAGCCCAACTCTCTTCCTGATCTACATTAATGATCTTCTAAATCACATCCTTACACCATTCGTAGACATTTCTGCTGATGACACTACTATCTATGGTAGCACATCTGAGACCGTAAACGACCAAGTTTTCTCCGATTCTCTCTCTACTCTAATCTTGAGCAAGTGGGACAATGGGGAAAGAGGTGGCTTGTTACTTTTAATGCATCTAAAACCAGGGTTTTATCTTTACATCATCAACGCTCTGATCCCCATCTGGCATCAATTGAAACGAATGGCTCTCGTTTTGGGGAGGCCTCATGTTTTGACAAGCTTCTGGGCTTGACATTTACTCCTGATCTGAAATGAAATACATACATAAAATCCGTTGCCAAGGCCGCTGAAAAAATGGCGGGATCCTTCTATCGATCCAGTAGATATCTCACCGCTGATGCAATTTTTCTATCTATATAAGAGCCAGGTACGTCCAAGGATTGAGTACTGTTGCCACATCTGGGCAGGAGCTGCTAGAAAAGACTTATTCTGCCTGAGTTCAAAATAGACTTCGTAGCCTCGTAGGGGATGTCCTTTTCTCTTCCCTGCAACCTCTTTCTCACAGAAAAGATCTTGCGAGTTTGTCTCTGCTTTATCGTTATTTTCATGGCAAGTGTTCGATTGAGCTCCAATCTATGTTCCCCCGTCGCCAAACTTTCACAAGAAACATCCGCCTAGCAGAAAACACTATCAATAATTTCCCCCACACTTTATCTGTGCCTAAACCTAAACGTAGATTCCATGAACAAAGCTTCTTTCTTAGAACTACATGCCTATGCAATTGTCTCCTGTTTTCCTGCTTTCTAGCTGACTACAATATGGTTGTCTTCAAGTCTAACGTAAACAAGTTTTTTGATGAGCTGTTCCACTTAAGTTAAAAAAAATTACCGAATTTCCATTACTAACAATTACTTTATTGTCCAATCCTCTACTGTACACTCTTTAACCCTTATCCTCAAGTGGCCTCTTTGCCTTGATAAGATGTGATGCCTGTGTAAAAAAAAGAAAAAACATCAATGGATCTCAACAGTGAAGGGATGGGATTTTGTTTCTTGTCGAGTAAGTCGTGAGCATATACGTCAACGAGGTACTACTTCTAAGAGTTTATCGGAGCACATTTCATTAAAGTACTTGTAAAAAACAAACAAGGATGCAGTATTCCGACAATTTGGACAAAGGTTGGAGTTAGGCTGATAGTGTGGTACCTCTAACAAAATTTCTTGGATCCTATCTAAAAGAGAGACTAGTAATAGAGCGCCAGCCTAAATTCGGCAATAATACCCTATGTATAGGAGAATTGTGGACTTGTAAAATATAGGATACTCTCTGCTGTGAGTAATTTTCGACCACAGTCTGTCTGTCTATCTATCTATCTATCTTTCTCTGTCTGTCTGTTTGTCTCTCTCTCTCTCTCTCTATATATATATATATATATATATATATATATATATAGTCATCCACAGGCAGTACTGTTTTGCCGTTTACAGTTCATCAGTGCGGCTAGACAAACATGAGCTTCAAGCCGGGATTGAAACCTGACCGTCGAACTGAAACCCTATGCCTCTATCTGTGCATTATCTTACAGAACTTGCTGAATGTAAAAGAAATCTATTTTTCAACATTGTAAACATCTTTGCAGCAGAACGGAGAGGTCGAACTAGTTTTATGTAATGAATGGGATCTGTGATAAGTTTCAAAGAATTTTATATTACAATTACATTACTTAAGTTGGACTTCAATAAAAGCAAATATTTTTTCTCTTTTTATCTAGCTATAAATCGTTGTATTTTCATTTTAAAATAATTTCTTAGTTTCTGAACGTTTATAATATGCTTTTCCTCTCTGTATTTACAATGTTTATTCTAAGTGTTATAAAGTCTAGGTAATTTTAACATTTCCCGATTGATCGTAGCGATATTTTCATTCTCCTCTTATATATATAGCGAGATAATGTTGAGCTATTTCTGTACATTTCACTTTAAAGCGTTAACCTATGATTATACTAAGATTTAGATTATTTTCCGCTAAACCTATATCGCGAATTGGTACCACTTCAAAGTTTCATATATATATATATATATATATATATATATATATATATATATATATATATATATATATATATATATATGTGTGTGTGTGTGTGTGTGTGTGTGTGTGTGTGAGTGTCTGTATATATATATATATATATAACTACTTCATTTACTCACATAAATTTAATATACGAAAGTATAGATTTATGCGTAAACTTTAAGTATTTACTTCAAAAGTGCTCAATACGTAGGTAGAGCTAGTTAGTAATTTATAAAATATATATGGCGATTAAGCTACACTGAATATTTTGCGTTTCATCCACTATAGGATTCGTCAGGCTTATGCGCCCTATAGTGGATGAAACGCAGAATATTCAGTGTAGCTTAATTGCCATATATATTTTATAAATTACTATATATATATATATATATATATATATATATATATATATATATATATATATATTAGTATTGGCGCCATTAATCTGATTCGGAATCAGGAATCGGAAAAATCAGAACTTTTGGAAGGTATCTTAATCGGTATCGGAATCGGGGAAAAATTGCGGCTATTTTCAGACGATTTTTTCATTGTCTTCTTTATTTGATTTTGTTTAAGGCAACATGTTCCATTGCTGGTAGGAATGATAAAATAATAAATATTTATTGATTTTAAACAACCAGTAATACTAAATTCTATAGATCACCCCGACTCATACAAGTTTTACGGTAATCAGGAATAAATAACAAATCTATTGTTAAATATTAATGATTTATAAAGAATCGGAATTGGTAATTCTATCGTAACCGGGGACTTAGTAAAGAGTTTAGTATAGAATTCATGATTGTATCGGAATATTTATTATTTAATATTTTCTCACACACACAAAAAATATAATAGCAAAAAGATGTCTACTTTGTTTTTAAATTACAGATTTCGCATGATTTTTATATGCAAGATTTTTATAATTTCCTTGCTCGCAACAAAATTTTTATATAATCCCGAACAATAATTAAAAAAAAAGTTAATTTAAAAACAGGAACATAAAAAATAATTAAATTAAAAAATGGTAAAAATTGATACAAAATTTCAGAACGTTCAGAATAGGAATGTATGGATGCACGTCTGGGAAAAAAGAAATCTGACACCCCTACCCCCTTTTACTATCATGACTTCATTTTGAAACAGCGTTTCGATTGGCTGAAATTTTGGGCCTCCTTATAATCGTGTTTTCAAACCATTATTTGTTGCGTTTTTGGCGAACAGTACATTATTTGCTTTTTGTGGGCTAATTAAGTTATTTTTGCACAAACAAGATTTTTTTTATTATTTAATTCAATATCTTAGGACTTTACTAATTATCTTTGAAATAGACCTAGAAAACTAATATTTATCTTTTAAACGATTTTTGCAATGAATTTATTTAACCTCAAAAGTTAGCTTAATTGAGTAGCTCGCCGTGAAACATTTTTCATAACTTTTTTTTTTCAGGTGTACAAATATTTTTTTCCTTTTGGAAATAAAGTTTAGTCCTTAATCTTTCAAATACAATCAAAAGTTGTCGGAAACCTACACAAAAATTATGATAAATCGGCTTTCAAAACTAGGTCCCCCTATTTTTGCCCGCTCATTTTTGCCCGCTCATTTTTGCCCGTACTTAATAATTTATTATCATGCCTTATTAAGTGTTTTCTCGCTAGTTTTATAATTTCTATTTCTAATCTTGTTATATCTGTTTCATTTTCTGCTATGATTTTTGGTTATTTTTATTTTACTTTTTTAAAGCGTTCGGTAGTTATAGATTGATAATACGAATCAATATCAAACACAATGAATTTACTGTTTGCTTATTTAGGTGTTTTCTAAAACCAATATAACATCACCAGAAAAATCCCAGAAGTTATGCGTGATTGAAAATTTTAAAGTTGGTATAATCCTGTCCAATATCTTTTTAATAATATTACCTAAATCGGAAACACATGGTGCAATTAATCTTATGTTGGGTTTTTGTTGAAGTAAGGTTTATGATCGTTCAACAAAAACCGCGGGTTAAGTGGAGTATATATTTCGTTTTTTATCTTGAATATTCATATTTTCACATATTCTTAATGCTAATGAATTTATGTTATAAAGATCTTCCGTTGCATTTTATAATTTTTTTTTTAGTGTTCTATCACTCTCTCTCTGTCTCTCTCTCTCTCTCTCTCTCTCTATCTATCTATCTATA